>NC_133654.1:117193528-117793528 GCF_009905375.1 Apium graveolens
TTGATAAGTGAGGTTTATCAGCACTTAGTACATTCAGCAGTTTTACTAGTATCAGAACTTAACAGATGAGTAGCATTATTCTAATTTGTGACTTAGTAATAAGATGTACAAAGTAAACTTAACTAAGCTCAATTATCAGAATTTGCTAGTGTCATAAGATTTCCACTGAAATAATTACTTCTTACATGGAATCATTTGTTTATTGAAGACTACTAGGTCAGTATCTAGCACAGTTATCCTCATAGGATTGAATAGGTACTTGAACAGACATATCACTTATCAGAGTTTAGAAACATATATCAGACAACAGTCAGTACTTAAAGACATTTATCAATTAAGCATAGAATACACAATGAGATTAATTCTGTAAATACCGAGCATAAAGTCTGATAACACAGAACAAGACTAAGCAGATTTAGAGAAAGAACCTGAAACCATTCCAAGTTCATTTACCAATCTTGTAAAAGTACCTTCACACAGTGGTTTTGTGAAGATATCTGCTAGTTGTTGATCTGTGGGAACAAAATGCAATTCCACTGTACCTTCATCTACATGTTCCCTGATGAAGTGGTACCTGATGCTGATGTGCTTTGTCATTGAGTGTTGAACTGGATTACCTGTCATAGCAATAGCACTTTGATTATCACAGTAAATAGGGATTTTGAAATATGTTAACCCATAATCCAGTAACTGATTCTTCATCCAAAAAATCTGTGCACAACAGCTTCCTGCAGCAATATACTCTGCTTCTACAGTTGATGTGGAAATTGACTTTTGTTTCTTGCTGTACCAAGAAACCAATCTGCCTCCAAGAAATTTGCAGCTTCCACTTGTGCTTTTCCTGTCAATTTTGCAACCTGCAAAATCTGCATCTGAGTAACCTATTAGTTTAAAATCTGATTCTTTAGGATACCATAATCCCAGAGCAGCTGTTCCTTTAAGATACTTAAAAATTCTTTTTACAGCTGTTAAGTGAGGTTCTCTTGGATCTGCTTGAAATCTTGCACAAAGACAGGTATCATACATGATATCAGATCTACTAGCAGTTAGATAGAGTAGAGAGCCAATCATACCTCTGTAGTCAGTAATATCTACTGATTTACCGGTATCCTTATCCAGTTTTGTTGCAGTGGTCATTGGAGTGGATGCACTTGAACAATCTTGCATTCCAAATTTCTTCAGCAAGTTTCTGGTGTACTTGGTTTGACAAATAAAAGTGCCTTCCTCATTCTGCTTGACTTGAAGGCCCAGAAAATAGCTAAGTTCACCCATCATACTCATCTGATATCTTGACTGCATTAGTTTGGCAAACTTTTTGCAAAGTTTGTCATTTGTAAATCCAAAAATGATATCATCAACAAAAGTCATTTCCATGGTTGAGGTAGAACAGTGTTTTGTCTATTGTCCCTCTGTTGAATCCACTTTCTAGAAGAAACTGAGCTAAAGTCTCATACCATGCTCTAGGAGTTTGCTTAAGTCCATAAAGTGCTTTATCAAGCCTGTAGACATAATCTGGATGTTTGGTATCTACAAAACCTGGAGGTTGTTCAACATATACCTCCTCCTCCAATTCTCCATTGAGAAAAGCATTTTTCACATCCATTTGAAAGACAGTAAACTTTTTGTGAGCAGCATAAGCCAAGAATATCCTTATGGCTTCTAACCTAGCAACTGGTGCAAATGTTTCATTGTAATCAATTCCCTCATGTTGAGAATATCATTTTGCAACCAGCCTTGCCTTATTCCTTGTAATTATGCCATCACTGTCAGTTTTGTTTCTGAATACCCACTTTGTACCAACAACAGATCTATTATTTGGTCATGGCACTAGGGTCCAGACTTTGTTTCTTTCAAATTCATTCAACTCTTCCTGCATTGCTTGCACCCAATCAGCATCTTGAAGAGCTTCTTCCACTTTCTTTGGCTCAGTCTGAGAGAGAAAAGAATTGTAAAGACATTCATTTGAAGTACCTGTTCTAGTTCTGACACCTGCATCAGGATTTCTAATTATCAAATCAGGTGTATGTGATTTTGTCCACTTCCTTGCAGATGGAAGGTTTCTCTAGAACTGGATGCTCCCCCATGATCCATGCTATCTTTATTTTCATTTTCTGATGCTCCCCCTGAAACTGTGCTCTCTGAGTTGGATTCTTCAGTATTTAGATTTTCAGCACTATCAGAACGTGGCTTATCAGAACTTGACGAATCAGAACTTGAAGAGCCAGATGTATGTTCTGATGTTTCTTGAGCTGTGGTAGGATCTTGAGTATGCTCCCCCTGCATAGGTGCATCTTCCTTTGATGTAGTCTCCACAGTTTCAATAATATCAGAGTTTAATCCATCAGAGTTTACAGTATCAGGACTTAGACTATCAGGATTTTCTGTATCAGAAATTAAGTCTTCATTTTCAAATCTCAGCTGATCATGGTCAATGAAATCTTCAAGACCAGTAATCTTTTTGTCATCAAAAGAGACATTGATAGATTCCATGACCACTTTTGTTCTCAAATTATAGACTCTGAAGGCTTTTGTGGAAATTGGATATCCAACAAAGATTCCTTCATCAGCTTTTAGATCAAACTTTGATAGCTGTTCAGAATGACTCTTGAGAACAAAACACTTGCATCCAAATACATGAAAATATTTCAGATTTGGCTTCTTTTTCTTCACCATCTCATATGGTGTTTTTCCATGCTTGTTAATGAGTGTTGCATTTTGAGTAAAACAAGCAGTCTGCACAGCTTTAGCCCAGAAATAGGTTGGAAGCTTTACTTCTTCAAGCATTGTACGTGCAGCTTCAATGAGAGTTTTATTCTTCCTTTCAACAACTCCATTTTGCTGTGGAGTTCCAGGAGCAGAAAATTCCTGCCTTATTCCATGGCTTTTGCAGAACTCTGCCATTATCAAATTCTTGAACTCAGTGCCTTTATCACTCCTTAAAATTTTCACAGAATCTTTGACCATTTTATCCAGCTGTTTGACATGATCAATCAAGATAGATGCAGTTTCACTTTTTGTGTGCAAGAAATACACCCAAGTGTATCTGGTGAACTCATCCACTATGACCAACGCATACTTCTTCTTTGCAATAGACATGACATTTACTGGACCAAATAGATCAACATGTAGTAGATGATAAGGCTCAAGAATTGATGATTCAATCTTGCTCTTGAATGAAGATTTTCTTTGTTTGACTTTCTGACATGAATCATAAAGACCATCAGGAGCAAATACTGTGTTTGGCAATCCTCTCACATGATCTTTCTTGACCAGTTCATTTATATTGTTGAAATTTAAATGAGAGAGTTTCTTATGCCAATTCCAGCTTTCTTCAATTGATGTTCTACTTATTAGACAGATTGCAGAACCATCAGTACTTGTTGAAAGCTTAGCTTCATAAATGTTACCACGCATGTATCCTTTCAGAACAACTTTGCCTTTAGATTTACTCACAACTTCACAGTGTTCTTCAAAAAATCAACATGATAACCTCTTTCACAGATTTGACTTATACTCAACAGATTGTGTTTAAGTCCTGAGACCAGAGCTACTTCTTTAATGATGACATTCCCAAGATTGATATTGCCATATCCCAATGTTTTTCCAATGTTGCCATCTCCATAAGAAACACTTGGGCCAGCTTTCTCCACAAAGTCTGATAGCAGGGCCTTATTTCTAGTCATATGTCCTGAACATCCACTGTCCAGAACTAGAATATTTTTCCTGTTTCCCTGCAATCACAAGGACCACTAATTATTAGTTTTAAGGACCCAGACTTGCTTGGATCCTTTGGCCTTATTAAGTTTATTAACATTTGCAGCGGATTTAGCATCAGAGTTTATGTTAACATTTTTCTTATCAGAACTTACACTATCAGACTTTGAATCAGAATTTACACCAGAAGGAACAATGGAAACTTTCTTCAAAGAAGGTTTTATTTGATAATAATCATAGTAAAAACTATGATATTCCTTACAAGTATAAATGGAATACCATAAACTACCACAATGAAAACAAGGATTTTGTGGTTTGTATCTAACAGACTGACTCTTAACTCCTGATTTTGAAGGTAAGGAGTTAATATTCTTATTCTTCCTACAAAAAAAAGCCAGATGGTTAGAACTTCCACAGTTACGACATGTTTTCCTAGGAGCATCAGGAACAGGTTTATAATCATTGCTTTTATTCACACCTTCCTTTCCATTCCTATTTTTCCTAGGTGATTTTACCTTGTTTGCATTCTTGACATCTTTCAGCTTATGCTTAAGCTGCTTCTTTGTCATTAAGCCTATGTTCACTTCAGCTGTCTTTTCCTATTTTAGTTTGTCGGAAGTTGATTCCTTTGTAACTTCAGATTTTTCATTTTCAGACTTTACAGTTACAAACTTAACAGGATTTAACTTTGGCTTTTGCTTATCAACAGACTTAATTTCTTCAGTTCCTTTATCTTTCTTATCTTCTCCATAACCTAAGCCCTCTTTCCAGTTTCCACTACTTAGCAAATTTTGAGTTATTTTGCCAGAGTTAGTCCAAGTCCTGATAATCTCTCTTTCCTTTTGTAACTCAGTTTTTAGAGATTCATTTAATTTTAGCACTTCATTCCTAACATAAAAAGCATCATCTCTATCCTTCTGAGTTTGATGGAACATGACTAACTTTTTTTCTAAGAAATCATTTCTTTTCTTAAATGCAAGATTTTCAGAAGTTAATCTTTCACATGTTAAAGTTTGATCTCTATAGCTAACAAACATGGTTTTAAGATATCTTCTCAACTCAATAATATCATCAGTATGAAAAGCATAAGTAGTCTGAGGTACCTTTGTTTCAGCAGCTTCAGAACTGCTCTCAGCACTTTCTTTATCAGCATTTGCCATCAATGCATAGTTTTCCTCACTTTCAGAGTCTGAGGTGTCTGTCCATCTTTTCTGCTTTGTGACAAGAGCCTGGCCTTTGTCACCCTTTACCTTCTTGCAGTCAGGAGATATGTGACATTTCTCACCACAGTTATAGCATTTAACATTGATGTAATCCCCTCTGCCTTCAGATCTTCTGAAATTCTTCTTATCATAACTTATGCCTTTCCTGGAAAACGTTTTTCCCTTCCTGAACTTCCTGTATGCAATATTTGTGATTCCTTTCACCATAAGAGCACACAACTTCATCATCTCCTCATCAGCATCAGTCTCAGGCAAGCTTTCAGAATCTGAGTCATCATCACTCTTAGAACTTGATGACTCAGTATCAGACTTTATGAAAAGAGCTTTACCCTTGTCTTTCTTTGAGGAAGCTGCTTTGGGGAATTCTTCTTCAGCCTTAAGAGCAACTGTCCTTCACTTTCCTCCTTTCCTCTTGCTTCTTTGTTCCATCTCCAGCTCATGAGTCTTGAGCATTCCATAAATTTCGTCAAGAGTTGTTTCATCAAGATTGTAGTTGTCTCTTATTGTCGTTGCCTTCAAATCCCAGCATTCAGGAAGAGCTAACAGGAACTTAAGGTTTGAATCTTCAATATCATACTCTTTATCAACCAATGACAAATCATTCAAAAGTTTGACAAATCTATCATATAAATCATTCAATGACTCATTAGTCTTTGAGTCAAAGTGTTCATACTCTTGAGTGAGTATTGTCTTCCTGTTCTTCTTAATTGTGTCAGTTCCCTGACACCTTATTTCCAGAGCATCCCATATCTCCTTAGCAGTCTTGCAGTTGATTACCCTGTTTGACATTACATTATCAATGGCACTATGCAGTAAGTGTCGTACCTTAGCATCCTTAGCAATTGATGCTATGTCTTCAGCAGTATAATCACTCTTCTCCTTTGGTACAGTCTTTGCTGCTTCACCTGCAACTGCAACAGCGAGTTTGGTAGGTTTGTGAGGGTCTTCCTTGATTTTATCAAGGTATTCTAGATCTGTTGCTTCCAGGAACATGGTCATCCTTACCTTCCATATGGGATATTCAGATGGTCTCAGTATGGGAACTCTGATGGTCTCATACCGACTTTGAATTTGTGTCTTTGGTGGTTCCTCAGTTTTGGTAGGCTTAGTTGGAGTTTCTGTGTCCGACATGATTGTGTTTGGATCTTTAACTGTATGTATGTTAACAAATAGGCTCTGATACCAATTGTTAGGTCACACACACACTGTAGAGGGGGTGAATACAATGTATAGTACACTCAAATCGAACTTTAAGAACTTAAGTAACAGAAAACAAACTTTATTGAAACAATAAACTCTGTTACAGTATAGAACTGTTACCTCTCAGTGATGAACAAATATCACGAGAGCTGCTAGGGTTACAATGAATAATCTTCTCTAATAATGATAACACTTATAGTGTAAACCCTATATCTGTGTTTATATACTACACAGTTACAAGATAATCGCTAATTGATATGGAATATAATTCTACTTCCTAAAATATATCAATCAGATATATTTTCTTCCAAGTATTCCATTCTTCACGGAATTCCTTCTTCATGCATATCTCTTCTTATGTTTATCTTGATCTTCTTTTCTTTAATCAGCTACTGTCCTTATCTGATTGTCCTTCAGCACTTAAGTTCTGATATCTATCTTCTGATGATTATCTCCTGATAACATATATACTGATATCCTTAAGTCCTGACTTCCAGTATAAGTACTGATCAATAGTTAAGTACTGATTTATCCTGTTCAAGTAAGATCTGAAAGCTAAACATAAAACATATTAGCCATGACATTATCAAATATATCTAACAATCTCCCCCAACTTGTAAATTAACATAATATACAAGTTTAACAAATATTTGATGATGTCAAAAACAAGCAGTCTTTCAGATTTGGCTTCTTTTTCTTCACCATCTCATATGGTGTCTTTCCATGCTTGTTAATGAGTGTTGCATTCTGAGTAAAACAAGCAGTCTGCACAGCTTCAGCCTAGAAAGCGTTCTATTCTTTCTTTCAACAACTCCATTTTGCTGTGGAGTTCCAGGAGCAGAGTATTCCTGCTTAATTCCATGGTTTTTGCAGAACTCTTCCATTATCAAATTCTTGAACTCAGTGCCATTATCACTTCTTATTGTCTTCACAGAATCTTTGACCAATTTATCCAGTTGTATGACATGATCAATCAAGATAGATGCAGTTTCACTTTTTGTGTGCAAGAAATACACCCATGTGTATCTGGTGAACTCATCCACTATGACCATAGCATATTTCTTCTTTGCAATAGACATGACATTTACTGGACCAAATAGATCAACATGTAGTAGGTGATAAGGCTCAATAATTGATGATTCAGTCTTGCTCTTGAATGAGGATTTTCTTTGTTTAGCCTTCTGACAAGAATCACAAAGGCCATCAGGAGCAAATACTGACTTTGGCAGTCCGCTCACAAGATCTTTCTTGACTAATTCATTTATATTGTTGAAATTTAAATGAGAGAGTTTCTTGTGCCAATTCCAGCTTTCTTCAATTGATGCTCTACTCAACAGACAGATTGCAGAACCATCCGTACTTGTTGAAAGCTTAGCTTCATAAATGTTACCACGCATGTATCCTTTCAGAACAACTTTGCCTTTAGATTTACTCACAACTTCACAGTGTTCTTCAAAAAAACAACATGATAACCTCTGTCACAGATTTGACTTATACTCAACAGATTGTGTTTAAGTCCTGAGACTAGAGCTACTTCTATAATGATGACATTCCCAAGATTGATATTGCCATATCCCAATGTTTTTCCAATGTTGCCATCTCCATAGGAAACACTTGGGCCAGCTTTCTCCACAAAATCTGATAGCAGGGCTTTATTTCCAGTCATATGTCCTGAACATCCACTGTCCAGAACTAGGATATTTTTCCCGTTGCCCTGCAATCACAAAGACCACTAATGATTAGTTTTAGTTTTAAGGACCCGGACTTGCTTGGATCCTTTGGCCTTGTCAAGTTTGTTAACATTTACAGCGGATTTAGCATCAGAGTTTATGTTAACATTTTTCTTATCAGAACTTACACTATCAGACTTTGAATCAGAATTTACAGTAGAAGGAACAATGGAAACTTTCTTTAAAGAAGGTTTTATTTGATAATAATCATAGTACAAACTATGATATTCCTTACAAGTATAAATGGAATGCCATAAACTACCACAATGAAAATAAGGACTTTGTGGCTTATATCTAACAGACTGACTCTTAACTCCTGACTTTGAAGGTAAGGAGTTTATGTTCTTATTCTTCCTGCAAAAAGAGGCTAGATGGTTAGAACTTCCACAGTTATGACACGTTTTCCTAGGAGCTTTAGGAACAGGCTTATAATCATTGCTTTTATTCACACCTTCATTTCCATTCCTATTTTTTCTAGGTGATTTTACCTTGTTTGCAGTCTTAACATCTTTCAGCTTAAGTTGCTTCTTAGTCATTAAACCTATGTTTACTTCAGCTGTCTTTTTCTGTTTAAGTTTGTCAGAAGTTAATCCCTCTTTAACTTCTGATTTCTCATTATCAGACTTTACAGTTACAAACTTAACAGGTTTTAACTTTGGTTTTTGCTTAACAACAGGCTTAATTTCTACAGTTCCTTTATCATTCTTATCCTCTCCATAACCTAAGCCCTCTTTCCAATTTTCACTACTTAGCAAATTTTGAGTTGTTCTGCCAGAGTTAGTCCAAGTCCTGATAATCTTTCTTTCATTTTCTAACTCAGTTTTTAGAGATTCATTCATTTTTAGCACTTCATCCCTAACATAAAAAGCATCATCTCTATCCTTCCGAGTTTGATGGAACATAACTAACTCTTTTTCTAAGAAATCATTTCTTTTCTTAAAAGCAAGATTTTCAGAAGTTAATCTTTCACATGTTAAAGTTTGATCTCTATAACTGACAAACATGGTTTTAAGATATCTTCTCAACTCATTAATATCATCAGTATGAAAAGCATAAGTAGTCTGAGGTACCTTTGATTCAGCAGCTTCAGAACTGCTTTCAGCACTTGCTTTATCAGCATTTGTCATCAAAGCATAATTCTCCTCACTTTTAGAGTCTGAGGTGTCTGTCCATCTTTTCTTCTTTGTGACAAGAGTCTTGCCTTTGTCACCCTTCACTTTCTTGTAATCAGGAGATATGTGGTCTTTCTCACCACAGTTATAACATTTGACATTGGTATAATCTCCTCTATCAGACTTTCCTCCTCTGCCCTCAGATCTTCTGAAATTCTTCTTATCAGAACTTGTGCCTTTCCTGAAAAACTTATTTCCCTTCCTGAACATCCTGTATGCAATCTTTGTGATCCCTTTCATCATAAGAGCACACAGCTTCATCATCTCCTCATCAGCATCAGTCTCAGGCAAACTTACAGATTCTGAGTCATCATCACTTTCAGAACTTGATGACTCAGTATCAGACTTTGTGAAAAGAGCTTTACCCTTGTCTTTCTTTGAGGTAGCTGCCTTAGGGGATTCTTCTTCAACCTTAAGAGCAACTGTCCTTAACTTTCCTCCTTTCCTCTTGCTTCTTTGTTCCATCTCAGGTTCATGAGTCTTGAGCATTCCATAAATTTCATCAAGAGTTGTTTCATCAAGATTGTAGTTGTCTCTTATTGTTGTTTCCTTCAAATCTCAGCATTTAGGAAGAGCTAACAGGAATTTAAGGTTTGAATCTTCAAGATCATACTCCTTATTAACCAGTGACAAATCATTCAAGAGTTTGACAAATCTATCATATAAATCAGTCAATGACTCATTAGCCTTTGAGTCAAAGTGTTCATATTCTTGAGTGAGTATTGTCTTCCTGTTCTTTTTAATTGTATCAGTTCCCTGACACCTTGTTTCCAGAGCATCCCATATCTCCTTTGAAGTCTTGCAGTTAATTACCATGTTTGACATTACATTATCAATGGCACTATGCAGTAAGTGTCGTACCTTAGCATCCTTAGCAATTGATGTGATATCTTCAGCAGTATAATCACTCTTCTCCTTTGGTACAGTCTTTACTGCTTCACCTGCAACTGCAACTGCGAGTTTGGTTGGTTTGTGAGGTCCTTCCTTGATTCTATCAAGATATTCTGGATCTGTAGCTTCCAGAAACATGGTCATCATCACCTTCCATATGGCATATTCAGATGGTCTCAGTATGGGAACTCTGATTGTCTCATACCGACTTTGAATTTGTGTCTTTGAAGGTTCTTCAGTTTTGGTAGGCTTAGTTGGAGTTTCTGTGTCAGACATGATTGTGTTTGGATCTTAATATGTTTGTGCGTTAACAGATAGGCTCTGATACCACTTGTTAGGTCACACACACACTGTAGAGGGGGTGAATACAGTGTAAAGTACAATCAAATCGAAATTTAATAACTCAAGTAACAGAAAACAAACATTATTGAAACAATAAACTCTGTTACAGTATGGAACTGTTACCTCTCAGTGATGAACAAATATCAAGAGTGCTGCTAGGGTTACAATGAATAATCTTCTCGTATATGATAACACTTATAGTGTAAACCCTATGTCTGTGTTTATATACTACACAGTTACAAGATAATCGCTAATTGATATGGAATATAATTTTGCTTTCTAAAATATATCAATCAGATATCTTTTCTTCCAAGTATTCTATTCTTCATAGAATTCATTCTTCATGCATATCTCTTCTTATGTTTATCTCGATCTTCTTTCCTTTAATCAGCTGTTGTCCATATTTGAACGTCCTTCATCACCTAAGTTCTGATATCCATCTTCTGATGATTATCTCCTGATAATATAAGTACTGATATCCTTAAGTCCTGTCTTCCAGTAAGTACCGATTTATCCTGTTTAATTCAGATCTGAAAACTAAACATAAATCATATTAGCCATGACATTATCAAATATATC
Source organism: Apium graveolens (assembly GCF_009905375.1). Classification (NCBI taxonomy): domain Eukaryota; kingdom Viridiplantae; phylum Streptophyta; class Magnoliopsida; order Apiales; family Apiaceae; genus Apium; species Apium graveolens. The sequence continues at coordinate 117,204,380 of NC_133654.1, forward strand.
TAACATACCCGCTCGTGACAAAGTTTTATTACTCCATCCTTGAATTCTCTTCCACACTCTTTCTTTTAAGAAACTGAAGACCCGTTTTTTTGATCTCCCAACCAATAAAGGCAGCCCCAGAGATTTGATGTCTCCCAACGCATTCAAAACCCCCAGAATATCCGTTATCTCCTTTTGTTTGTCACGCCTGACATTCGCACTGAAAAATATCCATGACTTCTGATAATTGATCGCTTGTCCTGAATAATACTCATAAGAATTTAACAGCCTTTTAACAGTGTCAGTTTCCTCCTTCGAGGCTTTGAAAAACATGAAACTGTCATCAGCAAATAGGAGGTGAGTTACAGCTGGTGTTAGTGGACTGATTTTGCATCCATGTACATGCCCTGCTACTGCAGCTTCGTTAATATTATGAGACAGCCCCTCGACGCATAGGAGAAAAAGGTAAGGAGATAATGGATCTCCTTGCCGTAAACCTCTGTTAGGAGTTATAGGGCCTACTAATGAATCGTTGCAGCACACCTTATATTGCACTGTAGTCACACAAAGTAGCATCCAACGAATCCACTTATCAGAAAACCCCATTACTTCCATTCTGTGTCTCAAAAAAGACCAATCAACGCGGTCATAAGCCTTACTTATGTCTAGCTTAAAGGCCACCTCTCCATCGTTTCCAGACTTTTTCAGTTTCATATGATGAATGATCTCAAAGGCCTTTATAGTATACCTTCATCATCTCACACATCGCATCGTGGTTATCAATCAAGTCCCCCGCATCATTTTTCAAATGAGTAATATGATTGAGTTTCTTTCTCGATGATGCCTGGGCATGAAAATTTTTTGAGTTAGTGTCTCCTTCCGTAAGGCAAAAAGCCTTTGCTCTTTGCTTCCAATATTGTTCTTCATGAAGCAGTAAATCATTAAACCGATCTTTTTCCTCGAAATACTTTCTGACACCATCTTCATCTTCTCTATTAACAAGCTCATTCAGAACCTCTTTCTGTTTTCTGACTTTTTCTCTAAATTTGTGAAAGAAATTCCTTCACCATTTAGCCATAAAAGAAGAAACCGAAATAAGCTTTGGCAGCAGATGAGTTGGAGATAAACATTTCCAGAACATTGACACCTCTTCATGAAAAGTTTGCTCTTTTAACCACGTATTTTTAAATCGAAATCGGAACTGTTTTCTAGAAAAAGAGAAAGCTGCAAGGTCTAGTTTTATAGGATCATGATCAGAGCGAGTTGTGTGGATTACAGAGAGATTACACATGGGAAATTTATGCCACCATGTGTCCGTTGTAAAAGCTCTATCAAGCCTCTCCCACACATAATTCGGGGTGCCTTTGCTCTTTTCCCAAGTAAACTCGCCTCCAGTGAGAGCAAGTTCAGAAAGAGAACAATCTTCAATAGTCGATCGGAACCCATCAAAGAGAGCTTGAGGATGAGGGTGAATCCCCTTTTTATCAGTGACATACAACATGTTATTAAAGTCTCCGAATATGCACCAGGGGATCTGATCCTGCCCTGCTAAGTTCCTTAAAAAATCGCAAGATTCCTGGCGACGAGCTCTTCCTGGAAATCCGTAGAAGCAAGTTAATCTCCAAGCGGGGAGATTCCTTTCCATTACATGAACATCAATGTGATTTGAGGAAGAATTCACTATCTTACAGCTAAAATTATTCATCCAAAAAACTGTCAGGCCACCTCCTCAGCCAACTCTATCCACAGCAAAGTAATCTGCAAAGCCAAACTTCAAGCATAATTCTGCTATACTATCACCTGTTACTAAAGTTTCTGACAAAAATAACAAAGCGGGTTTATGAGACTTAATCAAGTCCCCGAGAATCCGAACTGTGCAAGGGTTCCCCATCCCACGACAGTTCCAACTTAACAGAATCATTGCGGCTGGCTAGCTTGCTTAGCAAGCTTAGCCAAAACATGATGAGAGGATGCTGAACAATCCGTTTCAGAAAGAACAGCTTCCGTATGTGTACCCTTTATGATTTTCGAACTATCATTTGTATCCATTGCAGTGTTTGACGCTGGCCCACTTCTCCTTCTCTTCCTATCTTCTATATTCAGCCCGCTACTTTCCTCCTCAGGCCCAATATAATTAGTTGAATTTTGGATAACTCCCGCTAATACATATGGTGATATCTGAGTTTCTGTATACACAGGATTGCTAACCATAATTGGACCAGAATCCCTTGAAACTCGTCTTACAGTTATTTCTTTATTTTGTCCTCCTGAATTCTCGCCCGTGAAACCTGGGCCGTCATTATCTCCCCCCATTTTCGCCTCCCAATCTGTATCTCACTCCTCCCTCAGCCACTTGCTCCTCCCCTGTCCGGCCACCCTTCTCGGAGGCGCCCTTAGCCAGACACCCCACTCCCTAGCCACTTCATCTCCTCTTTTGTCACTCCTACATAATATCCCAGTATGTGTTACAAGTCCACACGAAAAGCAGAAATCTATGAGTCTTTCATATTTAGAAGTAACTGTAAATACTGAACCATCTTTTCTTTTAATTTTCTTTATCTATTCTTCTTCTTGTTTTTAAATTTTTACCCATTTTTTCATAACCTAAAGTTATTTTACATTTATAAAGATATATTTTGCCTACCAATTTCAACCTATATTATCTCTCTATATAAGACAATATTTTTTAGTTTTTTAGGAAAAAGTAATGTATTCTCATCATTTCTATTATAATTTAAATAATATATTTGTAATTGTTATTCTGAATTGGTTCCACATATTACTACATAGCATATTATCTCAAAAGAAACGTTGACTACCAATTTTTGAGAAACTGGTTATTTGGAGAATTAAGATGTCGCATACACTTTCAATGATGATGCCTCCCCTACTTTAGACATGCCTAGAGATATTTTTTATTCAAATGAGAAATTACTTTAATGATATTTTGGTGATTAGTTGCTGGAATAAAAACAAGGACGGTTTGGCCAACACTAGGTTATAGAATCCATCTATTTCTTTTATAATATTGACAAATTTACAAATAAAAAGATTGAATATTCTTTTCCAATAATATTTTTATAATCATCTACTTTACATGTTAGCTTTTATTACTCTTTATAGTAAACTACCAAAATCAACCGGGAATCATTATTCATGTCTTACCCAGAGATGTGTTTCTGGGTAAGAATACTCCTTAAGTAAGAATACTAAGGTTTCATTACTCCTTATCAAGAGTCAACTTATACCTCTCATATAAGTGTCTACTATATTGTACTTAGTTATATGGATTGAGCCTTAACTGTTGGAAAACAAGTCTATCTATAAATCAGGCACTACAAGAAATCTGATCTTTACCTCACTACAAGAAATATGTCCATTTGCGACGGAATTTTTACACTGCAAATCGTCGGAATTGGGCCAACTGCGACGAAAAATATTTGACGTTTTTGCTCAAGTCTTAAGTTCAGATTTTCGTCACAAATAAGCATTTCGTCATAAGTATCAATTTTGTCACAAGTATGCATTTCGTCATAAGTAACTATTTCGTCATAAGTAAGCATTTCGTCATAAGTACTAATTTCGTCACAAAGTTAAGAAAAACGTCGCAAGTTAGGGGAAGTGGATCCCACTTTTAGCTGGCTGATAACTAAACTTCTGACGGTATACTCCGTCATTTATTCCTAATTTACGATGACCGGTGTGTCGTAAGTTAACACCTTGGGCCCACAAGCTTGCCAGAATTAATTTAAAAACAAAAAAATAAATAAAATCACGAAGAACAACCGTCCCAACGTTGTAAGTACCCAGAATAATTACGAAATTCCGTCATAAGTAACCCATAATTCCGTCGTAAAATAATATCTCCCCAGGCAGCATCGTGCTGGTTTTTCTAATTCCAGCCTTTTTCCGCTTTTAAATTGATTCCTAACCTTTCCAATGACAAATCCCAATCTATATACAATTGTACCGCAATTCAACAACAAAATATATTAAAATATGCAAAACAAAGAATAAGAAATCATCCACACATTTAAACCAAGCTAAATATGTAAGATATCACACTTTACATAAGAAAACCATTTCGACTACATAAAAAATTAAAATAATCCGGACATTAGCTTAGATCGTTAGCTTAGATCATCTTACAAATTTTCACAGACTTGTTTCACAAGGATAATTTAAATTATCCTACAAACATTCATAACCCATTACACCGATATTTAACCCCTAATTATAGGACCGCCACGAGAGACTACGTTATAAGGCATACTCATATCTCGCTCATCATCATCGGATTCTGTCCTTTCACTGCCCTCACTATCATCATCATCGTCGTCAGTCGGGGCCTTTCCCTAAAATATACATAACAATATAACATTAAAACACTGGCATATATTTTTAAATTTAGGGAAATAATAATCTCAATGCATTTTATAGTTTATCTTATTGTGTGCACCTACTTTTCTACTTTTTTACTTTTGAAAGTCAGGGTATTCATTGAATCGTACTTTATTATGTTATTGTTAAGGTGCATATTTATCCATTTTGTCAACTTGTTCAGTTGTTATCCTTGCACTTTCTACAATATAATACAGGGAAATAAACACATTTAATGTGCCTAAATTTAACTATCTATTTTAATGATCTACAGGGATGAAGATCAGGATAGAAAAGATCAGTGGGACTCATCTCTCACAATCTTATTTCTACTTTCGGTTTCCACAAAGTAACTTATAGTACTACATTTGATTTGTTTTATTGTCCAAGGGCTTTAATTTTCTAAAATATATATCTTGCCTAAAATTCAAGTCAGCTGATAATTAATTGAGATTTCCTATTATATTCAACAAAAAATAAATATATGTAATTTTCCTCTTGCACGTTTATCTAGCCTTCCTTAACTAGCCTCATACTTGCTCACTAGCTAGTACTAATTTAGACAAGTAGTGGCCTGATTGTCTTTTTGTTACCGTCACCAGAATGTTTAGTTCAAATACTAGCTAGACTCAGATAGTTCTCAGTAACAAATAATGTGTGTCACTGCAGGGAGACGACAAGACGAAACCAGTGATATATATATATAGAGAGAGAGAGAGTTGATCATTAGTAAGAAGAACTACAGATACATTTGGCTGATTTACAAAGTCTAATACATAATATTTATAACTTGAAATAATAACAACATATTATTTTTAAAAAACAGATAATCATTACAGTCAAGAAATATATACCTCCACTAAGCATAAACCTTTACCAGTTGTGAAATTTTACATAATTTCATAGTAATATTTTAATCAAGCTTGCTGTGTTATTATTGTAATGATAATATTTTGATAAATTATGGTTGTTAGCTCTAGTGCAGATTTAAGTTCATGCATGATTAGCTAAAAAAATATTTATTATCTACCGTTATATACCAGTACTACAATGCTGCAATGCTGCAAAGCTATCTACATCACATGTAGAACCTTATTAGATAATTTTGATTATAATTTAATAAATTAGAAATGTCAGCAAAATAGAAGAAACAAGAACAGAAGAGGAAAAAGCAGCATTGTTGTTAATGACTTTATCACTTGATATTTCTTTTTTTTATTAGTGTTTTTAAATTAAGGGTCATGGATTTTATCATTTGAGAAGAAAATTAATTTATATATGAATTATTTTAGAATTACTTTGTATATTATTTTTTCGTATATATACAATACATCACTGGTTATAGAACAAGAATTGAATCTATTTTGTAATACATTAGTATAAGTAGTTATATATGTAATACCTCAGTAGTTATAAAATAGATTCAATGCAATTTAATTTCGTACAATTGACCTTGACAATAATAAGACATGCCAGCATTTATCATACAAGAATTCTATTGTAGTAATATGTTACTTAACACTACAAAGCTAAGATGGCAAGCCCAACAGGAAGGTGTATAGCAAAATCAACATCAAATTGTAGAAAAACTACTGTCATTTTAATACTCCAGCCAAAGCTACTATCATTATCGTGTACATCGGAACATGTATATATGTTGCATATATGTACTTTTTAGAAGTTTCTCTTCTGTATCACAGTACAAATTAGAAAACTATAACGGTTTATACTTTTTACCTGGATTTTGTTTTCTATCAGGCTAAGGGATCGTTTAGTAAAAATCATAACAGACTCAGGACTGAAACTTCTCTTAGACTCCAGGATTCTGCTAATACAGCTGATGACCATTTACGTGTGCAGACCAAAATCTGCTACTATTTAGCATAATAGTTACAATTTCAACAAATCAGGCCACTATTAAAAAATCATGCAATCTTTACTTGAATCTACCGTAATTGATCAGAAAACTCATATCTTTATGTTTAACATTTAATTAATAACATATCTATGTATGGAAGACCACTTACAATGATCTATTTGGCGTCCTCTGTAATTCACGGACCAATCATGTCCTTGTCTTTTAATGTGTGACAGTCTTTATACACAATTACGTCATCCCGATTGCCACCGTGTTGCTCTGCATAGTCCTATTTAAGAAATTATGAATATAAGTCAAATAAACAAATATAAAACTGATGAAGATACTCACACAACAATTTTAATATAATTCTAGAGAAATGTTAGATGCGAGTCAATGGTATGATACAATAGCATACCCGACGAAGCCTATCAAAAGAACGTGCACCAGATGTGTGAGGCACTTTCACCGCACTTCGGGCTTTCTCAGTCCTTGGAACAATCAATCCTAAAATGTTGCCAATTGTCACACATATGTATAAAAATACCACGTCAAGTTAATTCCGGTTTAACATTATTATAGAGAAGGAAAAGACTAAAAAATTAATAAACAAATTATATGTCCTATAATATAATTTTGGCAAAACATTATCTTTATTTTAAGTCACAAGTATGTACGTGTATGACATGTTGTAATGGGTGCAGTTCAGTACATCCACATGAAAGGAAAAGACAATCACAATTCATTAAGATACACCGTATTTACGAGTTATACAGAAACAAGACCATCACTACTGGCCAGCCAAAATACATATTGACCCCTTCTGCTGTAAACCAATCTGGCAATATACCTAAATAAAAAAAACATGTTTGGTTCAACTTAATGGATTCGATTACCGGAAACCAGAATTCTCTATCCACGTATTTGGGTTCGATAACGTAATTCATTTGATTAAAAGGGCAATGCAATGCATTACCATTAACCGAGTAATCCAGTCATCACATGACTCACGGATTTACATTTCATTCCCATTCTCCTTAACAAACCAAACACCCCCTAATTAACACATTTCACAATTCAATTCACCCAAACCCTAAAATTTGGGGATTATACTACAAACAATAGCAAAAAGCTGCAAAATAATAGAAACTCAACAATAAAATACAGAAAAAAGGTATTAGAATAATTGAAGTTGTATAAACATGTATGTATACCTGCATCCATTTGGCGGTGTGAGAAACGGTGACCTCGCTATTGACCATGTCGCTCATGAATCTGAGCTTGTGGACAGATGATAAAGGAGATGAAACAGTGCGATTTGGGGATCTAATTAGGGTTTTTACCAGATTTGAAGCCATTGCATAGCCTTGCTATCTTGCAATCGCTGCCATTTTTTAAGTATGAATACATGAATACAACAGAGAATTAATGTAGGATTAAAACAAATTGGAGGTTTTAGTTTGGGTTAAATCAGAAGGGGTTTTGGAGGTGGGTGGCGAGTTGATTGAGTTGAGAGGAGTAAGGTGGAGAGGAAATAGAGTTAAGATGATTAATAGGCTTACTTACGGGCCGGGCCCATTTGTTAAATAGCCGATGTTTTTTCTATAATTTAGCTGATATTTTGTTAATAAACGATATTTAATAAATTTAAATAAGATTTTTTTTATCGTTAAATAGGAATGATAGATGTCTAAGTAAAATGGATTTGTAATAATTTGATGATTGAAAATGGTAATTAACTTTTAAATTTTATTATATAAAATAAAAAAACTATGCAGGGCAAAATTTTATTTGATTTTCCATTTTAACAGTCAAATCTGAGTTTGACTAGTACATCTAACTAGTATTTAATCCTCAATTGTTGTTTCCATTATTTTAAAAATATTTTTCAGCAATCCAACCGTATGGATGTAAATAAATATATATATTAGTGATATAACAAAAATTCCATATCAAAATAATTTTATTTGGTTTCCAATTTTAACAGTCAAACATGAGTTTGACTAGTAGTGTTTAGTCCTAAATTTGTGTTTCGATTATTTTAATGATCCAACCGTATGGATGTTAATAGATTATATTAGTGATATAACCAAAATTTCATATCAAAATAATTTTATTTGATTTGCCATTTTAAAAGTCAATTATGAGTTTGAGTAGTACAACTAACCGGTGTTTAGTCATTAATTTGTGTTTCGATTATTTTAAAAATATTTTTCAACGATCCAACCATATGAACGTAAATAGATATATATATTAATGATATAACCAAAATTTCATATCAAAATAATTTTATTTGGTTTGCCATTTTAACAGTCAAGTATGAGTTTGACTAGTACAACTAACTAGTGTTTAGTCCTGAATTTGTGTTTCAGTTATTTTAGAAATATTTTTCAATGATCCAACCGTATGGATGTCAATAGATATATATATATATATATATATATTATTGATATAACCAAAATTTCATATCAAAATAATTTTATTTAGTTTGCCATTTTAACAGTCAAACATTAGTTTGACTAGTACAACTAACCGGTGTTTAGTCCTGAATTTGTGTTTTGATTATTTTAAAAATATTTTTCAATGATCCAACCGTATGAATGTAAATAGATATATATATTAATGATAAAATCAAAATTTCATTTCAAAATAATTTTATTTGGTTTGCCATTTTAACTGTCAAGCATGAGTTTGACTAGTACAACTAACCGGTATTTAGTCCTGAATTTGTGTTTCGATTATTTTAAAAATATTTTTCAACAATCCAACCTTATGAAAGTTAATAGATATATTTTAGTGATATAACCAAAATTTCATATAAAAATGATTTTATTTGATTTGCCATTTTAACAGTCAATCATTAGTTTGACTAGTACAACTAATAAGTGTTTAGTCCTGAATTTTTGTTTCGATTATTTTAAAAATAATTTTCAACGATCCAACCGTATGAAGATAAATAGATATATATTATTGATATAACCAAAATTTCATATCAAAGTAATTTTATTTGGTTTGTCATTTCAACAGTCAATCATAAGTTTGACTAGTACAACTAACCAGTGTTTAGTCCTAAATTTGCGTTTCCATTATTTTAAAAATATTTTCCAACGATTCAACCGTATGAACGTAAATAGATATATATATTAATAATATAACCAAAATTTCATATCAAAATAATTTTATTTGGTTTGTCATTTTAACAGTCAAGCATGAGTTTGACTAGTACAACTAACCAGTATTTAGTCTTGAATTTGTGTTTCAGTTATTTTAAAAATATTTTTCAATAATCCAACTGTATGGATGTCAATAGATATATATATATATAGATTAGTGATATAACCAAAATTTCACATCAAAATAATTTTATTTGGTTTGCCATTTTAACAGTCAAGCATACTAGTACAACTAACTAGTGTTTAGTCCTGAATTTGTGTTTCAGTTATTTTAAAAATATTTTTCAACGATCCAACCGTATGGATGTCAATAGATATATATATTAGTGATATAACCAAAATTTCATATCAAAATAATTTTATTTGGTTTGCCATTTTAACAGTCAAGCATTAGTTTGACTAGTACAACAAACTGGCGTTTAGTTCTGAATTTATGTTTTGATCATTTTAAAAATATTTTTCAATGATCCAACCGTATGAATGTAAATAGATATATATATTAATGATAAAATCAAAATTTCATATCAAAATAATTTTATTTGGTTTGCCATTTTAACAGTCAAACATGAGTTTGACTAGTATAATTAACCGATGTTTAGTCCTGAATTTGTGTTTCGATTATTTTAAAAATATTTTTCAACGATCCAACCTTATGAAAGTTAATAGATATATATTAGTGAAATAACCAAAATTTCATATCAAAATAATTTTATTTGATTTGTCATTTTAACCGTCAATCATTAGTTTGACTAATACGACTAACCAATGTTTAGTCCTGAATTTGTGTTTCGATTATTTTAAAAATATTTTTCAACGATCCAACCGTATGGATGTCAATAGATATATATATTAGTGATATAACAAAATTTCATATCAAAATAATTTTATTTGGTTTGCCATTTTAACAGTCAAGCATTAGTTTGACTAGTACAACTAACTGGCGTTTAGTTCTGAATTTGTGTTTTGATCATTTTAAAAATATTTTTCAATGATCCAACCATATGAATGTAAATAGATATATATATTAATGATAAAATCAAAATTTCATATCAAAATAATTTTATTTGGTTTGCCATTTTAACAGTCAAACATGAGTTTGAATAGTATAACTAACCGGTGTTTAGTCCTGAATTTGTGTTTCCATTATTTTAAAAATATTTTTCAACGATCCAACCTTATGAAAGTTAATAGATATATATTAGTGATATAACCAAAATTTCATATCAAAATAATTTTATTTGATTTGTCATTTTAACCGTCAATCATTAGTTTGACTAATACGACTAACCAGTGTTTAGTCCTGAATTTGTGTTTCGATTATTTTAAAAATATTTTTCAACGATACAACCGTATGAAGATAAATAGATATATATTATTGATATAACCAAAATTTCATATCAAAATAATTTTATTTGGTTTGTCATTTTAACAGTCAATCATGAGTTTGACTAGTACAACTAACCAGTGTTTAGTCCTGAATTTGTGTTTCCATTATTTTAAAAATATTTTTCAACGATCCAACCATATGAATGTAAATAGATATATATATATATATATATATTAATAATATAACCAAAATTTAATATCAAAATAATTTTATTTGGTTGGTCATTTTAACAGTTAAGCATGAGTTTGACTAGTACAACTAACTAGTGTTTATTCTTGAATTTGTGTTTTGGTTATTTTAAAAATATTTTTCAACAATCCAATTGTATGGATATCAATAGATATATATTAATGATATAACCGAAATTTTATATCAAAATAATTTGATTTGGTTTGCCATTTTAACAGTCAAGTATGAGTTAAACTAGTACAACTAACCAGTGTTTAGTTATGAATTTGTGTTTTGATTATTTTAAAAATATTTTTCACAGTCCAACCTTATGAATGTTAATAGATATATATATATATATATATATATTAGTGATATTTTAAAAATTATGTGCTAATTTACGATGGAATCCGTCATAAATTATTGGTTGCCAAAATTTTGAGAGAAGTCAAATTTACCGCCAAAATTTTGGCGAAAAAGTTGAATTTCCCTCTTTGACACCTAACGACGAATTCTAATTTCCTTCGTAAATTGGGCGATCCAATATTTTCCGTCACAAATATTCTGTCGTAAATTTAGGTAAAATATTTTTTTTATTTAATTTCAAGTTAAAATTTTAATAAAAATAATTAACTTACGACGAAATGTTCAAATCGTCGCAAATTCAAATGATTTTCATTTTTTTTAATCGTGTCGTGCAGAATTTTTTTAATAAAATACTAAACTTGCGACAGTTTTGGGTTTCGTCGTAAATAATTATGACGTTTTACTTTTTTCCGTCGTAAGTTGGGCGCACATTTTTTTCCGTCGGAAGTTTTCCGTCGCAAATGGTCATATTTCTTGTAGTGTACCAATATTTTACCTACAAATATAAATTGGTAGGAAAAAGGTTACTTTTATTTACCAATATTTATATGTATCAATTATTAGTAGGTATTAATAAAATTATTATAATTAAAAATTTACTAATAAAATCTATATGCCGACATGTCCAAACTACTCCAAGACATAGCTTACGTGTCATTCACAACGGACTGTTAACAATTAACCCATTGTTTCAAAAATAATATTTAACACATCATTATTTTTATATCCTTAGATTCACGTTATTAGTAATAAAATTATTTATCTGTAAGATTTTCAGTTGAGATCTTAATTCTACCAGCAAGAGTGTGTATTTAGCCTATTACACTTTATTGTTGCTCCTCAGCGGATAAACTAGGGCAGTCTCCATCTATTATTTAATTTTGATTTATATATAACAATTCAAGTTATTTTTAAAGAGATGGATTGTCTTTTCTCCTGAGTTAGATGTGAACAAGTATTACTGCATTCCAAGTGTTTGTAGGATTGTGTGAAAGAAAACTACGTACATAATTATTTTTTTATAAATAGTTCAATTTTCAAAATTAGTTTGATGTTTATGGAAAGATTTTCAGTTTTGATTCTTGACAAATATGTAAAGAAGTGTACTTGATAAACCCAAACAAAGATTGGTGTTTTAGAGTCAATTTGGATCCCAGACCGCTGAATTCCAAATCAGAGAATGTGGCTACTCGAATTGTTAGTAGTTATAATCTTGCATAAGCTATTAAGGCCATGTTTGTTTAATGGTATTAAGGAGGGGATAAGATTATAATCCTTTAAATTTTCCAATCTCATGTTTGTTTTGTAAAAAAATAGTGAAGAGTTATCCAAGGATTACAACTCTTTAAATTATCATATCCCATGTTTGTTTTGTTGGAGTAGAGGATAGGACTATAATCCCATCTAATGCTTGGTGGGAGGAGGTATTATTTTATCCCCTCCTATAAGTCATTTTTTAAAAGATTATAATCCCCTCATTGTTATCCCATATGAAACAAACGTAGGATTGGAAAATTTAAAGGACTATATTTCAATCCCAAGTACTATCCCACAAAACAAACATATGATAAAGTTTTAAAGGATTATATTTCAATTCTACACCTAATCCTTCCAAACAAACTTAGGATATGATTATTTAATCCACGTGACTAATTTTGAGGGGATTATTTATCCCCGGATTATTATCCCGGGATTATAATCCCATGAAACAAATATGGCCTAAGTGTGTTAATAGACTATATCCTTGTAGATTTTTTTATTTGGAATTTAATAAGTTTTATTGCTCTAAAAAAATCACAAAACTTTTTTCAATACCAAAAGTAACTTAGGTTGGTTTTAATGTGAAGGACCTTAAGGTGTTTAATTATAAATTTGCTAACATTTTTTGAACGACAAAGAAAATGATATATGAGACAAGTTTACTTCTTTTGTATAAATATAAGAGTCAATTTCTTTAAGAATTTAAGGAACTATAAAATAAAACCAGATAAGTAATTATTAACATAACACTATCACAATATTGATGTATATAAACAAAAGTGGGTTATTTAATATACTTACACTCCTACTCCTTGAGAATCAATGGTCTAACAGTTGGTGAGGAACCACTCATATTATGTTGAACTTTTTAGAGAATATGCAGATAGTTCAAACTTCAAACTCATTTTTGTTTTGATGTAAATTAAGAAAATAGGTATTTTCCAAATAATGGAAATTTAAAGTGGCATCCTGATAAGAAATCTATAACCATAAATTGTGTGTTAAATCTCAGAAGTTTTGACTGGTTGAAATAATTATGCTAAACGATTTCGAGTCTGAAGACTGTTGTGTTGGGAATAATAGTTAGAGGCACCTTATTTCTATTAAATCTCTTGTTTAATCTTTTGAAATATGTGATGTAGAAATCATAATTATGTTTACTCAATGTCTTAAAAGAGTACATGTTGTTCAATTCTATGTTATAAAGATTAATCAAGTGAGAAAATTGAGATGCATAAAAACTTCCTTTGTTTGTTATTTCCTTATCATTAAATTAAATATTCTTGTCCTGGAGAAAAAGTATCCCTGACTGCCTAAATATTTAATATAAAATAGAAAATCTAAATTTATTAAGTTGGCATTTGTTTTAGTTATGCTAATATTATTAAATAAAACTGTATTTTGTGGACACAATGTTAGTTTTCTTTTTTCTTGTAACAAGTATACCAAATAACTTATTACTTCAACTCTTATACAATCAGGTCGGACATGGATCGATCATGGATAGATATACCAGATAAGTTATCTCCAGATTATGTGAAAGGTATCACTGAATTTGTATCTATGGCGGAGAAGCGTTTGGATGCTACATGGATATTGTTATGTCCTTTTTGTCAATGTATGAATAAGAAATTACAAAACATTAATGTGATTAAGTTACACTTACTTTTCAATAGTTTTCTTGATACTTATAAGATATGGTATTATCACGGGGAACAAATTGATGAAATAGAAGATGAAATGTTTTTCAATCATGAGGATGCATATGTAGATGACGAACCTAATGACTTGGTTGTGGGTCTTCATGACAATATTGGAAGTATGTATTTTAACATAGGCCCAACTAGTGATTTTGTTTACTAATCTTTATTTAATGCGGGCCACAAATATGATTCCGTGTTCAAATCTCTACACAAGCCTTTGTATGGAAATTTTAAAGATTTTTCACTTTTAAGTACAGTGGTTAAGTTGATGAACATAAATGTGCTTAATAAATTAACAGATAAAGTATTTGATGATATTCTAAACCTTTTTAAAGAAATATTGCCTGAAGGTAACCATTGTCCAGAAATTTATCAGCAAATAAGAAAACTTCTATGTGAAGTGGGCTTAGGGTATGAGCAAATTGATGTTTGTCAGTATGATTGTGTTAAATTTTATGGCGAGAATGCACATTCCTCACTACAAGAAATTTGCAATCACACAACACCTATGAAACAACGGTTAACAAAAAAACTGTTGCCCCAAATTCGTAGACAACTGTGAATTTCCTTTCCTCGAAAAACTGTTGTTGGAGTACATGTAAAACAACGGTTATAGCAGTTTTTTGAAAGACTTGTCTCTCTGGCATCCTCTTACCGAGATAGACAACAGTTCGCATTCTGCACTGTTGTCATAAATCTTTCACATAACAATCAAAAACCGTTGTTAATAAGCTAATTTATGGTAGTGTGAGACTACTGTTTTTGGCCTTATGTTGTGTAATTTAGACAAGTGTTTATTATAACCCTTATCTTATTGAACATCAAATAATGGTTTTTACATACCATTATTAAAAGGAAAGCTCAAAAACAATGGTTATTAATAGTGCTATGTAAATGAGGTTCAAACAATAGGTCTTGTGTCTTGTTGTCTGAACACCTTATTTAGATGATTGTTTTACACATTGTGACTGTAACCATTGTCTGTTGAGTAATGGTAAAAAAAAAAAAATTGTCTTGCATATATGCAAGTCCCCACAAAACAAATCCAAAAACATTTAACCAAGAAATTTCCAAACCATGAATCATTCGACCAACAAACTAACAATCAAAAAATCATGAGCCAAATCAAAAACCAAAAATACTACCTCAAATGGACGAGTTCAACTATTAAACTAAAAGTTTGGCGATAAATAGATACAAATTAAAGTGTACTCTCTTTATAGTAATACAAAGCTGTAAAATGCGATCTCCATTTCATGGAGACCGCATTTTGCAGCTCTTGCATTACTATAAAGAGAGTAAACCTGGACACGTATACATTCATCAATAAACTAAATATTTTTACAAATTTACAAGTTCATCTATGAACTGAAAAATATACAAATTAATCACAATGCCATAATACTACAAGTCCAGTGAAGAGCCTCCGGTAATTGGTGTGAGGTAATTATCATCATCACTGGTTGTGCAGAAATCTTAATGATTGATTGTGATGCATGGATTTACGTCGGCTATTTTCTTAAGTAACCAGGCCATGTTCTCCCGCACCTTCATCTTTGCTTATCGAGATAAACCTGAAATGCTGGCATATCCTCCTACAGATTTTTCTTTTATGAAAAAAGTGCATTGGCATATATTTGTTGCTCTAAAAAAATCACAAAACTTTTTTCAATACCAAAAGTAACTTAGGTTGGTTTTAATGTGAAGGACCTTAAGGTGTTTAATTATAAATTTGCTAACATTTTTTGAACGACAAAGAAAATGATATATGAGACAAGTTTACTTCTTTTGTATAAATATAAGAGTCAATTTCTTTAAAAATTTAAGGAACTATAAAATACAACCAGATAAGTAATTATTAACATAACACTATCACAATATTGATCTATATAAACAAAAGTGGGTTATTTAATATACTTACACTCCTGCTCCTTGAGAATCAATGGTCTAATAGTTGGTGAGGAACCACTCATATTATGTTGAACTTTTTAGAGAATATGCAGATAGTTCAAACTTCAAACTCATTTTTGTTTTGATGTAAATTAAGAAAATAGGTGTTTTCCAAATTTAAAGTGGCATCCTGATAAGAAATCTATAACCATAAATTGTGTGTTAAATCTCAGAAGTTTTGACTGGTTGAAATAATTATGCTAAACGATTTCGAGTCTGAAGACTGTTGTGTTGGGAATAATAGTTAGAGGAACCTTAATTCTATTAAATCTCTTGTTTAATCTTTTGAAATTTGTGATGTAGAAATCATAAATGTGTTTACTCAATGTCTTAAAAGAGTACATGTTATTAACTTCTATGTTATAAAGATTAATCAAGTGAGAAAATTGAGATGCATTAAAACTTCCTTTGTTTGTTATTTCCTTATCAATAAATTATATATTCTTGCCCAGCAGAAAAAGCATCCCTGAATGCCTAAATATTTAATTTAAAATAGAAAATCTAAATGTATTAAGTTGGAATTTGTTTTAGTTATGCTAATATTATTAAATGACACTGTATTTTGTGGACACAATGTTAGTTTTCTTTTTTCTTGTAACAAGTATACCAAATAACTTATTACTTCACTCTTATACAATCAGGTCGGACATGGATCGATCATGGATAGATATACCAGATAAGTTATCTCCAGATTATGTGAATGGTATCACTGAATTTGTATCTGTGGCGGAGAAGTGTTTAGATGCTACATGGATGGTGTTATGTCCTTTTTGTCGATGTATGAATAAGAAATTACAAAACATTAATGTGATTAAGTTACACTTACTTTTCAATAGTTTTCTTGATACTTATAAGATATGGTATTATCACGGGGAACAAATTGATGAAATAGAAGATGAAATGTTTTTCAATCATGAGGATGCATATGTAGATGACGAACCTAATGTCTTGGTTGTGGGTCTTCATGACAATATTGGAAGTATGTATTTTAACATAGGCCTAACTAGTGATTTTGTTTACTAATCTTTATTTAATGCGGGCCACAAATATGATACCTTGTTCAAATCTCTACACAAGCCTTTGTATGGAAATTTTAAAGATTTTTCACTTTTAAGTACAGTGGTTAAGTTGATGAACATAAAGGTGCTTAATAAATTAACAGATAAAGCATTTGATGAAATTCTAAACCTTTTTAAAGAAATATTGCCTGAAGGTAACCATTGTCCAGAAATTTATCAGCAAACAAGAAAACTTCTATGTGAAGTGGGCTTAGGGTATGAGCAAATTGATGTTTGTCAGTATGATTGTGTTAAATTTTATGGCGAGAATGCAAATTCCTCAATACAAGAAATTTGCAATCACACAACACCTATGAAACAACGGTTGACAAAAAAATTGTTGTCCCAAATTCGTAGACAACTGTCAATTTCCTTTCCTCGAAAAACTGTTGTTGGAGTACATGTAGAACAACAGTTATAGCAGTTTTTTGAAAGACTTCTCTCTCTGGCATCCTCTTACCGAGATAGACAACAGTTCAGATTCTGCACTGTTGTCATAAATCATTCACATAACAATCAAAAACCGTTGTTAATAAGCTAACTTATGGTAGTGTGAGACTACAGTTTTTGGCCTTATGTTGTGTAATTTAGACAAGTGTTTATTATAACCCTTATCTTATTGAACATCAAACAATGGTTTTTACATACCATTTTTAAAAGGAAAGCTCACAAACAATGGTTATTAGTAGTGCTATGTAAACGAGGTTCAAACAACAGGTCTTGTGTCTTGTTGTCTGAACACCTTATTTAGATGATTGTTTTACACATTGTGACAGTAACCATTGTCTGTTGAGTAATGGTAAAAAAAATTTTGACTTGCATATATGCAAGTCGCCACAAAACAAATCCAAAAACATTTAACCAAGAAATTTCCAAACCATGAATCATTCGACCAACAAACTAACAATCAAAAAATCATGAGCCAAATCAAAAACCAAAAATACTACCTCAAATGGACGAGTTCAACTATTAAACTAAAAGTTTGGCGATTAATAGATACAAATCAAAGTGTACTATCTTTATAGTAATACAAAGCTGCAAAATGCAATCTCCATTTCATGGAGACCGCATTTTGCAGCTCTTGCATTACTATAAAGAGAGTAAACCTGGACACATATACATTCATCAACAAACTAAATATTTTTACAAATTTACAAGTTCATCTATGAATTGAAAAATACACAAATTAATCACAATGCCATAATACTACAAGTCCAGTGAAGAGCCTCCGGTAATTGGTGTGAGGTAATTATCATCATCACTGGTTGTGTAGAAATCTTAATGATTGATTGTGATGCCTGGATTTACGTCGGCTATTTTCTTAAGTAACCAGGCCATGTGCTCCCGCACATTCCTCTTTGCTTATCGAGATCAACCTGAAATGCTGGCATATCCTCCTGCAGATTTTTCTTTTATAGAAAAAGCGCATTGGGATATATTTGTTGCTGATCGCACGTCACCTGAGTTTTTGGTATGTTTCTACTTAGCATTTATGAAGCACTTGACGACTTGTTAAGCATTGGACCAATATATACTTACTAATCATCTTATAACCAAACTTGTGCTTTTTATGAAGAAATGTCATGATGAAGCTGTAGGAAGAAGGATGCTAAGTGTATATCTTCATTGCATATCTCGAAAAGGTTATGCTAACGTCGAGAATGAATGGATAAGTAATAGTGAAACAACTTAGTTATTACTCAAGTAATGTGACTGATGTTTATACTATTACTAAGGAGTTCATCTACATATGAATGCAGTATCAATCTCATCCAGATGAAGAGGAAGTTGATCGATCATCAACCTGGGCCCTCGCAAGGAAGGACAAAGATGGAAAATTTTTAAGTGACGTTGTTCAGAAAAGAGCAGAGGAAATTGTAAGTAATAAATTTGTGTCTTAATTAAGTTTGTTCACTACCTCGCCATTTAATTAGAACCTTTTTTCCCTAAATTGTTAGCAAACATTGAATTCCATATTATACTCCATGTACAAGTTTGACAGTTACATAATTGGATTAGTCTTTTATATGGAAATAGCACATACTGATGATGTGGTATTCATAATATTGTAGGAAAAACTGAAAAAGGAGGTTAAGGAAGGGACACTAAAAGCAGATGTTAAACCGGAGTCTGTGCTTGAGATGGGTGAAAATTACCCATCTGCACTTAAGCGCTTGTGGATATGGGCACAGGGTGCCCTAGCTGATGGGAGGATTGTTTCTTTTGACCTATCCAAAGAAGCCTTTGCCTCGACAAAGAAACATGTCATTTACTTATCAGATATTTATGCGGTGTGCTCTAGAGGTGAAATTTCAGGCTCTGTCATTTGTCTTTTTATTCAGTAAGTTTCTCCACATATTTAATTATTTTTTTGTAGATAGTCCCTTATCATACTCTACTCACTACTGCTCATTTTATATGTAGCTTGTTAAATGACCATGTCAGAAAACAGAAGATGAGCAGTATGATAAGGTTTGTAGATCCGAGCACGATTGGTGCCATCGGATGTGGTAATGCAGGCCAGAGGTCACGTGGACTGGCTGCACATTTTAAGAATGCTAAGAAAGGATAGTACTTTCAATTGCCTTACAATGCCATGTAAGTTTTAATAGAATATCCGCGTAGACATTCTAATATAATTTTGTGGTTAAACATAATTATATGTCCTGCAGTATATTAGTTGATTTTTTAAGAGCATCATAATTGATATTCAAATTTTAAGGTTAAATCTAATAATATTCAGTGAAATTCATAAATTTAATTACTGAGTTTATAACTGGAAATGTTTGTTTTAATTTTTGGGTTGAATTTTTTACAATAGGTTGATATTTAAAATAAGTGAGGATGTGTCACCTTGGATTATTTTTGGGTTATTAATATTGGCAAAATGGTGTGCATTAGTACAAGATTTGCTTGAGTACAATATTAATATTAACATGGTGTTCAATTGTTGCAATTTGAGTAGTAACCATTGGACTCTGACTGTTGCAAATCCTGAGGCGGAGATTGTCTACTACATGGACCCTCTCAAGCGTCGAATTGCTAATGGGGAATGGGTCGATGTTGTGAACAAGTAAGTTCAATTTATAATTTCTATTCATGTAGTCTTGAACCATGAAAGACCACATATTTTTCAGTGATTTAATTTTTTTGTTGGTTTTTATGTGGTTGCAGTGCCATTAAAATTTATAAAGAGGATCTGAACAAGGTTGCGAAGAAGAAAATATGGTGGGAGAACATGGCGGTATTAATCTATTCTGCTCATGTTTTATGTATGCCATTTAAGGACATCGTTTTACTTAGTTACTTTTTTTTAAAATTTAAGGGAGTTCCGGTCCAGGCAGGAAGCAAGGATTGTGGCATGTTTGTGATGCGTTACATGAAGGAGATTATTGAGGACAAAGAACTTGAGTTTGCGGCCAAGGTGAGATTTTCACTTGTGGATTTCCGATTGACTTTATACTCTTACTCGTACAATAGTACTTGTGACTTGTCTATATTTTTTGTGTTTTTTCAGTGGATGTGCAGGTCAAACTTGGAGTATACGGCTGATGACATCAATGAGATCCGTATTGAGTTTGCAAAATATTTCATGAAACACCACCCAAACTAGGTGTTTACAGTCAGGATCTTTTGTTGAACTAGTTACTCAGTTTCTTTTTAATTATGCAGTTGATGTTGATTAGACTAAATTGTTGGTATTTTGGTAGATTTTGTCTCAATCTATAAGTGAATTGCATGGTCTGTAGATTGGTTTTAAATCTATTTTGGGGATTTAGGTTTCCGTACATTGGTTACTACATTTATTTTGGTTGATTTCAAGGATGGATACACTATAACTTGTATTTGGTTTGTTTTGAATGGATTGGTAAATCGATCAGTTTCAAGTTATGTTTGTGTTTCTGTGTGTTTCTTTTGGTTGAATGGATTGGTTTGTTTTGAATAGATTGATGTTGATTGTGGGAATATCTTGTTTTAAGTGTTACTAGGGGTTTGTTTGAAAGGTGAATTTTATATAAAAACTTTTACACAACATCAGATAATTGTGTTTTCAAACAAAAAATACCATTGTACCAGATTAATTCGGACAACAATATAACATTTTCATAACAGTTGACTAAGATGATCAAATTTGCAATCAAACTCAAATTTGCAATCAAACTGTTGTCTAAAACAAACTCATACAACAGTTTTTCTAGTTAAATGTTGTAATCAAGCTTTCAAACAACACAATCTTGGATTAACGGTCATTTGAAAAAGATAGACGGTTGATTTTTGTTACTCTAGCTTGACTTTTTAAAACCGTTATGTATTATGGACAAACTATTACTTGTAGCTTCTTCCAACAAAGGTTGTTCATAACAAAAAGTTGTAAAAAATACATTCCAACAAGCCAGCTGAAACCGTTGTGTTAATCCTTTCTGGTAACGGTTAATGGCACCGTTGTCTGAAATCAATCACGCGGCTCCTCGATAGTCAACATAAATTTTATATACCATACGACCGGGAAAAACAGTTGTGGGAGCCTGAAAATCTTATAGTGCCTTGTCATGTCCAGTGTGTATGTCTAGTCGTTATGTTCGAAAAAAAATTCCTCATAAATGACCTAGATGGTTCCCTATCAAGGATCGATTAAAGAGGTTGTGTAGCTCTAAACATACCTCTAAAGACATGCGATGGCACAAAGAAGTGCGTAAAAATGAAGATGGGATATTGCGGCATCCTGCTGATGGAAAGGCTTGGAAACATTTTGATAGTGTGTACCCTGACTTTGCATTAGATTCCAGGAGTGTGCGAATGGGGTTATCATCAGATGGCTTTAACCCTTTTCCAATATGACATCAACCTATAGTTTATGGCATGTGATATTGATACCTTACAATATACCACCTTGGGCTTCTCCAAACGGGATAAACTACCTCATGTCTTTATTAATTCCAGGGCCAAAATCTTCGGAAAAAGACTATGATGTTTTTTTGAAGCCATTAGTTGATGAACTTAAAGATCTATGGGATGGTATTGATGCATATGATTCATTTGGAAAGTGTATGTTCAAATTTAGAGCTGTAGTCATATGGACCATTATTGATTTTTCAGCTTATGCATATTTGTCTGGCTGGATCACAGCTGGAAAATTAGTATGTCCTGTCTGTCTAGAAGATACAAGATCTAAAAGAATAACTGACAAACAATTTTTTATGGGTCATCGATGTTATTTGAATATCAATCATTCCTGGAAAAAGAGCAAAGAATACGATGGATCTAGTGAGTTACGTGGGCCTCCTCGAACTTTTAGTGGTGAAGACATTTTAAAACAGTTGCATGAAGTTCAAATTCGTACAACTGGTAAAGCACCAACTAATGTTCCGAGAAAAAAAAAGCGTGGGGGAACAAATTAAATTGGAGCAAAAAGAGTATTATATTTGACTTGCCATATTGGTCAACGCTTTTATTGCGTCACAATCTAGATGTGATGCATATAGAGAAAAATGTTTGTGATAACATTATAGGAACACAATTAGATATTGAAGGTAAATCAAAAGATAACTTAGAATCCCGTAAAGATTTACAAGATTTAAATATTCGTGTAGAGCTTTGGTTGAAAAAGTCCAGCAATGATAAATTTAAAAAACCTCATGCCAGCTACATTTTGACGAAAGAAGAATGCAAAAATTTTGTAAATTCATTCGAAGTTTGAGACTACCAGATGGATATACTTCAAATATAAGTCGATTTGTAACTAATAATGACAAGTTAAGAAGGATGAATACTCATTACGGTCATGTTTTGCTTCATAAGATATTATCAGTTGCCATACAACCCATTCTTACTAAGAATATTCGAGGAACTCTAATTGAACTATGTCAATTTTTTCAAAAAATATGTGCCAAAACAGTGAGAGTTTCTGATATTAAGGAATTAAAGGAAGGAATTATAATAATCTTGTGTAAATTAGAGAAGATTTTCCCTCTGCATTTTTCACCATAATGGTACACCTTTGCGTGCACTTACCCAATCAGGTTTTGCTAGGTGGTCCTGTTGTATTGAGATGAATGTTTGGTACAGAACGTCACATAGGTTTATACAAGAGATATGTAAGAAATATGGCTCGACCAGATGGCTCAATTGCTGAAACTTTTGTTGTTGATGAAGTTATAAGCTTCTTGTCAAGATATATTTCAAACATAAAGACAAAATTTAATAAACCTGAGCGCAATTGCGATTTACCTTCTCTTCTCTAAATTATAGTATGGACATTTTCAAGTCAAATGTTCGTCCAGTTGGGGCTTCTAACCGCAGTTGTAAAACTGAGATTACCGGACGAGTAATCGGGGGAGTTTTCGGATTCGAATCTATTTCCGATGTGGCTTTGGTGTACTCAATTATAACTCTCTTTTTCACTTGACTCGGGTCAAATTCAGACAAAATTCAGATTACTCGAAAAAACTCAGATGACATGGAAAAATATGGTTTAAGTATTTATAGTGTTAAAATAATTGTAAAATGCAAGCAAAAATTAAAAAATAAATAAATTATTTATATTGCATATCATTTAAAAACTATTACAAGTTTAATACATACTAGAATTAAAAGTTATCACTAGTTTAATTTTTTTTGAGTTTTATATCTAAGTACTCTTTCAAGATACACGGAAATATAATGAATTATCTATTATATCATTTATAAAATATTTGAAGTTGAATAGATATTAACATTAAAAATAGTATTTTATTTCATACGAGGTTCTAGCCGAGCATTCTTTTCGAATACTCTCGGGGTACTCCGAGTGCTATTTTATACCTTCGTCGAGTAAAAATGAGTACCGATTTGTAGAACACCACTTTTAATCGATTGTTTGTAAATTCAATTCTTAACCAAATTTTCTCAAAATTCAAGTATGGACTTTACATATATTGTCGAGCAACCGATGTTTAATATCATGAGAACCTAGATCCTTAACAAATTTTAACATACATTTTTTTAATCTTTACTTGTTAGTTATTTTCATGTAAATATACTATTATTTAGTTACTATCATTGATTTACATTTGGGCATAAACTATGAGACAAAAAAATTAGTACCTAATAGGATATTTTCAAAAGTTCTATTTTTGTTCGATCCCCTCATATATATGCATAAATTATCTTAAAAATAATTATATATTTATTTGATCAAACTAAATTAAATTAATACTAATTTTTAATATAAAGTATTTAATATCATTAAGAAATGTATGGTTAGGTTTTAAGCAAATTTTTATATCCTATTCCCCGATGGGAAAATGTACATTTAGATACTAAGAGGGAAAATATTTTGGATTTGGTGCTCAAGTTTTCCACCAAAATTTTTAATCTTTTTAACTTATGTTGATAACTAATTACACATTAACTTTCCCCATAAAACTTCCATTCACCTTATCACTCTTACCTACAAACATAAATCACTTCAGTGCTCCAAACACCCATTTTCATCAAACCCACCTTAGTCCAAATGAAATATTTTTTATACTCAGATAGGTAATTTACCATATACTATGTTATGTGTTATGTGTAAATATTCTTAGGCATATTCTTTTCTTTTATAGCAGTGTTATTTTTAGGTTGTGTAAATATGTATCTAATAATGGTACGTAAATATAATCAAATGTGGTATTTATTATAAAAATATGTACTCAATAATTTTAACCATGCTTTAGTGGAATAATATTAATTTTTTTAAATTTAAAAAAAATATTTTTTTTAAATTATTGTGTGTGAGATTGAGTATTTAAATTTAAAACTTTATGTTTGTTTAGTCAAAACTATTACCCTCAATGTATAAAGTTTTATTTGTTAAGTAGTTTGAGATTTATTGGTGGTAAGGCTTAATTATTCATAAATTTTGCACCAAAATAATATAATGTTTACTTTACTTAAAATATTTCTTAAAAATTGTTAAAACAATAGTTGAACTTTATGTTAGTATATAAAATTAACATAGTATGATTGAAAATATATTTTTAAACCTAGATGTCAAAAGGTGTTGTTGAAATATTTTATGGTAATTGTAAATATTAGTAGGTATGTCTTTTATAAAGTAAGTATAAGTCTTTTTTTTTAATTTGTTAGCACTGTTTTTAGGTTGTGACATTTTTAGGTTTTGTTAGTTACAAAAAGTATTTTAATGATCTGTAAATCTAAAAAATGTTGCAGTAATTATAAAATATGTATTAAATAATTTTGATTATGCTTTACTTGAATAACATTTAATTTTCTACATTTTAAAAGCATGTAATGTGATGCCCAACTTTTGGGACAATAATTACCCTAAATATCTAAAACTCTAAATTTTATTCATAAAAACAATAAGTTTTGGTTGTCCATAAAACTAAATGAAGTCATCTAAGTTAAAAATAAAGTCAAATAGTGGAAAGTCAGCTCCAATACAAACATAATCACTAAAATATTATTCCTCCAATTAAAACCACCTTTAAGATGTCCCAAAAGTTAAGCACATGAAGTAATGAGTCAAAAAGCCAGCAACAAAAAAATTCTACACTAGTGGATCAAGTATCATAATTTCATAAAACCAAAATCATTATCCAAAATCCATATGACATAAAACATAATTTAATTTCAGAGTTTGCTAAGGCCACAAATAGTTGGTGATACACTATCAACACTTCATCATAGTGGTTTACCAAGGTCTTGATCCATAAAATTTAAAACAAAACCAGTGCAAAAATATTTAAAAGATTTGAGTGAAAAGTTAACTTACCTTACTGAACAGTCCAAAATATTTCCAAGTAATTACTAAACTAATTTATACAAGTAGAGCAAACACATTTAATCCAACTTGGGGGAATGCGTGCAAATTAATACATATTAGACAACAAAACAGAATAAAAGAGAACAACCTTTTAGATTTTAAAGCATAAGTTAGATAGTCTATTCATTTTATTTTAACACTCACTAATAAATTATCTATGATTACCCAAATAAATTAATGTAGAATAATAGCACATAATATAAAAATAGCAATTATGATAACAATACATAATAATCATAATATTATTAAAATATGCATGTTAGTGAAAATATTATAAAAAATAATAATATTATAATAAAACATATCCATGCACACCTTTATATAATTATATCAAATGACAACATAAATTATTAACCTGACACCTACATAAATTATTAACTTGACATCTATATAAATTAAATGTATTAAATTAAAAAAAAGTAAAGTGTTTGAGATTCAATATTTTAAGATTTTGAGAGTTGACCCCAGAAATTAGAGTTCTAGCCACCACTTCTCCATTCTTCAACCTTCATCCATCAATCGATCAATCCCCTTTTACTCTCCCATCTCCTCTATTATTTATAAATTATTTTTTCAATAAAACCAAGATCTAATCGCTTTCGGGTGAGATGTTGTGGAGTACCTTGATATCAAGCTTGTTAGTCGCCATTTTTTTCGGATGCTAGTGTTTTATGTCATGATGTTCTTCTTTTCTTTTTTGCCGGTTTCGGTAGTCGCTTTGAGAAGTATTTATATGATATCTTTGGAGATTCTTAAGGCTTGTATCAAATCTCGGACGGTGGTGGATATCGCAAAATCTTACCTTTCACAACAGAAAATTGTTCGTATTTTAGAGGTTTTGTTACTTTAATATCAGTTGATATAACTGATAATTTTGAACATTGAGCTAGAGATGGTGCTTATGTGAAGGTCAATTGTGTTACTATTAGTTTTAGATTTGATATAGGTTGGATTACTCGAGATGTCATTGTAATACTTTTTAGTTTAAATAATTTGAATATTTTACGTGTTAAACAATCTGAAAACAAAATACCTATTTGGTTAGCTCGATATTTGTTTCACAATCAGGTTGGAGTTGAAGTTCGGGAATTTATTCCATCTGTGGTTCAATATTTTAATGAATTTACACTCTATTCGTCAAAAAATTGTATTAAAGTGAGTATACAAAAGTGAGATATAATTAACCGATGTTTAGTCCTGAATTTGTGTTTCGATTATTTTAAAAATATTTTTCAACGATCCAACCTTATGAAAGTTAATAGATATATATTAGTGAAATAACCAAAATTTCATATCAAAATAATTTTATTTGATTTGTCATTTTAACCGTCAATCATTAGTTTGACTAATACGACTAACCAGTGTTTAGTCCTGAATTTGTGTTTCGATTATTTTAAAAATATTTTTCAACGATCCAACCGTATGGATGTCAATAGATATATATATTAGTGATATAACAAAATTTCATATCAAAATAATTTTATTTGGTTTGCCATTTTAACAGTCAAGCATTAGTTTGACTAGTACAACTAACTGGCGTTTAGTTCTGAATTTGTGTTTTGATCATTTTAAAAATATTTTTCAATGATCCAACCATATGAATGTAAATAGATATATATATTAATGATAAAATCAAAATTTCATATCAAAATAATTTTATTTGGTTTGCCATTTTAACAGTCAAACATGAGTTTGAATAGTATAACTAACCGGTGTTTAGTCCTGAATTTGTGTTTCGATTATTTTAAAAATATTTTTCAACGATCCAACCTTATGAAAGTTAATAGATATATATTAGTGATATAACCAAAATTTCATATCAAAATAATTTTATTTGATTTGTCATTTTAACCGTCAATCATTAGTTTGACTAATACGACTAACCAGTGTTTAGTCCTGAATTTGTGTTTCGATTATTTTAAAAATATTTTTCAACGATACAACCGTATGAAGATAAATAGATATATATTATTGATATAACCAAAATTTCATATCAAAATAATTTTATTTGGTTTGTCATTTTAACAGTCAATCATGAGTTTGACTAGTACAACTAACCAGTGTTTAGTCCTGAATTTGTGTTTCCATTATTTTAAAAATATTTTTCAACGATCCAACCATATGAATGTAAATAGATATATATATATATATATATATATATATATATATATATATATATATATATATATATATATATTAATAATATAACCAAAATTTAATATCAAAATAATTTTATTTGGTTGGTCATTTTAACAGTTAAGCATGAGTTTGACTAGTACAACTAACTAGTGTTTATTCTTGAATTTGTGTTTTGGTTATTTTAAAAATATTTTTCAACAATCCAATTGTATGGATATCAATAGATATATATTAATAATATAACCGAAATTTTATATCAAAATAATTTGATTTGGTTTGCCATTTTAACAGTCAAGTATGAGTTAAACTAGTACAACTAACCAGTGTTTAGTTATGAATTTGTGTTTTGATTATTTTAAAAATATTTTTCACAGTCCAACCTTATGAATGTTAATAGATATATATATATATATATATATATATATATATGTATATATTAGTGATATTTTAAAAATTATGTGCTAATTTACGATGGAATCCGTCATAAATTATTGGTTGCCAAAATTTTGAGAGAAGTCAAATTTACCGCCAAAATTTTGGCGAAAAAGTTGAATTTCCCTCTTTGACACCTAACGACGAATTCTAATTTCCTTCGTAAATTGGGCGATCCAATATTTTCCGTCACAAATATGCTGTCGTAAATTTAGGTAAAATATTTTTTTTATTTAATTTCAAGTTAAAATTTTAATAAAAATAATTAACTTACGACGAAATGTTCAAATCGTCGCAAATTCAAATGATTTTCATTTTTTTTAATCGTGTCGTGCAGAATTTTTTTAATAAAATACTAAACTTGCGACAGTTTTGGGTTTCGTCGTAAATAATTATGACGTTTTACTTTTTTCCGTCGTAAGTTGGGCGCACATTTTTTTCCGTCGGAAGTTTTCCGTCGCAAATGGTCATATTTCTTGTAGTGTACCAATATTTTACCTACAAATATAAATTGGTAGGAAAAAGGTTACTTTTATTTACCAATATTTATATGTATCAATTATTAGTAGGTATTAATAAAATTATTATAATTAAAAATTTACTAATAAAATCTATATGCCGACATGTCCAAACTACTCCAAGACATAGCTTACGTGTCATTCACAACGGACTGTTAACAATTAACCCATTGTTTCAAAAATAATATTTAACACATCATTATTTTTATATCCTTAGATTCACGTTATTAGTAATAAAATTATTTATCTGTAAGATTTTCAGTTGAGATCTTAATTCTACCAGCAAGAGTGTGTATTTAGCCTATTACACTTTATTGTTGCTCCTCAGCGGATAAACTAGGGCAGTCTCCATCTATTATTTAATTTTGATTTATATATAACAATTCAAGTTATTTTTAAAGAGATGGATTGTCTTTTCTCCTGAGTTAGATGTGAACAAGTATTACTGCATTCCAAGTGTTTGTAGGATTGTGTGAAAGAAAACTACGTACATAATTATTTTTTTATAAATAGTTCAATTTTCAAAATTAGTTTGATGTTTATGGAAAGATTTTCAGTTTTGATTCTTGACAAATATGTAAAGAAGTGTACTTGATAAACCCAAACAAAGATTGGTGTTTTAGAGTCAATTTGGATCCCAGACCGCTGAATTCCAAATCAGAGAATGTGGCTACTCGAATTGTTAGTAGTTATAATCTTGCATAAGCTATTAAGGCCATGTTTGTTTAATGGTATTAAGGAGGGGATAAGATTATAATCCTTTAAATTTTCCAATCTCATGTTTGTTTTGTAAAAAAATAGTGAAGAGTTATCCAAGGATTACAATCCTTTAAATTATCATATCCCATGTTTGTTTTGTTGGAGTAGAGGATAGAACTATAATCCCATCTAATGCTTGGTGGGAGGAGGTATTATTTTATCCCCTCCTATAAGTCATTTTTTAAAAGATTATAATCCCCTCATTGTTATCCCATATGAAACAAACGTAGGATTGGAAAATTTAAAGGACTATATTTCAATCCCAAGTACTATCCCACAAAACAAACATATGATAAAGTTTTAAAGGATTATATTTCAATCCTACACCTAATCCTTCCAAACAAACTTAGGATATGATTATTTAATCCACGTGACTAATTTTGAGGGGATTATTTATCCCCGGATTATTATCCCGGGATTATAATCCCATGAAACAAATATGGCCTAAGTGTGTTAATAGACTATATACTTGTAGATTTTTTTATTTGGAATTTAATAAGTTTTATTGCTCTAAAAAAATCACAAAACTTTTTTCAATACCAAAAGTAACTTAGGTTGGTTTTAATGTGAAGGACCTTAAGGTGTTTAATTATAAATTTGCTAACATTTTTTGAACGACAAAGAAAATGATATATGAGACAAGTTTACTTCTTTTGTATAAATATAAGAGTCAATTTCTTTAAGAATTTAAGGAACTATAAAATAAAACCAGATAAGTAATTATTAACATAACACTATCACAATATTGATGTATATAAACAAAAGTGGGTTATTTAATATACTTACACTCCTACTCCTTGAGAATCAATGGTCTAACAGTTGGTGAGGAACCACTCATATTATGTTGAACTTTTTAGAGAATATGCAGATAGTTCAAACTTCAAACTCATTTTTGTTTTGATGTAAATTAAGAAAATAGGTATTTTCCAAATAATGGAAATTTAAAGTGGCATCCTGATAAGAAATCTATAACCATAAATTGTGTGTTAAATCTCAGAAGTTTTGACTGGTTGAAATAATTATGCTAAACGATTTCGAGTCTGAAGACTGTTGTGTTGGGAATAATAGTTAGAGGCACCTTATTTCTATTAAATCTCTTGTTTAATCTTTTGAAATATGTGATGTAGAAATCATAATTATGTTTACTCAATGTCTTAAAAGAGTACATGTTGTTCAATTCTATGTTATAAAGATTAATCAAGTGAGAAAATTGAGATGCATAAAAACTTCCTTTGTTTGTTATTTCCTTATCATTAAATTATATATTCTTGTCCTGGAGAAAAAGTATCCCTGACTGCCTAAATATTTAATATAAAATAGAAAATCTAAATTTATTAAGTTGGCATTTGTTTTAGTTATGCTAATATTATTAAATAAAACTGTATTTTGTGGACACAATGTTAGTTTTCTTTTTTCTTGTAACAAGTATACCAAATAACTTATTACTTCAACTCTTATACAATCAGGTCGGACATGGATCGATCATGGATAGATATACCAGATAAGTTATCTCCAGATTATGTGAAAGGTATCACTGAATTTGTATCTATGGCGGAGAAGCGTTTGGATGCTACATGGATATTGTTATGTCCTTTTTGTCAATGTATGAATAAGAAATTACAAAACATTAATGTGATTAAGTTACACTTACTTTTCAATAGTTTTCTTGATACTTATAAGATATGGTATTATCACGGGGAACAAATTGATGAAATAGAAGATGAAATGTTTTTCAATCATGAGGATGCATATGTAGATGACGAACCTAATGACTTGGTTGTGGGTCTTCATGACAATATTGGAAGTATGTATTTTAACATAGGCCCAACTAGTGATTTTGTTTACTAATCTTTATTTAATGCGGGCCACAAATATGATTCCTTGTTCAAATCTCTACACAAGCCTTTGTATGGAAATTTTAAAGATTTTTCACTTTTAAGTACAGTGGTTAAGTTGATGAACATAAATGTGCTTAATAAATTAACAGATAAAGTATTTGATGATATTCTAAACCTTTTTAAAGAAATATTGCCTGAAGGTAACCATTGTCCAGAAATTTATCAGCAAATAAGAAAACTTCTATGTGAAGTGGGCTTAGGGTATGAGCAAATTGATGTTTGTCAGTATGATTGTGTTAAATTTTATGGCGAGAATGCACATTCCTCACTACAAGAAATTTGCAATCACACAACACCTATGAAACAACGGTTAACAAAAAAACTGTTGCCCCAAATTCGTAGACAACTGTGAATTTCCTTTCCTCGAAAAACTGTTGTTGGAGTACATGTAAAACAACGGTTATAGCAGTTTTTTGAAAGACTTGTCTCTCTGGCATCCTCTTACCGAGATAGACAACAGTTCGCATTCTGCACTGTTGTCATAAATCTTTCACATAACAATCAAAAACCGTTGTTAATAAGCTAATTTATGGTAGTGTGAGACTACTGTTTTTGGCCTTATGTTGTGTAATTTAGACAAGTGTTTATTATAACCCTTATCTTATTGAACATCAAATAATGGTTTTTACATACCATTATTAAAAGGAAAGCTCACAAACAATGGTTATTAATAGTGCTATGTAAATGAGGTTCAAACAATAGGTCTTGTGTCTTGTTGTCTGAACACCTTATTTAGATGATTGTTTTACACATTGTGACTGTAACCATTGTCTGTTGAGTAATGGTAAAAAAAAAAAATTGACTTGCATATATGCAAGTCCCCACAAAACAAATCCAAAAACATTTAACCAAGAAATTTCCAAACCATGAATCATTCGACCAACAAACTAACAATCAAAAAATCATGAGCCAAATCAAAAACCAAAAATACTACCTCAAATGGACGAGTTCAACTATTAAACTAAAAGTTTGGCGATAAATAGATACAAATTAAAGTGTACTCTCTTTATAGTAATACAAAGCTGTAAAATGCGATCTCCATTTCATGGAGACCGCATTTTGCAGCTCTTGCATTACTATAAAGAGAGTAAACCTGGACACGTATACATTCATCAATAAACTAAATATTTTTACAAATTTACAAGTTCATCTATGAACTGAAAAATATACAAATTAATCACAATGCCATAATACTACAAGTCCAGTGAAGAGCCTCCGGTAATTGGTGTGAGGTAATTATCATCATCACTGGTTGTGCAGAAATCTTAATGATTGATTGTGATGCATGGATTTACGTCGGCTATTTTCTTAAGTAACCAGGCCATGTTCTCCCGCACCTTCATCTTTGCTTATCGAGATAAACCTGAAATGCTGGCATATCCTCCTACAGATTTTTCTTTTATAGAAAAAGTGCATTGGCATATATTTGTTGCTCTAAAAAAATCACAAAACTTTTTTCAATACCAAAAGTAACTTAGGTTGGTTTTAATGTGAAGGACCTTAAGGTGTTTAATTATAAATTTGCTAACATTTTTTGAACGAGAAAGAAAATGATATATGAGACAAGTTTACTTCTTTTGTATAAATATAAGAGTCAATTTCTTTAAAAATTTAAGGAACTATAAAATACAACCAGATAAGTAATTATTAACATAACACTATCACAATATTGATCTATATAAACAAAAGTGGGTTATTTAATATACTTACACTCCTGCTCCTTGAGAATCAATGGTCTAATAGTTGGTGAGGAACCACTCATATTATGTTGAACTTTTTAGAGAATATGCAGATAGTTCAAACTTCAAACTCATTTTTGTTTTGATGTAAATTAAGAAAATAGGTGTTTTCCAAATTTAAAGTGGCATCCTGATAAGAAATCTATAACCATAAATTGTGTGTTAAATCTCAGAAGTTTTGACTGGTTGAAATAATTATGCTAAACGATTTCGAGTCTGAAGACTGTTGTGTTGGGAATAATAGTTAGAGGAACCTTAATTCTATTAAATCTCTTGTTTAATCTTTTGAAATTTGTGATGTAGAAATCATAAATGTGTTTACTCAATGTCTTAAAAGAGTACATGTTATTAACTTCTATGTTATAAAGATTAATCAAGTGAGAAAATTGAGATGCATTAAAACTTCCTTTGTTTGTTATTTCCTTATCAATAAATTATATATTCTTGCCCAGCAGAAAAAGCATCCCTGAATGCCTAAATATTTAATTTAAAATAGAAAATCTAAATGTATTAAGTTGGAATTTGTTTTAGTTATGCTAATATTATTAAATGACACTGTATTTTGTGGACACAATGTTAGTTTTCTTTTTTCTTGTAACAAGTATACCAAATAACTTATTACTTCACTCTTATACAATCAGGTCGGACATGGATCGATCATGGATAGATATACCAGATAAGTTATCTCCAGATTATGTGAATGGTATCACTGAATTTGTATCTGTGGCGGAGAAGTGTTTAGATGCTACATGGATGGTGTTATGTCCTTTTTGTCGATGTATGAATAAGAAATTACAAAACATTAATGTGATTAAGTTACACTTACTTTTCAATAGTTTTCTTGATACTTATAAGATATGGTATTATCACGGGGAACAAATTGATGAAATAGAAGATGAAATGTTTTTCAATCATGAGGATGCATATGTAGATGACGAACCTAATGTCTTGGTTGTGGGTCTTCATGACAATATTGGAAGTATGTATTTTAACATAGGCCTAACTAGTGATTTTGTTTACTAATCTTTATTTAATGCGGGCCACAAATATGATACCTTGTTCAAATCTCTACACAAGCCTTTGTATGGAAATTTTAAAGATTTTTCACTTTTAAGTACAGTGGTTAAGTTGATGAACATAAAGGTGCTTAATAAATTAACAGATAAAGCATTTGATGAAATTCTAAACCTTTTTAAAGAAATATTGCCTGAAGGTAACCATTGTCCAGAAATTTATCAGCAAACAAGAAAACTTCTTTGTGAAGTGGGCTTAGGGTATGAGCAAATTGATGTTTGTCAGTATGATTGTGTTAAATTTTATGGCGAGAATGCAAATTCCTCAATACAAGAAATTTGCAATCACACAACACCTATGAAACAACGGTTGACAAAAAAATTGTTGTCCCAAATTCGTAGACAACTGTCAATTTCCTTTCCTCGAAAAACTGTTGTTGGAGTACATGTAGAACAACAGTTATAGCAGTTTTTTGAAAGACTTCTCTCTCTGGCATCCTCTTACCGAGATAGACAACAGTTCAGATTCTGCACTGTTGTCATAAATCATTCACATAACAATCAAAAACCGTTGTTAATAAGCTAACTTATGGTAGTGTGAGACTACAGTTTTTGGCCTTATGTTGTGTAATTTAGACAAGTGTTTATTATAACCCTTATCTTATTGAACATCAAACAATGGTTTTTACATACCATTTTTAAAAGGAAAGCTCACAAACAATGGTTATTAGTAGTGCTATGTAAACGAGGTTCAAACAACAGGTCTTGTGTCTTGTTGTCTGAACACCTTATTTAGATGATTGTTTTACACATTGTGACAGTAACCATTGTCTGTTGAGTAATGGTAAAAAAAATTTTGACTTGCATATATGCAAGTCGCCACAAAACAAATCCAAAAACATTTAACCAAGAAATTTCCAAACCATGAATCATTCGACCAACAAACTAACAATCAAAAAATCATGAGCCAAATCAAAAACCAAAAATACTACCTCAAATGGACGAGTTCAACTATTAAACTAAAAGTTTGGCGATTAATAGATACAAATCAAAGTGTACTATCTTTATAGTAATACAAAGCTGCAAAATGCAATCTCCATTTCATGGAGACCGCATTTTGCAGCTCTTGCATTACTATAAAGAGAGTAAACCTGGACACATATACATTCATCAACAAACTAAATATTTTTACAAATTTACAAGTTCATCTATGAATTGAAAAATACACAAATTAATCACAATGCCATAATACTACAAGTCCAGTGAAGAGCCTCCGGTAATTAGTGTGAGGTAATTATCATCATCACTGGTTGTGTAGAAATCTTAATGATTGATTGTGATGCCTGGATTTACGTCGGCTATTTTCTTAAGTAACCAGGCCATGTGCTCCCGCACATTCCTCTTTGCTTATCGAGATCAACCTGAAATGCTGGCATATCCTCCTGCAGATTTTTCTTTTATAGAAAAAGCGCATTGGGATATATTTGTTGCTGATCGCACGTCACCTGAGTTTTTGGTATGTTTCTACTTAGCATTTATGAACCACTTGACGACTTGTTAAGCATTGGAACAATATATACTTACTAATCATCTTATAACCAAACTTGTGCTTTTTATGAAGAAATGTCATGATGAAGCTGTAGGAAGAAGGATGCTAAGTGTATATCTTCATTGCATATCTCGAAAAGGTTATGCTAACGTCGAGAATGAATGGATAAGTAATAGTGAAACAACTTAGTTATTACTCAAGTAATGTGACTGATGTTTATACTATTACTAAGGAGTTCATCTACATATGAATGCAGTATCAATCTCATCCAGATGAAGAGGAAGTTGATCGATCATCAACCTGGGCCCTCGCAAGGAAGGACAAAGATGGAAAATTTTTAAGTGACGTTGTTCAGAAAAGAGCAGAGGAAATTGTAAGTAATAAATTTGTGTCTTAATTAAGTTTGTTCACTACCTCGCCATTTAATTAGAACCTTTTTTCCCTAAATTGTTAGCAAACATTGAATTCCATATTATACTCCATGTACAAGTTTGACAGTTACATAATTGGATTAGTCTTTTATATGGAAATAGCACATACTGATGATGTGGTATTCATAATATTGTAGGAAAAACTGAAAAAGGAGGTTAAGGAAGGGACACTAAAAGCAGATGTTAAACCGGAGTCTGTGCTTGAGATGGGTGAAAATTACCCATCTGCACTTAAGCGCTTGTGGATATGGGCACAGGGTGCCCTAGCTGATGGGAGGATTGTTTCTTTTGACCTATCCAAAGAAGCCTTTGCCTCGACAAAGAAACATGTCATTTACTTATCAGATATTTATGCGGTGTGCTCTAGAGGTGAAATTTCAGGCTCTGTCATTTGTCTTTTTATTCAGTAAGTTTCTCCACATATTTAATTATTTTTTTGTAGATAGTCCCTTATCATACTCTACTCACTACTGCTCATTTTATATGTAGCTTGTTAAATGACCATGTCAGAAAACAGAAGATGAGCAGCATGATAAGGTTTGTAGATCCGAGCACGATTGGTGCCATCGGATGTGGTAATGCAGGCCAGAGGTCACGTGGACTGGCTGCACATTTTAAGAATGCTAAGAAAGGATAGTACTTTCAATTGCCTTACAATGCCATGTAAGTTTTAATAGAATATCCGCGTAGACATTCTAATATAATTTTGTGGTTAAACATAATTATATGTCCTGCAGTATATTAGTTGATTTTTTAAGAGCATCATAATTGATATTCAAATTTTAAGGTTAAATCTAATAATATTCAGTGAAATTCATAAATTTAATTACTGAGTTTATAACTGGAAATGTTTGTTTTAATTTTTGGGTTGAATTTTTTACAATAGGTTGATATTTAAAATAAGTGAGGATGTGTCACCTTGGATTATTTTTGGGTTATTAATATTGGCAAAATGGTGTGCATTAGTACAAGATTTGCTTGAGTACAATATTAATATTAACATGGTGTTCAATTGTTGCAATTTGAGTAGTAACCATTGGACTCTGACTGTTGCAAATCCTGAGGCGGAGATTGTCTACTACATGGACCCTCTCAAGCGTCGAATTGCTAATGGGGAATGGGTCGATGTTGTGAACAAGTAAGTTCAATTTATAATTTCTATTCATGTAGTCTTGAACCATGAAAGACCACATATTTTTCAGTGATTTAATTTTTTTGTTGGTTTTTATGTGGTTGCAGTGCCATTAAAATTTATAAAGAGGATCTGAACAAGGTTGCGAAGAAGAAAATATGGTGGGAGAACATGGCGGTATTAATCTATTCTGCTCATGTTTTATGTATGCCATTTAAGGACATCGTTTTACTTAGTTACTTTTTTTTAAAATTTAAGGGAGTTCCGGTCCAGGCAGGAAGCAAGGATTGTGGCATGTTTGTGATGCGTTACATGAAGGAGATTATTGAGGACAAAGAACTTGAGTTTGCGGCCAAGGTGAGATTTTCACTTGTGGATTTCCGATTGACTTTATACTCTTACTCGTACAATAGTACTTGTGACTTGTCTATATTTTTTTGTGTTTTTTCAGTGGATGTGCAGGTCAAACTTGGAGTATACGGCTGATGACATCAATGAGATCCGTATTGAGTTTGCAAAATATTTCATGAAACACCACGCAAACTAGGTGTTTACAGTCAGGATCTTTTGTTGAACTAGTTACTCAGTTTCTTTTTAATTATGCAGTTGATGTTGATTAGACTAAATTGTTGGTATTTTGGTAGATTTTGTCTCAATCTATAAGTGAATTGCATGGTCTGTAGATTGGTTTTAAATCTATTTTGGGGATTTAGGTTTCCGTACATTGGTTACTACATTTATTTTGGTTGATTTCAAGGATGGATACACTATAACTTGTATTTGGTTTGTTTTGAATGGATTGGTAAATCGATCAGTTTCAAGTTATGTTTGTGTTTCTGTGTGTTTCTTTTGGTTGAATGGATTGGTTTGTTTTGAATAGATTGATGTTGATTGTGGGAATATCTTGTTTTAAGTGTTACTAGGGGTTTGTTTGAAAGGTGAATTTTATATAAAAACTTTTACACAACATCAGATAATTGTGTTTTCAAACAAAAAATACCATTGTACCAGATTAATTCGGACAACAATATAACATTTTCATAACAGTTGACTAAGATGATCAAATTTGCAATCAAACTCAAATTTGCAATCAAACTGCTGTCTAAAACAAACTCATACAACAGTTTTTCTAGTTAAATGTTGTAATCAAGCTTTCAAACAACACAATCTTGGATTAACGGTCATTTGAAAAAGATAGACGGTTGATTTTTGTTACTCTAGCTTGACTTTTTAAAACCGTTATGTATTATGGACAAACTATTACTTGTAGCTTCTTCCAACAAAGGTTGTTCATAACAAAAAGTTGTAAAAAATACATTCCAACAAGCCAGCTGAAACCGTTGTGTTAATCCTTTCTGGTAACGGTTAATGGCACCGTTGTCTGAAATCAATCACGCGGCTCCTCGATAGTCAACATAAATTTTATATACCATACGACCGGGAAAAACAGTTGTGGGAGCCTGAAAATCTTATAGTGCCTTGTCATGTCCAGTGTGTATGTCTAGTCGTTATGTTCGAAAAAAAATTCCTCATAAATGACCTAGATGGTTCCCTATCAAGGATCGATTAAAGAGGTTGTGTAGCTCTAAACATACCTCTAAAGACATGCGATGGCACAAAGAAGTGCGTAAAAATGAAGATGGGATATTGCGGCATCCTGCTGATGGAAAGGCTTGGAAACATTTTGATAGTGTGTACCCTGACTTTGCATTAGATTCCAGGAGTGTGCGAATGGGGTTATCATCAGATGGCTTTAACCCTTTTCCAATATGACATCAACCTATAGTTTATGGCATGTGATATTGATACCTTACAATATACCACCTTGGGCTTCTCCAAACGGGATAAACTACCTCATGTCTTTATTAATTCCAGGGCCAAAATCTTCGGAAAAAGACTATGATGTTTTTTTGAAGCCATTAGTTGATGAACTTAAAGATCTATGGGATGGTATTGATGCATATGATTCATTTGGAAAGTGTATGTTCAAATTTAGAGCTGTAGTCATATGGACCATTATTGATTTTTCAGCTTATGCATATTTGTCTGGCTGGATCACAGCTGGAAAATTAGTATGTCCTGTCTGTCTAGAAGATACAAGATCTAAAAGAATAACTGACAAACAATTTTTTATGGGTCATCGATGTTATTTGAATATCAATCATTCCTGGAAAAAGAGCAAAGAATACGATGGATCTAGTGAGTTACGTGGGCCTCCTCGAACTTTTAGTGGTGAAGACATTTTAAAACAGTTGCATGAAGTTCAAATTCGTACAACTGGTAAAGCACCAACTAATGTTCCGAGAAAAAAAAGCGTGGGGGAACAAATTAAATTGGAGCAAAAAGAGTATTATATTTGACTTGCCATATTGGTCAACGCTTTTATTGCGTCACAATCTAGATGTGATGCTTATAGAGAAAAATGTTTGTGATAACATTATAGGAACACAATTAGATATTGAAGGTAAATCAAAAGATAACTTAGAATCCCGTAAAGATTTACAAGATTTAAATATTCGTGTAGAGCTTTGGTTGAAAAAGTCCAGCAATGATAAATTTGAAAAACCTCATGCCAGCTACATTTTGACGAAAGAAGAATGCAAAAATTTTGTAAATTCATTCGAAGTTTGAGACTACCAGATGGATATACTTCAAATATAAGTCGATTTGTAACTAATAATGACAAGTTAAGAAGGATGAATACTCATTACGGTCATGTTTTGCTTCATAAGATATTATCAGTTGCCATACAACCCATTCTTACTAAGAATATTCGAGGAACTCTAATTGAACTATGTCAATTTTTTCAAAAAATATGTGCCAAAACAGTGAGAGTTTCTGATATTAAGGAATTAAAGGAAGGAATTATAATAATCTTGTGTAAATTAGAGAAGATTTTCCCTCTGCATTTTTCACCATAATGGTACACCTTTGCGTGCACTTACCCAATCAGGTTTTGCTAGGTGGTCCTGTTGTATTGAGATGAATGTTTGGTACAGAACGTCACATAGGTTTATACAAGAGATATGTAAGAAATATGGCTCGACCAGATGGCTCAATTGCTGAAACTTTTGTTGTTGATGAAGTTATAAGCTTCTTGTCAAGATATATTTCAAACATAAAGACAAAATTTAATAAACCTGAGCGCAATTGCGATTTACCTTCTCTAAATTATAGTATGGACATTTTCAAGTCAAATGTTCGTCCAGTTGGGGCTTCTAACCGCAGTTGTAAAACTGAGATTACCGGACGAGTAATCGGGGGAGTTTTCGGATTCGAATCTATTTCCGATGTGGCTTTGGTGTACTCAATTATAACTCTCTTTTTCACTTGACTCGGGTCAAATTCAGACAAAATTCAGATTACTCGAAAAAACTCAGATGACATGGAAAAATATGGTTTAAGTATTTATAGTGTTAAAATAATTGTAAAATGCAAGCAAAAATTAAAAAATAAATAAATTATTTATATTGCATATCATTTAAAAACTATTACAAGTTTAATACATACTAGAATTAAAAGTTATCACTAGTTTAATTTTTTTTGAGTTTTATATCTAAGTACTCTTTCAAGATACACGGAAATATAATGAATTATCTATTATATCATTTATAAAATATTTGAAGTTGAATAGATATTAACATTAAAAATAGTATTTTATTTCATACGAGGTTCTAGCCGAGCATTCTTTTCGAGTACTCTCGGGGTACTCCGAGTGCTATTTTATACCTTCGTCGAGTTAAAATGAGTACCGATTTGTAGAACACCACTTTTAATCGATTGTTTGCAAATTCAATTCTTAACCAAATTTTCTCAAAATTCAAGTATGGACTTTACATATATTGTCGAGCAACCGATGTTTAATATCATGAGAACCTAGATCCTTAACAAATTTTAACATACATTTTTTTAATCTTTACTTGTTAGTTATTTTCATGTAAATATACTATTATTTAGTTACTATCATTGATTTACATTTGGGCATAAACTATGAGACAAAAAAATTAGTACCTAATAGGATATTTTCAAAAGTTCTATTTTTGTTCGATCCCCTCATATATATGCATAAATTATCTTAAAAATAATTATATATTTATTTGATCAAACTAAATTAAATTAATACTAATTTTTAATATAAAGTATTTAATATCATTAAGAAATGTATGGTTAGGTTTTAAGCAAATTTTTATATCCTATTCCCCGATGGGAAAATGTACATTTAGATACTAAGAGGGAAAATATTTTGGATTTGGTGCTCAAGTTTTCCACCAAAATTTTTAATCTTTTTAACTTATGTTGATAACTAATTACACATTAACTTTCCCCATAAAACTTCCATTCACCTTATCACTCTTACCTACAAACATAAATCACTTCAGTGCTCCAAACACCCATTTTCATCAAACCCACCTTAGTCCAAATGAAATATTTTTTATACTCAGATAGGTAATTTACCATATACTATGTTATGTGTTATGTGTAAATATTCTTAGGCATATTCTTTTCTTTTATAGCAGTGTTATTTTTAGGTTGTGTAAATATGTATCTAATAATGGTACGTAAATATAATCAAATGTGGTATTTATTATAAAAATATGTACTCAATAATTTTAACCATGCTTTAGTGGAATAAAATTAAATTTTTTAAATTTAAAAAAAATATTTTTTTTAAATTATTGTGTGTGAGATTGAGTATTTAAATTTAAAACTTTATGTTTGTTTAGTCAAAACTATTACCCTCAATGTATAAAGTTTTATTTGTTAAGTAGTTTGAGATTTATTGGTGGTAAGGCTTAATTATTCATAAATTTTGCACCAAAATAATATAATGTTTACTTTACTTAAAATATTTCTTAAAAATTGTTAAAACAATAGTTGAACTTTATGTTAGTATATAAAATTAACATAGTATGATTGAAAATATATTTTTAAACCTAGATGTCAAAAGGTGTTGTTGAAATATTTTATGGTAATTGTAAATATTAGTAGGTATGTCTTTTATAAAGTAAGTATAAGTCTTTTTTTTTAATTTGTTAGCACTGTTTTTAGGTTGTGACATTTTTAGGTTTTGTTAGTTACAAAAAGTATTTTAATGATCTGTAAATCTAAAAAATGTTGCAGTAATTATAAAATATGTATTAAATAATTTTGATTATGCTTTACTTGAATAACATTTAATTTTCTACATTTTAAAAGCATGTAATGTGATACCCAACTTTTGGGACAATAATTACCCTAAATATCTAAAACTCTAAATTTTATTCATAAAAACAATAAGTTTTGGTTGTCCATAAAACTAAATGAAGTCATCTAAGTTAAAAATAAAGTCAAATAGTGGAAAGTCAGCTCCAATACAAACATAATCACTAAAATATTATTCCTCCAATTAAAACCACCTTTAAGATGTCCCAAAAGTTA
The DNA here is from genome assembly GCF_009905375.1 of Apium graveolens. Classification (NCBI taxonomy): domain Eukaryota; kingdom Viridiplantae; phylum Streptophyta; class Magnoliopsida; order Apiales; family Apiaceae; genus Apium; species Apium graveolens. The sequence goes on from NC_133654.1 coordinate 117,247,499, forward strand.
AGCACATGAAGTAATGAGTCAAAAAGCCAGCAACAAAAAAATTCTACACTAGTGGATCAAGTATCATAATTTCATAAAACCAAAATCATTATCCAAAATCCATATGACATAAAACATAATTTAATTTCAGAGTTTGCTAAGGCCACAAATAGTTGGTGATACACTATCAACACTTCATCATAGTGGTTTACCAAGGTCTTGATCCATAAAATTTAAAACAAAACCAGTGCAAAAATATTTAAAAGATTTGAGTGAAAAGTTAACTTACCTTACTGAACAGTCCAAAATATTTCCAAGTAATTACTAAACTAATTTATACAAGTAGAGCAAACATATTTAATCCAACTTGGGGGAATGCGTGCAAATTAATACATATTAGACAACAAAACAGAATAAAAGAGAACAACCTTTTAGATTTTAAAGCATAAGTTAGATAGTCTATTCATTTTATTTTAACACTCACTAATAAATTATCTATGATTACCCAAATAAATTAATGTAGAATAATAGCACATAATATAAAAATAGCAATTATGATAACAATACATAATAATCATAATATTATTAAAATATGCATGTTAGTGAAAATATTATAAAAAATAATAATATTATAATAAAACATATCCATGCACACCTTTATATAATTATATCAAATGACAACATAAATTATTAACCTGACACCTACATAAATTATTAACTTGACATCTATATAAATTAAATGTATTAAATTAAAAAAAAGTAAAGTGTTTGAGATTCAATATTTTAAGATTTTGAGAGTTGACCCCAGAAATTAGAGTTCTAGCCACCACTTCTCCATTCTTCAACCTTCATCCATCAATCGATCAATCCCCTTTTACTCTCCCATCTCCTCTATTATTTATAAATTATTTTTTCAATAAAACCAAGATCTAATCGCTTTCGGGTGAGATGTTGTGGAGTACCTTGATATCAAGCTTGTTAGTCGCCATTTTTTTCGGATGCTAGTGTTTTATGTCATGATGTTCTTCTTTTCTTTTTTGCCGGTTTCGGTAGTCGCTCTGAGAAGTATTTATATGATATCTTTGGAGATTCGTAAGGCTTGTATCAAATCTGGGACGGTGGTGGATATCGCAAAATCTTACCTTTCACAACAGAAAATTGTTCGTATTTTAGAGGTTTTGTTACTTTAATATCAGTTGATATAACTGATAATTTTGAACATTGAGCTAGAGATGGTGCTTATGTGAAGGTCAATTGTGTTACTATTAGTTTTAGATTTGATATAGGTTGGATTACTCGAGATGTCATTGTAATACTTTTTAGTTTAAATAATTTGAATATTTTACGTGTTAAACAATCTGAAAACAAAATACCTATTTGGTTAGCTCGATATTTGTTTCACAATCAGGTTGGAGTTGAAGTTCGGGAATTTATTCCATCTGTGGTTCAATATTTTAATGAATTTACACTCTATTCGTCAAAAAATTGTATTAAAGTGAGTATACAAAAGTGAGAAAACACATTTTAAGAGAAAGTTAGAAGAAACCAGATGAGAACTAGAATTACCTCAGAAAGAAGATGATGTGCAAGAAATAAAATACGCTAGAAACCTATATTTATTTACAAATTTAACCTAGTGCCCTCCTAATATTATCACCCACTATTTAAAAATTACCCATATCTTATCTCTGAGGTTTTTTTTTACCAAGTAAATACACATGTAAACATATAAAATAATATATAATTATTTTAAAGATATTTTAGAACCTAAAGAAATGTATTATTCAAATTTATATTTTTTAAAATATTGCATGTATGTATATGGACCCATTCAATTTATAAAATATTTATTTTACAACTACAATTAACTTATGTTATATATATATATATATATATATATATATATATATATAAAAATACTGGTTATTACATGTACTCTTTGGAAAATTATGATATTGTATTAAAATTGAGAGTGAGTATTTAAATATAAAAGTTTTTATATTTTTTGTGAACACCTTTACTCTGAATGTATAAAGTTTTTTATTTTTTAAGTAATTGTTCACAAAAATTTGCACCCATATAAAATAATGTTTAGGTTTATTCGACATTAATTCAAAAAGAGTTAATACAATTGTTGGATTTTATGTGATGTATGAAACACATATGGATGTGGTTGAAAAGTACATTCTTAAAGCTAAATGTTAAATGGTGTTGTTAAATGGTGTTGTTAAATGGTGACATTAATGGATGTGTCGTTTAGAATTTAGGTTTTTATAAACGTGGGTGTGTTTGTGAGGAAGTTTGTGACAAAATATCATAGTTATAATCTCTATGTATGTTAGACTAGATTACGTGTTTATATAAATCTTGTTATTTATTAAGGTTTTAACAAATGTCAGATAATATTAGTTTAAAGAGTAGTGCTATAGGTACCAAATTGGGTATTAACTCACTAGAAGACAAGCTGTTAAATACAACCTAAAAAAATCCGTGTTATTTAACCGCACATGTCGTATTTATCAATGTTTCCGTCGTATTTATGCTAAATGAGACGGAAAGGAAACCGTGACTTTCGTAGCGGTCACTTTTAATATATCCGTGAAATTGATGGCTTTATATTCGATGGATATTCGGTTATATTTACCAAATATTAAATTCCACCGAATTTTTTGTCATATTAATAAATTTTGAAATTTTCCTTAAAAAATTTAAATTTTCCCTCCAACTATTATTTTTCCCGCCAAAATTATAAATTTAGCGGAGTTTAATCTTAAATATGATGGAAGAAATAAAACGAATGTCGTGGTATTTAACATGCTTTCAATTTTATTTTAAAATACAAAAAAATATTTAATATTTTTATCTTGAGTAAATATATCTAAATCCGTCAAATATGATTGACCATAATATTTATAACTATAAAAATATATATCATATTTAAATAACCTTAGAAATATATTTTTTATAAATATTTCTTTAATGAAGCCCTCTGCTGAATGCACAATTTATCCATTAATGACACAAATATTTACATATGTGGAAGCTAACTAGCTTAAATTAAGAAGCTAATATTTTAAAATAAAAACATGTCTTAATTTAGAATACAAATATCAGCCATACAAATTGTATTTGCATCAAATTTCTACCTAATCTATTTATTTCAACTATATACTACTCCAATGGGTTCTATATCTACCTACATCTAATTCTACTTCATCCTATTTAAACTACTCATCCTATACCAATTGGATTGATTTTCAGACATTGTAATTCAAATGCATCCTACTCTAAGTGGATTCTCCCAACTTCATCCTAATCATCCGAGATATCTCGGTTGTCCTTATCATGTGAATTGCATTAAATAAATAATAAAAAAATAAGACACAATGAGCTTGGGTTGTGACTTCATTAAATAAACATGACAAAAATTATATTTCTTAAAAGAGAGGCTTACTTATATTTTTAAATACAACTATACAAATGGATATATACGAAAATAGATGGATGCAAATATTTGAATTAAATATTGTATTTGCTTATAAAGCTATTTATTTTTTAAGTTTGTCAGAATACCTCAGTAATAGTTTTCTCGTAATTAGCAAAGATTGTCGCAACCATACTAGACGCCACTCGAGTATATTCACCCCAATATATGTCATCTTTCCGCATCACTTTTGTTGCCAATTGCTCATTATGATCTTCAATCTCTACACGAGCTACAGAATCATCACTGTCATATGCTTGAACAATAATAACGGTCGTCCCATTGCACGTTGTAGCAACTTGGAGGATAGGTTTGCACCACGAGCAGAGGTCAAACGCGAGTTTCGCTGCATTATTAATTCATCCCCACTATGTATATCTGATAAATTCGCCCGACCTCCCATAAATAATTTGTTCTTCTTGTGAGCATGAGTGCCAAGCTCTTTTGAGAGTGAACATGCCACCTCTGCCTCAGCTCATATGCGTTTATTGGGTGACCTATGAGGGAAAGTCGTAGGAGAAGATGTGTTTGCTTCGTTGATACAATGATTATACATATAGTCCTCTCATCCTTTCACTAGCAAAGCCTAAAAATTTAAAATATAAAGATCAAATAATGTTAGTTATTACTACTACTAATTCATAAATGTGAGTTATGAGGATTTTCTTTTAAACCATGAACTTCAAAGAAAATAATTGAAGATTTATATGTAATGCAGAAAAACAATGGAAAGTTAAACTGAAGTGTTGAGAAATAGACCACAATAAAGAAAATAGGACTTTGTTAATGCAGAATAAGATAGCAGAATGCTGAAAAAGCAACAGGCAATTTGTGTAGAAAAATATAGCAGAAAATAAAATAATTTTAGTGCATATATATTGGCAAAATGCTAAATAACATAACCGTTATTGTACAGAAAATATAGAAAAATGGAGAAAATAGAGCAATACATGAGTCATACAATACAATATGGAAATATCATTGATAGTTCTCTTGACTCTAGCATTAACTAAAATTCTTCTCAACTAACAACACAAAAAAATGAGAAATGGAAGATGATAGGTAACTTAAGAAAATTATTAACTTAGTTATGTCTTTATAAATGACAACACTTATCTTATATTTTTCCTTTCTAGAAACTAACAATTGTTTTGTACTATTAATTTCTTGAAGGATTTTGTTATATTACATGTTATTGTGTGCTGGTGTAAATCCTTGTAAGTTGTAAACTATAATATTGTTCTTATGCTTGTTTTAAAGATGTTGATATATTTTATCTTATGAGTTTTTAATGAGAAACCTTGTAGCACCAAATACAGCTACTTAGACAAGAAAAAAGTCACTAGTGTCTACTACCTAGAAAAGTAAAGCAGGGGAATTTTGCTTAGACTCGAATAAATTTCATTTATGAATCAGGGAATGTGGTTGTACACGTATTTATGATATGAACTTGTTTATAACTAAAAGTTATTGTTTAGAGAGCAAAACTATGTTCAACTATAATTCCCATTCTTTATTGTTTGATCAATTTGACAAACACAGACTTATATGTTGCTATATATTGTGCTCAGAAATCAACTAGCTCAAAAAGTGCCCTTCTGATAAAAACACATACCCGCATACGATTAGCTGCTTCACGCGTCCAAAAAGTGCCCTTCTGATTTTTTTCTCGTGGGTAGCATCAAAAATTCGACGAGTGTTAGCATCCGCCCTTCCTTTTTCTCGCACTCCTACAAGAAGGTAAAAGACAAATAAATGAATTATAAGTTTCTTCTACTATTAATGTTAGACTCTGAGTATATCTTCATCCCTTCAACTATAATTTTTATTTATGTTATGATATTTAAAATGGCCTGCAAAAAATTTTCTGGGCTACTATACTTTCTCTTGAGGAGATTTAAGATTGACAATAGTAAATCGTTGATAGGAAAAAGAAATTTCCTGAAGAAAATGACATAAAGCTTCGTACCAGTAGTGTGCAATAAATTCTTCCACTTTTGGTTTTCTGTATTTTGCTTGGACATAGCCCAAAATTTGGCAGAATCCAACCAATCGCAAAGTGCATTCCAAGCATCTGGTTGGATGTGCAAAGGTTTCACATCATGTCTTGTGGTTCCCGGTGCACTATTCTGAACTCTTTTATTAGCTTGTCTTAACTCCCATGAAATCATACTTTTAAAATTATTCTTCAAATGCGCTTTCACTTTATAACGTCCTACTTTCACGGGAACCCCCTCTTCATAGTCGTAGTATCTCTTAATCTAGCAGCATTTTAAATTAGTACTAGATAAACTATATAAATTAAAACTAAGAACTAATTTTTTAAGTTTGTAATCATTATTATCATAATAAAAACTACAATAAAAACAGGCAAAACACTATAGCCTCTCGAATTTTTATCATGGAAAGGTTGATATCCATCAAGTGCAAGACCTAACCTGGCATTTTGAAATCTTTTATCAAACTATTTCCATTCATCTCTTTCAACATGGTGAGTTATTTATCCCTCTACCATGTCCGTAACTTTATGCAATCTCATATACTCAACGGTGTGCTTTGAAATGAATAATCTTTGTATTCTTGGAGTCAGGGGAAAGTACCTTAGGATCTTCTTTGCTACTCGTACTTTTTTTGGATCTTTCTGAAATTTATACCGATCTTCCCCACATATATCACAAACTAACTTTTCAGGATCAGCATCTTCCTTGTAAAATAACATGTAGTCAATCTCGCAAGCACCAATCTTTTCATATTTTAAATGTAATTCACGAACCATATTTTTCACATTTTGGTAAGTCTCAGGAAATGTATGTGGACTAGGAAACACATATCGGATTAGCTTAAGTAACTCATCAAAACCCTTTTGACTACAACTGTACATATTCTTGAAGTGAAATAATTTAGTGATAAAAGATAATTTTGAATACTCTTCACAATTTGGATATAAAGGCACTGAAGTATTACTTATCACTTTGTAAAATTCAGTCGCTTCCTTATTTGGTTCTTCTTCAACATTTGGGAATCGATATTGTTCCCCAATATCTCTCAAAATTTCAAATGCATCATACATATCTTCATCCTCATTATCATTATGGTTTTGACTCGTTCCAGCAGCAGAATGACCAAGTTGTTCAACCTTTTCACCACGATTATATCATATAGTATACGCCTCAATAATACCATTCTGATACAAGTAAAATTTAACCTCACCTTCAGTGATCCATGCTAAATATTTATATTTGTTGTAAGGACATCCTATTAATCCCCTTTCCTTTATTCTTTGTGCAAATTCAACAAAATAATCCACACCTCTCTTCTATTCATCAGTTATACCATCTCTGCCACCAAACCTACGTTTCATCCAATTTCGATCCGACGGCATATACCTGTAAAAAACTTATATAAATGAAATTTAAGGGGCAAAACATAATCAAAAAGTGATCACATATCTCGACATGATATAAAAACGCATATACATCATACACGTTTACATACTCACCGAAACAATACATAAACAATTAAAATATCTTAAATCAAGCAGATTATGCAATTAACTATATATACCTCTTTGCTTGAGAAGAATTGGATCTGATGGATGTGATTTACCACAGAGTTTCAATACAATCGATGTAATTGAGTTGAATTGATGAAATTACAGATACATGAGCGGCTAATACGCTTAGTGCTGTTAGAAGTCAGCCGACCGTTGCTAACAATTCTGAGGTTTCAGCTATTTCGAGTAATAAAAATTTTAAAATTAAAATAATAATATTTTATCTAAATTATTTTACCCCTGTTAATTTTTTAACCAAAAAATCATTCTTATCATTAGCTATTAAAATTTAACCCATTTTAATTTTATCCTATATTTGGAGGTTTAAAATTCGTGACAGTTTAAAAACTAGAATGAAATTTTTATTAGAAATAGTAATATATATTGAAAATTTGTATAGAAGAAAAAAGTTTTAAAATAGTATTTTTCAAAACAGAAGTTTATAAATTTTATTTAGTTTCTCTCATTTTATTTTAATTGAACAATGAGGGATTCATTTATTTCAACTATCCCAAATGAAAATTTAAAATTTAAAATTTTTTGAAAGTGTATTTGTATTAGTCCAGTTTCAGTTATTAGGTGGACTAATTACTAATATAATAATTCATATATATATATAATTTTAAGAGTTTCTGTTACTCGAATATACACTTTTTTAAAATAAAATTTAAAGAAAAAGTGATTTGAGGTTTAATTTTTCATTTCAATTTAAATTAAAGAAATTAAATTTTTAACCAAAAATTTAAAGTGTTTGATACATTATCATTTTATACAGGTTGCTATAAGTGTTATAAGAGGTTTAACATTCGTTTAGTATAAAAATCATGAGAACCAATAATTTACATTCTAAAACCTAAAAGTTATGTTTAATAAAAAAGAAATAATTTAGGTGTTAAATAAAATATTAGGCTAGATACGATTAAATCGGTGGAGTTTAATAATGAGTTAAAAAATGACAGATTCCATTACATTGAATAATTTCGTCATATACATCTATTCTGTCGTATTAATCTTACCCAAAAATTGAGATGGAAACACATATTAATGTTGACTTTTTAGACACGGAATTCGTCAAATTTATAAAAAAGTCAAAAGTCAACCATCCACCACCATAAATGACACGTAATCCATCACATTTAGCCGCATGAAATTTTCGTTGCATTTAATCCATCTAATATAAGGTTTATTCTTACTGTAAATTTTGGTCGGTAACCATGTGGCATTGGTGACTTGCAATTTCTAAGGACATTAGTGGGAGAAATTAGAATGCAAGGGGTTCACTATTAATAATTGAGTTCTAGTCAATCAAACGAGGGCATGTGGCATTTGAGAACCATTTTGGGTACGAATTTTGTACCTCTAGAATTATTCTAGAATAAATATAGGTGTCTATTCATTCTCTACCCAAATGAACCATAGAAAAAGAAGGTTAACTTAAAATAAAAGGTAGATATAAATCTAAGGCATTATTTCAACCATAAAAGCACTGCACCCAACAACTAATGTGCACCCCCTACATAAAATCTCAGCTTATCTTCCCAGTTTTTAACTTGATTTTTTTGTCTACTAGTATATATTTTTCAAATCCGACTTCTATTTTTCTCCTCTCTCAACCATGATTTTGCATTTCAAGTTTGTAGTCTAAAATTCGTCTCTAGTAGAGTAGGCTGGGAGATGATCAAATACAAACAAATTTAAAATAAAAACTAAAAACGAATCTAACCACCACATTAATCTAATCTAATGGCCCACTACATGCACCACACAGAGTTAAACTGCAACCTCCCACACATAATCTCAGATTTTCCCCTCCATTTTTAATTTAATTTTTCATGTAAAAGGCTATGTTGTTTCTAAAATCCTACTTGACTATATTTTTCTCTATCTTCCAGCCATCAATTTGCATACCATATTTGATATATTTCGACGTGATTTAGAAATTTTATTATTTTTGAATCTAGTTTTTGTTATAAGAGAGTTTTATTGAAGTATCCCCTATATATATATTTCACCAAAATAATATCATGTGTAGTTTGCCTAAAATCTTTCTTATTAAATTGTTAAAATAATTATTGAATTTATATTATGTACAAAATTAGCATATATGTATGTGTGTGATTGGAATATATATAACCGTATATGTCAAATGGTGTTGCTCAAATAATTAATTATAAATATTAGTAGGCGTGTCATTTTTAGTAAGTGAGTTTAAGTTTTTTTGGGTGCAAATTTTGGAAATAATTACTTAACAAATAAAACTTTATACACGTAGAGTAAAAAATTTGACAAAAAACATTAACTTTTAGATTTAAATTGTCACTCAAAACATTAAATTTTACTCGTTTTAAAAATTTAGAAAATTAAATGTTATTTAATGAAAGCACAATCAAAATTATTTAATACATCGTTTCAAAAAAAATTATTTAATACATATTTTATAATTAGTGCCACATTTTATTAGATTTACCAATCATTACAATATTTTTTTTGAGTAACACAACCTAAAAATTACACAACCTAAATATTTTGATATCTAGGTTTCAAAATATACTTTTCAATCACACACCTATGCAAGTTTTATACACTAACATAAAATTCAAGAATTATTTTAAAACATTTTTAAAAAATATTATAAGCCAAGTAAATATTATATTATTTGGGTGCAAATTTTGTGAATAATTACAACTTAACTACCAATAAATCCCAAAATACATAACAATTAAAAGTTTTGATTAAATAAACATAAAATTTTACATTTAAATATTCACTCTCATATTCTTCACCATAATATTTTTTCAAAAAATATATGTTTCCAAAATTTTAAAATTTTAATATTATTCCACTAAAGCATGTTTAAAATTATTGAGTACATAATTTTATAATAAGTACCATATTTTATTATATTTACCTACCATTATTAGATACATATTTACAAAACCTAAAAATAAGTGCTAAAAAATAAAAGAATATGCTTTTGTGTATTGACATAAACCAAAATAAGACATCTCTAATTAACATTTTATAATTAAATATTTAAAATTTTAATTTTACCTATACGTTATTATGTAATTTACAACCACACATATGTTAATTTTATATATGGCATCAAATTTGACAAATGCCAACTAAGCATTATATTATATTATCCAGGTACAAATTTGTGACCTATAAAATATAAAATGCCTAAAAAAATAAAATTTTATACATTCAGAGTAAAAGTTTTAAATAAATAAACAAACATAAATTTTTACTAACACTTTTCACTTTTTTTATGAGAGCATCATAATTTCTCAAAAAATACAGGCTTTTACTGTTTGAAACAATTTACTTTTAATAACTCAAGCACAATTAAAATTATTTAATACATAAATTTATCTAATAATTTACTATTAGACACACATATGGTATACAATAAGTTACACAACCTAAAAATATCACAATCTAAACACACTAAAAAATAAAAGAAAATAGGCATGTGTATTGAAAATATTTACAATCAAATTGAACCTGCTAATAGAACTATTGTGTTAGAGAAAAATATTTCATTAAAAAAATATACATCTTAAGTATAAAATTTTGATTTAATATTTAAAAATTTACATATTTAAATATAAATAGTTTTAATTAAATTAATTAAAAATTGGTATGAACTCCTAAAAGAAGATAAAGACCTTTAGATCATAAATTATTAATCCGTACTTGCTATAAAAGTGACATTCAAGTAGGCGAATAACTATTATTTAAAACTATCATTTTATCCTAAAAATTACAAATTTTAAATTAACTTTTAAACACCAAATGTAAAGAATAATAATAAAAAATATATAATTATTTTTCATATTATATTTACCCAAATTATTATTTCATAATAACACACAAGTACACAAATAAGTATTTTTAAAATTATAACTTAAATTCGACCCTACATACCAAGAAATTATAAATTTAAATTTATTATTAAAAACCCAAATATATTAAATGGTAAGAAAAAATTGTATTTAGATTTTAGTTATTATATTTACCATGTTAGTTGAAAATTTGTATCAATAATAATATCATTATCCATAATACAATTTAAAATTTATCTAATTAATTTCGAATCATTTTCTTAAATCTCAATAAGTGATTCATTATATTTACTCTTTTATAACAAATTTAAACACATATACCCAAATCTCTACATGAATTTTCAAAGTAATACAAGAATAAATAGAAACAAAATGTATTATCTATTCTTCTTCTTTTTTTTAAAATGTTTTACCCAATTTTTCATAACCTAAAGTTATTTTATATTTCTAAAGATATATTTTGCCTACCAATTTCAACATATATTATCTCTGTATATAAGACAATATTTTTTAGTTTTTTAGGAAAATATAATGTATTCTCATCATTTCTATTATAATTTAAATAATATATTTGTAATTGTTATTTTGAATTGGTTCTAGATATTACTACATAGCCTATTATCTCAAAAGAAAGTTGACCGCCAATTCTTGAGAAACCGGTTATTTGGAGAATTAAGATGTGGCATATATTTTCAATGATGATGGCTCCGCTGCTTTAGACATGCCTAGAGATATTATTTATTCAAATGAGAAATTAGTTTAATAATATTTTGGTGATTAGTTGCTGGAATAAAAATTAAGGATGGTTTGGCCAACACTAGGTTGTAGAATCCATCTATTTCTTTTATAATATTGACATATTTACAAATAAAAAGGTTGAATATTCTTTTCCAATAATATTTTTATCATCATCTACTTTACATGTTAGCTTTTACTATTGTTTATAGTAACCTACCAAAGTCAACCTAGAATTATTATTCATGTCTTACCCAGTTTCCAAGTTTATTTATGGTGGTTGAACATGTATAATACTCCTTAAGGAAGAATAATAAGGTTTCATTACTCCTTATCAAGTGTCAACTCATACCTCACATATAAGTGTCTATTGTATTGTACTTAATTAGTTATATGGATCGAGCCTTAAGTGTTGGAAAACAGGTTACACAATTAGGTTAGGGTTTTCATACGCATGCAAACCAGGTCTATCTACAAATCAGGCCCATATACATGTGACTCAATGTGCCATTCCCCATTTTATGGGAAAGGGTTTTTCGGAACAAAGGCTGTTCTGGTGCGGGTGTCCCCGTATTCATCACCCAATTTTGAGGCCTACTCACTAGCTTACCTTGCAACATCCTCATAGTCCATGTCAAATGAGCTCTTGGATCACGCTTATTGTCTTACTACTTATTTATGCATTTAAATAACTTTTCTATATCTCATTTTAAATATACTAGCTTACTCTGCGATGCACCGCCTTCGTTACACTACAAGAAATAAGCAATCATACAATATTTTTGAACCGTTGTATGACATGTATAGTTTCCGTTGTCTATCCAACACTCGTGTGATAGAATACAAGACAACTGTGGTTTTAGCACTTGTTAGAAGAAGACTTCACAACGGTTCTATAACACCTGTTACAATACAAAAGACACAACCGCTGACTGAATATGACCATTGTTTGAAAGGTTAACAATAACAATTTTATAAATAAAACATTTGTTCTAATATGATATACACAATGGTTTTCTAGAGGACTTATCAAACAACTGTTTTTAGTTTTTTCAAACTTTTGTTATATTCCTCCTCAAACAACAGTTTCTTTTATTCAAGTGTTATCAAGATAATTGTTCAATAATAGTTTTAATCATAATTAATTATCCTATTTTATCACAAACAACAGTCAATTTACAAGAATTATTTTGTGGAATGCGACATACAATGGCTTACGTATATATCAATTTAAGAACCATTGTTGAATATAATATAACACAATTGTTGTCTAAAAATATTATTTGAAAGTATACATAACATCGGTTTATGTATATATCAATTTAAGAACCATTTTACATACCATTGTCATATTTTCTTTCACACAACGCTTTTATTAAACTTCAACGTTGTAAGATATGTTTTATAACAACTTTGTTCTAAAATAGCTAAAATAGAGTACACAATGGTTTTATATACAAAAAATTGATCCAAAGAAATGTTTTAAGCAAAAATAAAAAGAACAAAAACTAATATATGTCTTTGTGAGCAATATTATTATTACAATTAACCCAAATCCAATACTTACATCTGTTGTCTTGCAAATCAAAACAAGGCAATTATTAAAATCAAGACCGTATGGAAATAGAATGGGTGAGAAAGACTAAAGACTTGTGAGGCTTTACATTATTATTTAACCTGCTTTTATACTCATTAACAATTCTCTCAAGGAAGCTCCCCTGTGCTTCGACTTTCACCTTCAAATTCTCTTTGACCTTTATAATATATACATTGGAAAGTATTAGTTCTTGATATTTGTCTACCAGGTGTATTGAAGTACATAAATGGAACCTCATTTTGATCACCCAACCTCCTGTGCATTCCTATTTGCATCTGGTAAAGATGTAATAAAGAAAAGAGTAATTACAGCTATGAATCACATGAACCAAAAAAAATAACAACTCAAGCGGTTGCAGAGAAATTTGCCAATATGTGTGAATTGCTTCTCAAAAATATGTTCTCTATATTTAAATATAATTTATAGAATTAAATACAGAGACTTGCAAGATAAAGAGCTATTTGCTTTAATTCTCAAGAAAGAAGAAAAATTTTAAAAACTCACTATTGGATTTTTTTGGAACAAATTAAAACCTCCTATAATTGCAAAATCGAAAGGATATATAATTACACAAATATAAACAATTAAATAGATAAATTAACTAATTATATCTGAAATTTTAGAAAAAAGGAAAACTATTTTTTGTGGAAATAAATAATAGTAATTAAATTAAATTATATTAATTAAACAATTACTACTTGTTCTAAAATAGATCATGAATAAAACCTTAGAAATGGATACATGTATTCTAAATTATAGTATTAGTTTTAACATTACACTTGATTAAAGATAAACAAAATAGACAGAAGAGCCATAAAATAAAGGGCCTATTAGCCTGTACTTGATTCAAAACTATTAATTTGTGAAGTGGTGAATTACATTAACCATTCTTATTCCACAGACATCATATGCAATTGTGATCTCAACACCCACTACCTATTTGATCTACAATAGACATTTTAACTCAAATTTTAAACATATGTGATACAATTAAAATTCCATGTTAGTATAATTTTTTATTTGCTAGTATAATTTACAATGCACAAAGTCTTTTAACAGACTTCTCTTACATTAATGAGGATTTTAACAAACACAAATCACATATTGTTAATTCCTCTTTAACACTTAACCCTGGATTAATCAATGGACTCTGATTCACCCCAATGAATTGAAAGTCTACAATCAAAACACAAAAACAAATCTCCAAAAGAAATAAAATTAAACAGAGGAGCATACATATGTATCACACTCAATACATACAAAACTTAGGCACTTTGTACTTACCACACAGACAAGCTCTTCCTAGGATTATCAAACACCTCATTACTGAACTTTGCTTCAAGAACCACAATTAGTGCAACATTGTCCTAAAACACATTTGAATTTAAGTAACATGGATAAAGCAAACAAATGGACAAAGCACAAAAATTATGAGCGTACCTTGACCAGACCAAACGGTTAAAAGCAGATCCCCTGAGCATTAGGAACCAAAGCATCAATCAAAGATTGTGAAACTTTGTTGAACTCAACCTAAAAAATTTACAATTTAAGTTATGTATTCCATAGATATCTAATTATAAGAAAAGTTTTTCCTTACCTCATATTTTTTGACATGTGAAAATCTCTCTCTCCGGAAAAAACTGGCAGAGCCATCAATGGTATTCCTATTTCCACTAAACACCTGCATTTGGTACATCCAATGTTAGTGAATGACCTTACCACTAGTATAAGGGAAAATAACTAAGATTTATTAGTGAATTCCACCGGCAACCAGCTCAATATTTCGGTAATAATTTCAGGGGGGAGAGTGGAGAATCTGCGACAACATCATCAATCTTCTTTCCCTTTATAAGTTATAATGCCAAAGTTTTGCAAAATCCACAGGACAAGGAAGAAGTTACCCATATAAATATCAGAACAATCTATTCTGCAAGACATATGCAATTTCATAACCAAATTAAGCACAACAAACATAAAAAATTCTTAAATTAAATAGCCGACACTCTTTAATTAATTAAACTAAAAGACAAATAGAAAAATATAGAACACTATCTTTGTTATGGAATCTGAATTAAAACTAGGACAAATTACCACTCAAATTAGTTTATACTGCTTATATTTCTTGTTGAAGGTATAAAACTAGAAACTAAATTGACAATCACCTAAGCAAGCACTGAGTAGTTGTATGCCTAGAACCTAACCTTGAAAATGATAAACAGTTACTCATCAGTCATGCCCTAAGCTTGAAAGGTCAAATTCAGAAATTCAAAAATATTTTTCAAAATTGTAGCTTTGAACTTGAAAATCAAGGAGATTAGAAATTTCAACCTTCATTTTTCTACTTGAGAAGCTCCACCTATTATTGGAAGTGAATCTAAATAGTTGAGCTATTTCAAAAGCAATTTTGTGAAAGAGGAACAAGAATGGGTGAGGGAGATGGTTAGGGTTTGAAAACTCAAAAACTTAAACCCATCATAATACACGGTTAATAGATTTGATTTTAAGCCAAACAGATAGAAAGCCAAACCAGATAGAGAGAGGAGAAAGAATCGGGGGAGAGAGATGGAAGAGCATGGAGAGTGAGAAGGAAGAGAAGAAGACGGGTCAGATCTAAGAAAGGGGAAGGGGAGAGATAAGAGGGAAATGAAAATTAGAAGCAAGAGGGAAATCTACACTAAAGGGGGGAAACCAAAAATTATGTGAAAAATAAAAAAATAGTAAATTATTTTTATATTTACATATTATAATTAATTACTTATTTTTATTTTACTTTATATTAATAGAATAATTTTTATTTTAAATAATTTTATATAATTTTGTATATAAAATTATTTGAAACAAATTTGAAAATTTTAAATGATTTTTCTACATAACTAAAATTAATATATATTAACATTGTGCAAAGATGATCCTAAAAATATTTTTTCTAATCCCGACCTGCAAGATAAATTTCAAATTTGTTCATAATTTTTGCATATGACTAAAATTGATATATCTTAATATCCGTATGGTTGGATAATCGAAAAAATCATTTTAAAAATTAATCTTGTAAATCGGGAACGAGTCTCGTTTTCGGGAGTGATAATTTTACTAGATTTTTATAATCCTAACATGCAAGATGGATTTCAATTTTTTTAATAATTTTTTTATATGAACAAAATTAATATATCTTAACATCCGTACGGTTGGATCGTCAAAAAAATTATTTCAAAAATTAATCTTATAAATCAGGAACGAGTCTCGTTGTCGGGAGGGGTAATTTTACTAGATTTTTCTAATCCTCACATGCAAGATGAATTTTAAATTTTTTAATAATTTTTTCATATGACTAAAATTGATATATCTTAACATCCGTGTGGTTGGATCATCAAAAAAATCATTTAAAAATTGAACTTTCTAAATCAGGAACAAGTCTCGTTGTCCGGAGTGGTACTTTTACTAGATTTTTCTAATCCTGACATGCAAGATGGATTTCAAATTTTTTAATAATTTTTCATATGACTAAAATTGATATATCTTAACATCTGTACGGTTGGATTATTGAAAAATTCATTTCAAAAATTAATCTTATAAATCAGGAACGAGTCTCATTGTCGGGAGTGGTATTTTTACTAGATTTTTCTATCCTGACATGCAAGATGGATTTCAAATTTTTTAATAATTTTTTCATATGAATAAAATTGATATACCTTAACATCTGTACGGTTGGATCGTCGAAAAAATTATTTCAAAAATTAATCTTATAAATCAGGAACGAGTCTCGTTGTCGGGAGGGGTAATTTTATAAGATTTTTCTAATCCTCACATGCAAGATGAATTTTAAATTTTTTAATAATTTTTTGATATGACTAAAATTGATATATCTTAACATCCGTACGGTTGGATCGTCGAAAAAATTATTTAAAAATTGAACTTTGTAAATCAGGAACGAGTCTCGTTGTCGGGAGTGGTACTTTTACTAGATTTTTCGAATCCAGACATGCAAGATGGATTTCAAATTTTTTAATAATTTTTTCATATGACTAAAATTGATATATCTTAACATCCGTACGGTTGGATCATTGAAAAAATCATTTTAAAAATTAATCTTATAAATCAGGAATGAGTCTCATTGTCGGGAGTGGTATTTTTACTAGATTTTTCTAATCCTAACATGCAAGATGGATTTCAAATTTTTTAATAATTTTTTCATATGACTAAAATTGATATATCTTAACATCCGTACGGTTGGATCGTCGAAAAATTATTTCAAAAATTAATTTTATAAATCAGGAACAAGTCTCGTTGTCGGGAGGGGTAATTTTACTAGATTTTTCTAATCCTCACATGCAAGATGAATTTCAATTTTTTTAATAATTTTTTAATATGACTAAAATTGATATATCTTAACATCCGTACGGTTGGATTGTCGAAAAAATCATTTTAAAAATTAATCTTGTAAATCAGGAACGAGTCTTGTTGTTGTGAGTGATACTTTTACCAGATTTTTCTAATCCTCACATGCAAGATGAATTTTAAATTTTTTAATAATTTTTTCATATGACTAAAATTGATATATCTTAGCATCCGTATGGTTGGATCGTTGAAAAAATCATTTAAAAATTGAACTTTATAACTAGGAATCTCATGTTACATAGTAATACTTGTACAATGGTTTTCTTGAAACACCATTGTGTAAAGATAAACTAAGACAACGCTTTTTTTTTATTATAAAATCGTTGTGTAAGTATATCAGCTTTTTTCAATCTAACGGCTAATATCTAATCCCATTTCAATCAAGGGTTGTCATTGTGACACTTCAGCAATCCGAGTAATATGTTTACAACCTATCATGCGCTGCCACCTCATCAGGTGGTGCCCATTTAAATTATAAAATAACTATTTCACACAACTGTTTTATTCCGTTGTATGAAGGTTTTTAGGACAACCCTTCTAAAAACTGTTGTGTGAATTACACAACGTAATACCTAAAAGCTTGTATGAGACCAACTAAGACAACATTTTTGTTTTAACATAAAACTGTTGTATAAGAATATCAGCTATTTTTCGATCTAACGGCCGATATCAAATCTCATTTCAATGAAGGGCTCTCATTTCGTCACCTCAGCAATCCTTGTGAATGATTTACCACCTATCAGGTGCTGCCACGTCAATACGTGGTACCCATTAAAATTTCTCAGACAACTGTTTTCATTCCGCTGTTTGATGGTTTAGAGGACAACCTTTCTGAAAAACCGTTGTCTGAATTACACAATGTAATGTTAAAACCGTTGTCTTCTAACCCTATATGTTAACATACTAACAACGGTTTGTAATCGTTATGTTAAAGATCTACAACAACACTATATTTAAAAAACCGTTGCCTGACTCGATGAGAGGATACAACTTGTACAACAGTTTAAAAAAGATAGATATCCGTTGTCTGTTCTGGAGCTCACACAACTGTTTTTTTGCAAAATCAATTCACCGTTATATGATTTTTTAGGACGACCGTTTTTTTTTAACCATTGTCTGTCAAGTGTTGTCTCATTACAAATTTCTTGTAGTGTTAATATTTATATATTTTTAATTTTATTTCATATAATTTTATCAAAATTCTATATAAATAATTAAATACTAAATAATGATTATATAATTATAATTTCAAGTTAGGTTCAAATAGTATAAATAGTATATGATTGATGAGATGTTATTCATAAATAATAATGTAAATGTTTGAACTTGTGGAGTGTATTTTTTTAGTATGTGGATCTAACGGCTCTGATTATTTAATGAAGAAGATCATGTAAACGGATAACCAAAATGAACCAAACTACAAATTATATCCCATTCAGGTTATTATAGTATAGTATAGATAATAAATTTCTTTTTCTCTTTTCTATGAAACAAAAAAATATTTTTACTATTGATTTGTTCTTTCTTATTAAAAACAAATTTCTTTTGGGTATTTACTTTTTTTGTTGGTTAATTTACAAAGGCTTCTAATAAAATACTTAAATTTTTCATCATAATGTTGAGAATTATTTAAAAGGTCATGCAGGATTTACTATGAGAACTTGACCTAATTATACTAGTTGAGTTCTATGGTCTACTTTATGAGGGAATCATAAAAATATATCAATAATAACTAGGTTAACCTAATTATAATCTTTTCATTATATTTACTCTTTTAGAACAAATTTAAATACATACACTCCAAATCAATAAATGACTCATCAAAGTAATACATGAAAAAATATTAGTAATACATAAATAAAGAGCAACAAAATATATCATAAACTAAATTTAAACTACATTTATAAAGATATATTTTTTCCCACCAATTTCAACCTAGACAATATTTTTTAGTTTTTTAGAAAACATTAATTCATTCTCATGATTTCTTATTATGATTATACTAAAATATTTGTAGTTGTTATTGTGATCCTTTTTAGAGAATACTACATAGGCATTATGATGGAAGGAATATTGACTCAAAATATTGTTTAAAATCAATATTATAGCTCAATATTATTATTATAATTTCCTTTTAAATCAAAAATAAAATAATATGATAATACTAATATCACAACACATATACATACAATATTTTGTCTTTTACAATTTAACTTTAAGTATTTCAATGTTATCCATGATAATTTAATTTGGTGCCCCAATGATCAATATTTACATTGCCCAATGAGATGTTAAAACTACTATAAGATTTAAAATATTCACACATTATATTGTCATGACATATTACTTTTCACATAAGTGATAGTAAACCACATAATCTAATATATTTAATATTTTACTACAATAATTATTTATTTATTACACTTTTTGTAAAGCACACAACCTAAAAACACAAAATGCTAAAATTTTTAAAAAATATTAACTAACTTGGTAAAAAAGACACAGCTACTAATATTTACAATTAAATATTTCAACAACACCATTTGACATATAGGTTTAAATATAGTTTTTGCAACCACACACATATGCTAGTTTTATACATAATATAAAATTCAATAATTATTTTAACAATTTTATAAAAATAATTTAGGTAGACTAAACATGGTATTATTTGTGTTTTAATATATATATATACATATATATATATAAGTATATATACTAATATTTAATAATTGAATATTTTAACAACACCATTTAACATTTAGGTTTAAGAATGTACTTTCCAACCACATACATATGCCAATTTTGTACATCATATAAAATTCAAAAATTATTTTAACACTTTTTGAAAAAATATTGAATCCAATTAAAAATTGTTTTACTTGGGTGCAAATTTTGTGAATAAGTACATTCTAACTATCTATTAAACATAAATTAATCAACAAATAAATTTTATACATTCAAAGTAAAAGTTATGACAAAACAAACATAAACTTCTACATGTAAATACCCACTCTCAATTTTAATACATTTTAATACAACACCATAATATTAAAAAGAGTACATACTTTTAAAATTTAGAAAATTAAATGTTATTCAATGCAAGCACAACTAAAATTATTAAATAGATATATTATAATTACTGCCACATTTATTTAGATTTACTATCATTAGAACACTTTTGTAAGTAACCCCACCTAAATATAACACAACGTGAAAACATGCTAACAAATTAAAAAAATACTTATACTTACTTGATAAAAGACACATATACTAATATTTTCAATTACAATTAAATATTTCTCCAACACCATTTAACATCTATGTTTAAATATATATTTTTTAATCACACATCTATGTTAATTTTATACATATCATAAAATTCTACAATTGTTTTAACAATTTTTTAAGAAATATTTTAAGAAAATTAAACATTATAGTATTTGGGTGTAAATTTTGTGAATAATTACAACCTACCTACCAATAAATCCCAATATTTTAACATATGAAACTTTATACATTGCCATTAAAAATTTTCACCCAACAAATAAAAACTTTTACATGTTAATACTCACTCCCACACTCTTTTAATAAAAGACCATAATTTTCCAAAAAATATATGTTTTTAAAGTTTAAAAAATATAATATTATTCCACTAAAGCATGTTTAAAATTATCGACTACATAATTTTATAATAACTACCATATTTTTTTATATTTACCTATCTTTATTAGACATTTATTTACGCACCCTAAAAATAATAACGCTAAAAATTAAAAGAATATTGAAAACGCGGACCATAAGCGTAAATACCAAATGTAAGGGATACATGTAACACCCCCTTTTTTTATAACAAAAGGAGATATTTTTTAAAATCCATAAACCTGCAAAAAGAGCACTAATATATTTCTAAACAATAATTAAATAGTCTAAAAATCTTCAAAAATAATAATAAATCTCCAAACTGTCTAAACCAAATATATAAATGCATCTCTAAATAATTAAATCTCGATAATGATAAAGTGAGAAATTCTAATGAATGAAATGGGGTAGCTCTCCATACCATAATCCCAGATCCCCTAAGCACCTGCCACAAAAAAAATTAGGCATGAGGCAAATACTAAGTACGTATTTGGAATACAGTTTATAAAACAAGAGATCGAAAATAAATGATCTGCAATTTATAATAAATTAACAATTTTAAAAATATGTAAGTCTAAACAAAGAGGGGTTAGGATATTTCATTTTGATACAAATACACACATCATAGATCTAATCTGTGCAACAAAATGGATAACGTGTACGGCAAATCAAACTCTGGGTGCACCCATGTATCCTGAACAAATATCAAATGCGCAAAAGTTCTTCCCAACAGCTAACAGAAGGATACACCGTGACCAATCACACTGTCACGCAAGTGTCATGTCACTGGTGTCGCAATGACATGGTTGTAGTACCCTAGAGGTGGTTAACTCGGTATAGTCTAAATCACACTAAGAGTTCAAAATAAAATATTCTTGCAAAAATTTAAATCACATGCGACAAGTAATTCAGATTTCCAAAACAGAGGGTGCCATATATAATTTTTGAAAACTGCATAAATAGATATTTAAGATTTTCCAAATAATTTTTAAAATAATTTCCGCACGTCAAAATGATCAAATAATTTTAACTGAACAAACAAAATATGGAATCGAGGGAATCATAGATATTCAATTTTGAGAAGACTGGCGCTCAATAAAAGGGGACATAATCCGTACCTTAAATATCGCAAACTTTAATACTAACGAAACCTGCTAACGATCCTCTAAACTCTCCCAAAGTCCTGAACTAAATTTCAAATAAAATTTATTATTAATATTTTTTTTATTATAAAAAAAACAACTTAAATCTATGAGGTTGACAGGCATTGATCTTGTGTGCCATGACTTTGTTTATATTTGAACTTAGCTAGCACAAGTGATCATTCACTTGTTAATTTATTATTAATATAATATATAAGCATTATAACCTAAAAATATATATCTTACCAACTTGCATTTAATAATTTCAAACAAACTTAAATCATATTATCTTAGACAATTGAATGATTTTTAATAAATTAATTATTAATATCTTATACATGTAACCCCAATGACTTGGCTAAACTTTGCTCATCTAATACTCGGACTCGAGCCATGTACTATGAGACCACATATGAATTACTAGTTTAACAAAAATAATTAAATAAATATAATATATTAATAAAATATACGAGGTCATAGAATACAATATTAAAACTTGGTTTGAGCATATGTTAATTAAATAGAATAATTATGAATATTATATACATGTATAACTACAACATGGATGCACTAAAAGCAGAGTTCATGTTCTTAAATTCATAACTTTAGTACTTTATTATCGGAGCTAAAATCATGAGTGCAATAATTAATAAAATATGCAAACAATAAATAGAGTGATACAAAAATATTAAACAAAAATATACTTTCAACTATATTATAATAATTGTAAAATAACTTTGTTGATTATATAAAATCACTTGACCATGAAACAAGTTTATATTATACATATTAATTATTAGATAATGATCACTCATACCAAAATAGAATACATGGTGCAAAACATATGTTAGATTACTCATTAAAGAGGACACCAAATTCAGATTAGGTAGTTATATCTTTTTGGCACATTAAACTAGTTATAAGATGCAAAAAGCAAGTGTACTATATTAAAAAAACATAACACCTTAATAATATTATTGAAAAAGACATGTGTATAATTTGATACCTCACTATCTTGTGGAGTACAAACTTGCAGAAGCAATACAATCTATCTCTCTCTATGGCCTCTGAAATTCGTCGACACAATCGAATTAATTAAAGTGCAACTGTTCACGAATGAGACAGTCTCTTTTGTCTTGGAAAATGAGACAGACTATATCTAAATGAGAGAGACACTATATATTCAGCAGAATGTAAATTGCAGAAATGTAAACGTGCAATGCTGGAAATATGTCGATGCAAGAACACCAAAACTTTTCACTTGGTACGACCCCTATACCTAGTCTATGGCCTACATCCAAGTCCCCATGCCAACTAGCATAGAGAATGTATTATATCCACTTAAATAAAGTACTTACAAACTTTCCTTGATTACAATCTTGGCCCTGAATGAAATAACCATTTCCCTAGCACACAGCTACTTGGCCTTGATCTTGCAATCAATATTCCTACAACCCGGGATAAGTGAAACAATACACCTTTCTTTCAAATACAAAGGTAATAATGTGAAAGATTACAACTCGACTATAAACTCTTAATTAACAGGATAATCAATTAATGTAATTAAGAGGATGTTTTTCTCAGAAAGATATAAGATGGAAATGGCAGAGAGTTGTGTGTTGTTTCTGGAAAACATCAAGTCGAGTATATATAGAAAACATGTAACAGATAGATTGTATTTCAAACTCTTTTGAAAATAATAAAAGATAAGATTAAGTTTGAAATATTAGAAAGAGTATAAACCAGTAATCCGTTAGTTTGTTTCTTGAAAGAGATAAACCTGATAAAGATAGGATATTTGAAATAGATTAGGTTTATCCAAAAATAGAGTTTATTTTGAAAAGATAAGTCAAAGGTTATCCAGTTAACTAAGTTAACATTAAACAAAACTCTAATACTTATCTGACTAACTAACAATCTGATTTACTGTAGACTTCTTCAATGCATCATCAGAAATCACAAATTAATATTCTCCCCCTTTTATGATGATGCCAAGGGTAAAGAAGTGTTATGCTCCCCCTATCAAAAAACACTTTAATCTCCTGTTGCAATATGTTAGATAATAACAGTATATATATGCAACAATCAGTTGATAATAATGTGAATATGCAAATTAAACATATGACTTATCAAATGAGACAGGTAAACAAATGGGACATCAA
The DNA here is from genome assembly GCF_009905375.1 of Apium graveolens. Lineage (NCBI taxonomy): Eukaryota > Viridiplantae > Streptophyta > Magnoliopsida > Apiales > Apiaceae > Apium > Apium graveolens. Next base: position 117,272,036 of record NC_133654.1, read on the forward strand.
ATAAGATTAAAAACCAAGCACCCAACAGTACTTAAAGTTATAAAACCTTAAACATTTAATCCAGCACATAAACCAGTGCCATCCAAACCAAGCAATTTAGAAAACCAAGTCTTAACCAACACAAACCAGATAAAACGATCGTCTTAAACAAACACAAAAACACATTAAATTCTCCCCCTCAACATTATAAAAGGCAAATAAATAAACTAGTCAGAATCATCAACTTCGACAAGAGCAGGATCTCGAGTCTTTCTCTTTCCCTTGTTCTGGTAAACTGGCGGAGCACCACACTCAGAGAAAAGCTTGTCCAACTTGCCTTCGTCTGGAGCTTTCCCATCCCTCTTGTGGAGCCATTCCAAGATATATGAGCGATATTCAGCACGAGTCATCCCAAAAGATTCAGGTGGAGGAACTGCTGGCAGGGGCAAAGGAGAAGTAATCTCGGCCAGAGTCATATCACCAAGCCAATCCTTTTTCTGGTACCATCGCATGCTTCGAGTAGAGACCTGCTGAGATATGTACTTGGTTTCTGTACCAAGTTGATAGAAAAGCTTGAAAAATTCTTCCTCCCAAGCCTTGACAGTGGTAACCATTCCCTCATGTAGCGCTCCAAACCCAAAATCTATAGCCCTACTCACCTTCTTATCATGGACATGTAAAATCTCCAACTTGGCATTCATTGATTCAAGAGAAGCAGTGACAGACTTATTAAACATCTCATAGGAGGCACGCATCATACTGACTTGTGAAGTCAGGGATGCCAAAGACTCAATAGAAGCGAACTGGGTTTTAAGAGACTCCAAAAGTTTTTTGTTTTCAGAAACTTTTGACAACAATGATTTCAATAAAACAGAGTCCTCTTGATCAGGATCAGACATATAGTGAGGAGACTCAGGAAACGAACCAAACGACTTATGACCCTCACCAAAAATAAGAACACCAGACACAGTAATCTCAATATTATTAGCAGACAAGACAGACAGATCAAACATGTTAGACACTGGCTCAGTGTCATCATCATCAAAAACAATAGAAAAATGTCTAAAGATATTTGTCAACAAAGCAGGAAAGGACAAGTTTATAGACTCATGAGACGCACAATGACTCATGTATTTGATAACCAACGAAGCAATATCACAAGGGGTTTTAGTCATGAAAACTGAAATTAAAACAACATCTTGATATGTGACACGGTCACGACCACTTTTACGAGGCAAAAGATTTGTATGAAACAATTTAAAAAACAATAAAGCAAGTGGAGTAAGATCATGTACCATAGGCCTAAGAGAGGTACCGATAAAGTTTTCACCAAGAATCACTTTCAGCTGTTCTTCATACTGTAGTCCTGGAATCTCCATGAAAGTTGCATGCGTGGTATACGGACAGATACCGGAGCACGAAATCCCACAAACTCGAGACAACAAATTAGCATTGAACACAATCGGAACACCTTGAACCTCGGAATAAACCATATTCTCCTTCATCATTAAAAAATTAGAATAAAACTCCCGGACTAGAGAAGGGTAAATAAAATCCGGTGGAGACAAAAGAGATTCACAATCCAGAGCAGAAAACAAATCAACAACCCCAACTTGTTGAAGCAAAACAAGGTCACAAAGTCATTCTTTAAGAATAGGTTTTGACACGATTTTAGGCTGAGATGATTTTTCGGGTGACATTTGAATGGATGGTTCAGAAATGGTCTTTTTGACGTTTGAGAGAAGATGATGATGAGTTAGGGTTTTTAGCGGGTTTAGATTTGGATCGAGTATTAGGGGTTGACATTGTTGGGGAGGAAGAGAAACGTTTAGAAAGAGGAAAAGAAAAAGAAGTTGAGATTAAATATAACAAGAGAAGAATATGAAGAGTTATAAGTGAGATAGAAGTAGAAAAGTGGAGTGTATCTCAAAAAATGAGGAGACGCATAGAGATTGAGAAGAAACAGACGGAGTAGTCAAATCAAGTTGAAAGACTTGAAGGAAAATGCATGCAACTCGGTTCAGTTCCAAAGTTCAAGAGTCGCATCAAATAAATACATATAAATTATATATTTAGACTGAAACACGCAAACTAATTAAACCAAACACGGAAATTAATTCGCAAAAATCCATCAATAAATCCTATAGACCAATCAACATTTAAATTAAACGAATAATTAAACACTCAATTATGCAATTTTAGTCATAGAGATGAATTATGCAAATAATTGACATAAATAATCTAAATAGTTATGCATGCACAGATGTAAAAATATGATAACTTAATGAGAGATAGTGCACATACCAAGCTCACGTCTAATAAGAGAAAAATGGTCTTCACCTAAAGGTTTGGTGAAAATATCTGCTCTTTGCTTATCAGTTGAGATATAAATTAACTCAATATTACCTTTTGAGACATTATCTCGCAGAAAATGGTGACGAACATCAATATGCTTAGTACGAGAATGCATAACACGATTTTTAGAAATATTAATAGCAAAGGTATTATCACAATAAATTGGAATATTTGTATAGAAAATACCAAAATCTTGTAATGTTTGTTGCATCCAGAGAATTTGAGCACAGCAACTACCAGCTGCAACGTATTCTCCTTCAGCAGTAGAAATAGCTACATATGTTTGCTTTTTACTGTGCCATGTAACCAAAAAATCACCTAAATATTCACACGCACCACTTGTACTTTTTCTCTCAACCTATGACCCTGCATAGTCAGGATCTGAAAAACCAATTAAGTTAAAAGAAGTAGAACTAGGATAAAATATTCCAAGATCTCTTGTTCCCTTAAGATACTTGAAAATTTGTTTAACTGCATTCAGATGAGATTCTTTAGGTTGAGATTGAAAACGAGCACAGATACAAACGCTATACATAATATCAGGATGAGAAACAGTTAAATATAATAACGAGCCAATCATACCTCGATATATTGTAATGTCTACAGGTGGACCTTGTTCATCCTTAGTGAGCTTGACAGTTGTACTCATCGGAGTAGCTTTAGCAGATATATTTTCTAACGCAAATCTATTAAGCAAATCATTAACATACTTACTTCGATGTATAAAAATACCTGCAGCAGATTGGTTAATTTGCAAGCATAGAAAATATTACAATTCACCCATTAAACTCATATCAAATTCTTTATGCATGCAGTTAGAAAACCACTTACACAAACTTTTTGAGCTTGTAGACATAGTGTGGATATTTTTCATGAATGAAACCTGGAGGCTGCTTTAAGTAAACTTCATCCTTGAGATAGCCATTCAAAAATGCGCTTTTAACATCCATTTGGTAAAGCTTGAATCCTTTGTGAGCTGCAAATGCCATTAGAATCCGAATAGCTTCGAGACGAGCTACAGGTGCATATGTCTCGTCAAAATCAATTCTTTCATGTTGGTTGTATCCCTGAGCCACTAAACGAGCTTTATTCCGAATAATGTTACCATCTTCATCCTTTTTATTCTTGAAAACCCAACGAGTACCAATGATTTTGGCATTAGAAGGAGGAGGGACAAGTTCCCAGACTTGACAGCGTTGGAACTAGTTCAATTCTTCTTGCATGATAGCTGACCAACATTCATTTGCAACAGCTTCTTGAGCATTTTTCGGTTCAAATTCAGCAACAAAGGCACAGAATGCACATAAGTTATGAAGCCTGCTTCGCGTAGAGATTCCTTGATCCAAACCTATAAGAAGGTTATCTGGTGGATGATTCTTAATAGTTCTAGAAGACTTTGGCAATTAGATAGTACTCATTTCCTCTTCGTTAGAATTTTCTGCTTGATAAGGAATAAGTGTTGTCTATTTTGATTGAGACTGAGACTTGGAATGAGACTGTCTCATTTCTTCTTGAATAAAGTTTCCTTGCTGAGAAGTGAAAGAATCATTTGACCATTGATCAGAAGTCTGAGGAGAGTCTTGAGAATTTTCCGAAGATTTTGATGAATCAGGAGTTCTCGGACAGTTTGATTTTTCGTGAGAGATTTGACCCTTTTGAGAATGAGACTGTCTCATTTGAGAAAGAGACGGCTGATCAGCAACATCTTCTTCAATTTGAGATGTCTTCAAGGCAGATTCATTGAATGCAATGTTGATAGATTCTTCAACTTTGAGCTTGATAGAATTATAAACTCTATAAGCCTTGTTTGTAGTAGAATATCCCAAAAAAATTCCTTCCGTAGACTTAACATCAAATTTTCCTCGAGTGTTCTGTGTATCTAAGATAAAACATTTTGAACCAAATACTCGAAAATAACTGATATTAGGCATTTTATTCTTAAGCAATTCATAAGGAGTTTTAAGCAAAATAGGACGAATAAGCACTTTATTTAACACATAACAGGAAGTGTTTACCGCTTCTGCCCAGAATTTACGTGGCAGTTTACTTTCATAAAGAAGAGTACGAGCAGTTTCCTGTAGAGTTCTTTTCTTGCGTTCAACAATTCCGTTTTGTTGAGGAGTACGAGGGGCAGAGAATTCATGGGTAATGCCTCTAGATTTGTAGAAAGTTACGAAGTCTTTCTCGAATTCTCCTCCATGATCACTATGAATAGTCTTGAGCTTTAAAGAATACTTAGTCTCAAGGTTAGTAATAAGATCTTTAAATTCATTAAAAGCTTCATCTTTAGTACGCAAGAATAACACCCAAGTAAAACGAGAGTAATCATCTACTATAACGAAAGCATAATTCTTACCTCCCAAACTTACATATCTTTCTGGGCCAAAGAGATCTAGATGTAACAACTGTAAAGGAACATAAGTTGATACTTTATTCTTAACAGTAAAGGAAGTTTTCACCTGTTTTCCAAGCTGGAAAGCTGAACATGGTTCATTCTTTTTGTATTTCAGCTTTGGTAAGCCTCGAACTACCACATATGAAGATATCTTTCGAAGTAGATCCATATGAACATGACCAAGACGCCTATGCCACAGATTCTGTTGTTCTTGAACAGTAGCTAGGCAGATTTCTTCTTGTTGCTCATCAAAATCTAACACAAAGATGTTTCCCTTTCTTTTGTCTACTAAAGCAAACTCGTTAGCTTTATTACCAATATAACAAACATCTTTATCAAACTTAACACTATGACCAGCATCAGTTAACTGACTTACACTAATAAGATTATACTTTAGACCATCAACTAAACGAACATTATTAATAACAAACTTGTCGTTACCTATGGTACCTTTACCTACAATACGTACGGTATTGGAATCTCCAAGAGTAACTAAGCCTCCCTCTTTAGTGATTAATGAGAGAAACTTTGATTTGTCTCCAGTCATGTGAGGAGAGCAACTGCTATCAATAATCCACTTGTTTCGAGGAACATGGACTTTAAAGCATACCTGCAAAAGATCGTTTATCTCTTAGGTACCCATATGACTTTGGGTCCTTGAATGTTAGTATCATAAATCTTATACAAATGTCTGTCAGATTTCTTAATCCACATTTGAACAATATTAACAGATTTCTACACTTATTTAGATCTAGTTGCTGAGTCAGGATCGTGGCCCTTAATACGACATAACCGAGATGCAGAATTAGTGTGACCAGATTTGCCACAGTCTTGACATTTTTCATAAGGCATCTTGTATTTCATAGGAGTTCTTTTGTAGCCACTTTGAAAGACTTTCTTCTTGGATGATCCATACCCCAAACCTTCTTTGTTAAGAGAAGATTTCTGTTGGGCAAGTAAAGCATTCAAGGTTCCTTCTCCATGGAAACATTTGGCTAGATCTGTTTCCAGCTGGGCAACCTTCTGCTCGAGTTCAGGAACTTTAGAATCAGAAGATGCATTTGATTCGGCAGAAAAAGTTTCCTTCTTTAATGCATCAAGACATGCATCTTTCATCTCGATCTCATTCTTAAGGTAGTTGACTTCTTCTTTCAGCTTAGTAATCTTCTCAGATAATAGCTTGTTTTCTTCTACTAAGGATTCATCTTTGATGGAATCATCAACCTCATTAAGAACCTCACTCAATACTTGTTTAAGATAAGCATTCTTTTCTTTTAACTTTCTATTTTGAGCCTGCAAGGTTAGTACATCCTGAGATATATAGGAATTTTTATTAATTTGAACAGTATGTACCTCATCATTATCACTAGAGTCAGATTCAAGTCCAGCAAAGCATAGTTGAGCTAATTCATCGTCTGAGTCAATTTCCACTTCAGAATCATCATCACTCCATGTGAGTAAAGCTTTCTTTTTGGCTTTGAGCTTGTAGCAGTCTTTCTTGAAGTGACCTTTCTTTCCACACTCAAAGCATGCATCCTTGTTTTGATTACTTTTGCTTTCCTTGCTTGAACTAGGTCTGAATTCTTTCTTTGGAAATGAGGACTTCATGGGTCGTTTAGATGCATTCTTTTTGGCCAGAAATTTGTGAAACTTCTTAGTGAGAAGTGCAATCTCCTCATCAGAATCTTCAGAAGAATCACCTGCATCTGCATTAAGAGCTAGAGTCTTTTTCCTGGGGGCTTCATCTTCTTCATCATATCTACGTAGCTGGTTCTCGAATTCCTCTAATTCACTGAATAGAGTGAGAGTTTCCATAGTTGATATGGATGGAGAATCCTGAAGGATGGTGACCTTTGAGGAGAACTTCTTAGGCATAGCTCTGAGGATTTTTCTGTTGATTTCAGCTTGAGGAATGATCTTGTCGAGTAGTGAGATAGAATTCATCAAGGTCAAAAACCTTCCTTGAGCATCTATGACACATTCATCTCGTTCCAACCTGAAAGCTTCATAATCACTTATTAGCATACTAAGTTTAACTTCACGTACCTTAGAAGTTCCTTCGTGGCTGACTTGGATAGTATCCCAGATTTGTTTAGTCGTAGTACATGCAGAAACTTTGTATAGTTCTGTTGCAGCCATTCCACTTAGAAGGGCATTCATGGCTTTAGCATTGTAGTTCAAAGCATTGACTTCTTCAGGAGACAGATCCTTTAGAGGCTTTGGATTTCCCTCTCTCATAGGAATAGTTATGCCATTCTCAACAGCATCTCATTCATAAGCATCTCGCTGAAGAAAGATCTTCATTCGAAATTTCCAGTCATTGTAATTTTCAGCTCCAATCAAGAGAGGAGGATTATTAATTGACACACGTTCTGATTGCGCCATGGATTGCTAGCAAAACAGTCACTAAAAGACAGATTAAATGCACCTGCTCTGATACCAATTGAAATTCGTGGGCACAATTGAATTAATTAAAGTACAACTGTTCACGAATGAGACAGTCTCTTTTTTCTTGGCAAATGAGACAGACTATATCTAAATGAGACAGACACTATATATTCAGCAGAATGTAAATTCCAGAAATGTAAACGTGTAATGCTGGAAATATGTCAATGCAAGAACACCAAAACTTTTCATTTGGTTCGGCCCTTATACCTAGTCTACGGCCTACATCCAAGTCCCCATGCAACTAGCATAGAGAATGTATTATATCCACTTAAATAAAGTACTTACAAACTTTCCTTGATTACAATCTTGGCCCTGAATGAAAGAACCCTTTCCCTAGCACACAGCTACCTAGCACACAACTACATGGCCTTGATCTTGCAATCAATATTCCCACAACCCGGGACAAGTGATACAATACACCTTTCTTTCAAATACAAATGTGATAATGTGAAAGATTACAACTCGACTATAAACTCTAAATTAACTGGATAATCAATTAATGTAATTAAGAGGATATTTTTCTGAGAAAGATATAAGATGGAAATGACAGAGAGTTATTTGTTGTTTCTCGAAAACATCAAGTCGAGTATATATAGAAAACATGTAATAGATAGATTGTATTTCAAACTCATTTGAAAATAATAAAAGATAAGATTAGGTTTGAAATATTAGAAAGAGTATAAACCAGTAATCCGTTAGTTTGTTTCTTGAAAGAGATAAACCTGATAAAGATTGGATATTTGAAATAGATTAGGTTTATCCAAAAATAGAGTTTGTTTTGAAAAGATAAGTCAAAGGGTATCCAGTTAACTAAGTTAACATTAAACAAAACTCTAATACATATCTAACTAACTAACAATCTGATTTGCTGTAGACTTCTTCAATGCATCATCAGAAATCACATATTAACAGCCTCCTCCCTATTAGGGCTCCCATATAATTCTTTGAGGAGCCTCTTCCCTATTAGGGCTCCCATATAATTCTTTCAAGAGTTTGTGTACTTGAATGTAAAATATATTTATATACTACACACCCAAATTTCAATTATAGGCCAATTTTTATTTTTTTTCTAATTCCTTTCTTAGTAGGAGATAATTTAAATAAAAATCGTTACTCTATTATTATTATTATTATTATTATTATTATTATTATTATTATTATTATTATTATTCTTTAAAATATATAAAATTCATGTATATTACAATATCCAAAAATTATGTAGTTATTTTGATTATTACATTTATTAAATATAACTTAACTAACGAGTACACGAACAACTATTTTCAAAATTATAACTTAAATTCAACCCTACATACCAAAACAATAATATATTTAAAATTATTATTATAAATCCGAATATATAAAAAATGTAAATTAATTGTATATGGATTTTACTAATATATTTACCACGTTAGTAGAAATTTTGATTCTTACTATGATTGGTCTTAGAAATTACTAAATAGGCTATTATGAGGAAAGGAATATTGTTATTATAATTATCTTTTAAGTCGAAATCAAACTAATATCATAATACTAATATCACCACACATATACATATAATAATTTGTCTCTTACAACTTAACTTTAAGTATTTGAATCATATTCAAGATATTAAATTTTCTTGCCACTCAACATTGGCCTGTGTGGCGCTAAAACTACTATAAGATTTCAATTATTCACACATTATATTTCTATGCTATATTACTTTCACATAACTATTAGTAAAACACATAATTTAATATATTTAACAGTTTTTCTATTGTAGTTGTCTATTTATGCCATCGCACATAAGCTGGCACACTTTTTGTAAATATCACAACCTAAAAATACATAATACCAAAAAGTAAAACAAAAATACTTAAACTCACTTAAAGTAAAAATGACACACCTACTAATATTTACAATTAAATATTTGAGCAACGCCATTTCACATATACTGTTAAATACATATATTCTAGTCACACACATACAAATATATGCTAATTTTATAGATAATATAAAATTCAATAATTGTTTTAACAATTTAATAAGAAAGATTTTAGGCTAACTAAACATGATATTATTTTGGTGCAAATATATATAGGGGCTACTCCAATAAAACCCTCTTATAAAAAAAACTAGATTCTAAATTAATAAAATTCTTAAATAAAATATATCAAATATGATATGCAAATTGATGGCGGGAAGATAAGAAAAATATAGTGAAGTCTGATTTTAGAAACAACTGTTAAAAATTAAATTAAAAATGGAGGGGGAAATCTAACATTATGTGTGGGAGGTTGCACTTTAATTATGTATGGTGAATGTACTGGGCCACATTAGAGCATCTCCAACTCTATGCACTATTACGCTTAAAAAATTGAACACGGGCACGCCACATTTGTTGATTGTTCAGTCATCATGTATAATACTTCACCTATTAACCCTTATTTAGCCTATATCTTATTCTAAATTTTATTATTTATATTTTTTTATAACATATTTATGGTTTGAATATACAATATTATAATATAAAAAAGATGTATATATCTTCATAATTATTATAGGTGTATAGATTTATAAATTATATTTTTATTTATAAAACAATAATGTTATGTAATATCAAGTGTAATAATGTTATTTTATTGTTAACTAAATTTATTAAAATTCTAATATATTAAGATATGTTTTAGTCATATATTTTATTTTATATATATTAATGCTCATAATAATTACTTATTTTTATTTTATAATATTACCTTAAAATATTTATATAAATATATAAATGTTATAATATTATATTAAATATTTTTTTATTAAATTTATTATTTTATTTCCACTAATATAAAACATAATTAATTAAACTCCCTTTCAAAAAAAGAAATAATTAAACTTACTTTATTTATATATTTAAATTAATAAAAAAGAATAATATTATGAATATAACAAATAATTATAGTTAATGCCATTGGAACAAAAATACTTACACGTTCAATAAAATTTTAGCGAACCATGTTTTAGCTAAACAGTTTTAAATGTTATTCTTGGACAAGCTCTTAGATTAGATTAATGTGGTGGTTAGATTGGTTTTTAGTTTTTATTTTAAATTTATTTCTATTTGATCATCTCCCAGCCTATTCTACTAGAAAGGAATTTTAGAATAGAAACTAGAAATATTTCTCATCTCAACAATCATTTATTATTATATCTCATAATTATATTTTCCCACTTATCACCTTAAAATCCTACTTGTATGACTATGAGAAAACACTCGTTATTCTAATTTAAATTTCCTCTCCAATATATTTAATCTATTTTGCTCTTATAATCAATATTTTATTCAATAAACATTCTCTCTTATTATTTTATTTCCTTCTCTTTTATTAATCTTTATAGTTTTATTTAATTCTGTTTATCATTCTTTTATTTTATCATTTTACTGATTTACCCTTACCCTTGTCTCTTTCCCCTCTCCCCATCACCACCACCCTCCTCCGCCGGCCGCCGCTGCTGGTGGCGGTTTAAGGTCACCTCAAAACTCCGACTAAACTACGTTAATACAGTAACCACGACTCGATATATTAATTGCCCAAGTCAGTTTTCTAAGAATCATCTACGAAACTAAAATTTCGGCAAATCCCAAAAATCTCCGATCATATCCTCTCTCTCATACTCGATCTTTCTCCCTCTATTTCCTTTATTTCTTTCTCTCCTCCCACTCTCTCACTTCTCGTTTATCTCTCTCTTTCTTTCCTGTGTGTAGCAGCCCCATCGACGCCGCCATGCCTCCGGTGACAGCCTCCTTTCCGTTTCGATGAACACCTGAACCCACCACCATCACAACTCTAACCCCTCTCTCAGTCTCCCTCAAATATCACCGCTCCGTCTCTCTTCTTTCCTCTCCAGAACTACCATCACCACCACCACATCAGTGGTGGCCTTCCCCCAGTACACCACCCCTTTCTCCTTCTCCGTAACCCCACCAACTACCACACCAATATCACCCTCCTCTCACTCTCTGCAGACCTCTCTCTTTTTCTCACATCACCCCCCAATTGTTCCATATTTAATCTAAACTTGTATTACTTATTTATGTGTCGTACTTTGTTTTTAGTCGTGTTTGTAGCTAAATGACCTTGTCGCCAGCTGCATGAGGGTTTTTAGGAGTTCAACTTGAATAAATCATAGAGGCAGAGTAGTAGTAGGAATCATTGTTAGTAGTTCCTGTTTTTCAGCATTAACGTTGCTTTGTAATCTTATTTATCTTGAATCATTTAGATGAATAAAATCATAGTTATCAGTATCATTCTCCAGCTCTCTCTGTCTAAGATAAAACAACTTATATATATAAGTATTTACATCACTTGGTATCAGAGCAAGGAACACAGTGTATGCCTAAGTGTATGCCTAGAACAACGAAGAAGATGGAGACAAGCAAGGAGAAGGAGAGTACGATTAGTCTGAGCTATCCAATGTTGGCCAGATGAAACTGTATGGTATGGTCTTTGAAGATGAAAGTGTACATGCAAGCTCTAAGTGTGTGGGTAGCTGTGGAACCCAAAGACCCGAAATAAGAAGTCAAGCAGACGACAGATAAGCTTGCTTTGGCAGCAATTTATCAAGGCATACCAGAGGATATACTGTTGTCTCTCGCAGAAAAGAAGACAACAAAAGAAGCCTGGGATGCGATAAATGTCCTGTGTCAAGGAGTAGATTGAGTAAAAAAAGCACGTGTTCAGACGCTGAAAGCTGAATTTGAATCTCTAAGTATGAGAGATACTGAGCAATTAGATGACTATAGCCTGAAATTAAATGGTCTCGTCACTAATATTCCAGACCTGGGGAAAACAATTGAGGAGGCATATGTGGTCAAAAAGTGACAGAACATGTCAAATTCTGGGACGGATCGGCGGTAAACATTAAAGGAAAGGGATCAATAGTTTTTAGATGCAAAAATAGGGAAGAAAAGGAACTCAAGGATGTGTACTATATCCAAAGCTTGTGTAATAACATTATTAGTATTGGCCAACTATTAGAGGAAGGCAATAAGGCTGTGTTTAATTGTGATTTTGTGTCGATCTGCGACAATCAAGGAAGGCTTCTCATGAAGGTTAAGAGGTCAGTAAATAGACTGTAAAAGATAATACTGGAAACTGTCACGGCTTCGTGCATGATTTCATCGAAGATTGAAGATTTTTCTTGGTTATGGCTTCTATGTCTAGGTCATGTGAATTTTTAGGCACTTAACTTAATGTCTACAACTCGAATGGTACGAGGTATGCCAAAGATCTGTCAACCCAAAAAGGTGTGTACTGGTTGTTTATTGTTTAAAAAAACACGGAGGCCGTTTCCTGCACAAACACTGTACAAATCTAAAGAAGTCTTGGAGCTGATACATGGCGACTTGTGGCCCCATAATGCCTGAAACCCCTGCTTAAAACAAGTATTTCTTTCTCTTGGTGGATGATTATAGTAGAATCATTTGGGTTTACTTGTTGAAGAGTAAAGATCAAGCATTTGATGCTTTCAAGAAATTCATAATTCAAGTTGAAACCAGCTCTGGAAAGAAGGTAAAAAATTTCAGGTCAGACCGAGGAGGTGAGTTTATGTCAAGTAAGTTTATCTCTTATTGTGATGAAACTGGTATTGTTAGACAATTTACAGCTCCGTACACACTATAATAAAACAGTGTGGTGGAACGAAGAAATAGAACGGTGGTGGCAATGGCACGAAATATGCTAAAAGAAAAACAGATGCCGTCCATGATGTGGGGGGAGGCAGTCTAGCATTCCGTATATATTCTCAATAGGTTACCGACTCGAGCAGTGACCGGAATGACCCCATATGAAGTTTGTAAAGAAAGAAAACCAGAGGTTGGGCATTTGCGGGTTTTTGGATGTATTGCACATATGAAGGTACCAAGCACTCACTTAAAGAAACTCGATGATAAGAATAAATGTGTTGTTTATCTTGGAAGGAACCCTGGTACAAATACTTACAGACTGGTTGATCCAAATGACAGCAAGGTATATGTAAGTCACGATGTCGTGTTTGAAGAAGACAAAGCTTGGGTGTGGAATAAAGGAGGAGCACAACTTGATCAATCGGGGAATTTTGCTATTGATCTGACAGAAAAGAGAGAGGATGATATGACAAATGAGCGAGTGACACCAGTAATAACAAGTAGTACGAATATTGAAGAATCAGGTGGTGCGACATCACCTATAATAGCAAGTTCACAGTCAAATGATTCGGATTGTAACAGTGAGTCTATCCAGTACAGAAGTCAGAATGATATCTATAATCATACTGAAGAGGTCGAACTCGAAGAGGAACTTTTTTTTCCCGGCATCAATGAACCAAAGAATTACAAAGAAGCTGTGAAAGAAAGTTGCTGGATATAGGCCATGGAAAATGTAATTGAATCCATAGAGAAAAATCATACTTGGGAACTAAAGGAGCTGCCATCGGGACACAAAGCTATTGATTTAAAATGGATTTTCAAAATAAAGAAAAATGCAGATGGTAAATTGGTGAAACACAAAGCTCGGTTGGTCGCCAAGGGGTATGTTCAGGAGTATCGAGTGGATTTTGAAGAGATTTTCGCATTTGTCACTAGGCTAGAAACCGTAAGATTATTATTGGCTCTATCTGCTAAAAATGGTTGGGAAGTACATCATTTAGATGTGATAACAGCATTTCTGAATGTGGATCTCCGTGAAGAGATTTATGTTAAGCAGCCAGAAGGATTTGCAAAGAAAGGACATGAGCACCTGGTGTATAAATTAACAAAAGCCCTGTATGGTTTAAGGCAAGCACCACGTATGTGGCATGAAAAATTGAGGAAGTGTTTAGAAGAACTTGGATTTGTGAGATGTCCTTATGAACATGCTGTATATACTAAGCATGATCATGATGAAACGCTGATCATAGGAGTGTACGTAGATGATTTGTTAGTCACTGGAACAAGTGTGACAACCATGAATAGGTTCAAGGATAAGATGAACAGTAGATTTGAAATGAACGACTTAGGTTTACTGTCTTATTAGTTGGGAATTGAAGTGTAGCAAGGTATAAATTGCATTGAGTTAAAGCAGACCTCGTATGCTCGAAATTGTTAGAAAAAGCGGGGATGTTAGAATGCAATCCAACAAAGTATCATATGGATCCAAAGGAGACGATCACAAAGGACGAGGGAGGCAAGCCTGTGAATTTCGACTGAGCATAAGAGTTTAGTTAGAGGTTTACGCTACCTGTTACATATCCGACCAGACTTAGCATTTTTCAGTTGGTATGGTGAGTAGGTACATTGAAAGGCCTACTCTCATGCACTTAAATACAGTGAAGCGCATCCTTCGATATGTGAAAGGAACAATGGGTTTTGCTCTAGTGTACTCAAAAAATAATGCTAATAACTTGCTTAATGGTTTTTCTGATAGTGATTTAGCAGGTCACATTGATGACAGGAAAAGCACAGGAGGAATGGTGTTTTACTTAAACGAAAGTCTGATTACCTGAGTGTCTCAGAAACAAAGGTATGTGGCATTATCTTCTTGCGAAGCTGAACTTATGGCTGCTACAGCGGTAGCGTGTCAAGCCATTTGGTTAAGAAATTTGTTGGGTCAGTTAAGTGATAGTTGAGTTGATACCGTGGTGCTTTATATAGACAATAAATATGCTATAGATTTAGCCAAGAACCCGGTCTTTCATGGTCGAAGCAAGTATATCGTTATTCGTTATCATTTTATTAGAAAATGTGTGGATCGTGGGGAAATTATCATAAAATACATCAGTTCTGATAAGCAACGTGCAGATGTATTGACTAAGGCCTTACCAATCATAAACTTTGAAATGATGAGGTAGCTATTGGGAGTTAAAGAGCTACTCGAACAAGTTTAGATAGGGGGAGTTTGTTACATATTTAATCTAAACTTGTATTACTTATTTATGTGTCGTACTTTGTTTTTAGTCGTGTCTGTAGCTGAATGACCTGGTCGCCAGCTGCACGAGAGTTTTTAGGAGTTCAGCTTGAATAAATCATAGAGGAAGAGTAGTAGTAGGAATCGTGGTTAGTATTTCTTATTTTTCAGCATTAACGTTGCTTTGTAATCTTATTTATCTTGAATCATTTAGATTAATAAAATCATAGTTATTAGTATCATTCTCCTTCTCTCTCTGTGTAAGATAAAATAACTTATATATATAAGTATTTACATCACCAATCGCCACCACCGTAGTGGTGGTCCATCACCGCAGTGGTGGTGGCTCGATTCATCACCTCCCCCTATCCGTTAGCATACAACACAAACACCTCATCCATGTTTATCCAGTTCACAAAACAACCCATATCCAGTTCACAAAGCCAAGATACATACATTCTTAATTTCCTTGTATGATTTTGATAGCAAGCAGCATACGTATAACTTTCTTTTCATCTTATTAAATCCTATTAATTACAAATTTACTTACATGAACATTACCCATAATTAAAATTTTTAAATTGAGAAAATCATTTACAAAATACCAGGGTCAATTGAAAGGAAAAATTACCTTAATTAAGTGGATTATTGGTTAAATTGACTTTATGAACCTCCAATTCTCCTCCTGCAACTCCCTTGATCTTCTCCTCTAAATTAGTATATATATATTACATATATTTTTGGTGTTTTTAAAAGTGGATCATTTCCCCTAACCCTACTTATTTATAACCCCTAATTATTTATCTAATAAAATTTGAAAATAAAATAAAAATGTAGTCTAAAATCTTCCAAAGAAAATATCCCCAAAATTAATATCTAGTATCCACATAGTTGTTTTCAAAATATCTTCATTAGATTACTATTCATCTTAAAATATCTTAGATTCTTGATTTTTCCTTACAAAAATATCTTCAATATTTTATTATTGAGTTTATAAAATATCTCCTCTGCCCAAAAATATCTTTATTAGTTTATTATTTATTTACAAAATATCTACTTTCTATTACATAACAATATTAATATCTTTTCTCTAGATTCTTCCTTTCAAAATATCTTGCACAATAATATTCTATATCTTAAATAAGGATTATGAAATTTTTGTTTTCGCTAATATATTTTGCGAGTCCAGTATTAAATCTTTAATATCGTTCTCAATTATTTGAGCGTTTCATTCACTTTCTTTTTTATGGTGATTTTTCAATTTTATTATTTATGAATCATTTTATTCAATGTAAATATTTATTTATTTTATTTATAACTCTAATTTCCTTAATAATCGATTTAGTTTGATATTTAAATAGCTCCTTAAATACTTGATGCGTCGATTCTAAACCTTATCTAATTATTTTAAGGTCAATACAAAAGTTAAAAACAATTGACCAGATTTTACAAGTCACATTTATATAAAGTAGGGAAATTTTGGTTGTTACATTCTCCCCTCCTTATAAAATTCTTCCGCATCTCGTCTTCTTTTTCCCAAGTAGCTTCTTCTATTGACTGACTTTTCCATATCACCTTTACGATTCTAATCTTCTTATTTCTTAACTCTTGGACCTTCCTATTGAGGATCTGCACTGGTTGTTCTTCATAGCTTAGAACCGGTTCTATCTCAATTGGCTTGTAGATGAGAATTAGTCGATGGTAGGTCTTTAAGACAGATATATAGAACACATCATGTATATGTTGTAAGTTTGGGGTAGCTTTAGTTGGTATGACACTGACCCGACCCGCTTTAAAATCTCAAATGGTCCGATATATCTAGGGCTTAATTTTGCCTTTTTCCCAAATCTCATTACCCTTTTCTATGGTGAGATCTTTAGCAAAACTTTGTCACCCACTTCGAATTCTTTATGGTTCCTTCCTAGGTCAGCGTATTTCTTTTGTCGATCCTCGGCAGCAACTATACTTTTCTTGATTGTTTTCATGGCCTGTTGAGTCTGTTGTATCAGCAGTGGTCCGTATATTTTTTTCTCTCCAACTTCATCCATACACACAGATGATCTGCAGTTCCAACTGTACAAAGCCTCTGATGGTGTCATTCTGATGCTGGCGTGATAGCTATTATTGTATGCAAACTCAATAAGAGGTAAGTGATTGTCTCAGCTTCCTTTAAAATCCAGTACACACGCTTTTCACACATATCGTGTCACGGTTAGCTTTGATTCTGGGTAAACCGATGATGAAATCCATAGCAATTATTTCCCATTTCCATTCAGGTATCTCCAAGGGTTGATGTAGTCCACTCGTCTTCTGATGTTCTTCTTTGATTCGTTGATAAGTTGGACACTTGTTGACCCACTCTGCAATTTCTTCTTTCATGTTGGGCCACCAGTAGTTTTTCTTAATATCTTGATTCATATTTGCGCTTCATGGGTGTATGGAGTACCTTGAGTTGTGAGCTTTGTTTAGAATTTCCTCCTTCAATTCTGGCACGTTGGGGACCTAAATCCTAGCTACAAATCTCTTAACT
Source organism: Apium graveolens (assembly GCF_009905375.1). Lineage (NCBI taxonomy): Eukaryota > Viridiplantae > Streptophyta > Magnoliopsida > Apiales > Apiaceae > Apium > Apium graveolens. The sequence continues at coordinate 117,289,641 of NC_133654.1, forward strand.
CCTTGACTGTTCTTTGGACTCAATACTTCCTCACCAGTTAGCTCCGACTTCTTTTTCGTCATCTCTATTTCTTGGCATCGTTGAATCTTTTCTATCAACTTAGGTTGAACCTGCATTTCATGAAATCTCTCAGTCGCATGGTTGGGGATTTTGACTTCAAGTTCTAACTTTTCCATTTTATCAAGCAGTTCTAGCAACGCAGTTAGTATCTTCAATCTCTATTTTATGCTTAGAGCATCTACAACCACTTTAGCCTTCCCTCGTTATGTAATATCAAGTGTAATAAAGTTATTTTAATGTTAACTAAATTTATAAAAATTCTAATATATTAAGATATATTTTAGTCATATATTTTATTTTATATATAAGTAATGTTCATAATAATTACTCATTTTTATTTTATAATATTTACTTTAAAATATTGATGTAAATATATATATGTTATAATATTATAATAAATATCTTTTTATTAAATATATTATTTAATTTCCACTAATATAAAACATAATTAATTAAACTTACTTTATTTATATATTTACAATTAATAAAAGTAATAATATTATGAATATAACTAATAATTATAGCTAATGCCATTGGAACAAAAATACTTACAAGTTCAATAAAATTTTACCGAACCATGTTTTACCTAACAGTTTTAAATGTTATCCTTGGAGATGCTCTTAGATTAGATTAATGTGGTGGTTAGATTGGTTTTTAGTTTTTATTTTAAATTTATTTCTATTTGATCATCTCCCAGCCTACTCTACTGGAAATGATTTTAGAAAAGAAATTAGAAATATTTCTCATCTCAACCATCATTTATTATTATTTGTCATAATTATATTTTCCCACTCATCACCTTAAAATCCTACTTGTATGACTCTTGAGAAAACACTCATTATTCTAGTTTAAATTTTCTCTCCAATATATTTAATCTATTTTCCTCTATAATCAATATTTTATTCAATATACATTCTCTCTTATTATTTTATTTCATTCTCTTTTATTAATCTTTATAGTTTTACTTAATTCTGTTTATCATTTTTTTATTTTATCCTTTTTTTATTTTATCATTTTACTGATTTACCCTTGTCTCTTTCCCCTCTCCCTTGACTACCTGCCGCCGCTACCGGTGGCGGTTTAAGGTCACTTCAAAACTCCGACTAAACTACGTTAATACAGTACCCACGACCCGATCTATTAATTGCCCAAGTCAGTTTTCAAAGAATCATCTCCGAACTAAAATTTCGGCAAATCCCGAAAATCTCCGATCATATCCTCTCTCTCTTACTCGATCTTTCTCCCTCTATTTCCCTTATTTCTTTCTCTCATCCCTCTCCCTCACTTCTTTTTTATCTCTCTCTCTCTCTCTCTCTCTCTCTCTCTCTCTCTTTCTTTCCTGTGTGTAGCAGCCCCATCGACGCCGCCATGCCTCCGGTGAAAGCCTCATTTCCGTTCCGATGAACACCCGAACAAACCACCATTACAACTCTAATCCCTCTCTCACTCTCTCTCAAATATCAGCGCTCCGTCTCTCTTCTTTCCTCTCCAGAACTACCGTCACCACCACCACATCAGTGGTGGCCTTTCCCAAGCACACCACCCCTTTCTCCTTCTCTATAACCCCACCAACTCCCACACCAATATCTCCCTCATCTCACTCTCTCCAGACCTCTCTCTCTTTTTATCACATCACCGCCCAATCGTGACCACCGCAGTGGTGGTGGCTCGATTCACTACCTCCCCCTCTCCGTTAGCACACAACACGAACTCCTCATCCTTGTTTATCCAGTTCACAAAACAACCCTTATCCCCATTTTTTTCTTACTTTCCTTAACAGTGAGTTATTATACGTAGCTTTAGAAAAAAATAAATTAAAAGCCCAATAAAAGCCAAGATACATACATTCTTAATTTCCTTCTATAATTTTGATAGCAAGCAGCATATGTTGGATTAATCTAAACTTTGTTAATAAATTATGGTGTCTGAGATGTGGAGTCCAGTAATGTAGTGTGAGGTGTCTATAATGGTTTGATAGCTTATGGACGTAGTTTGAATAAGTCAGGCATGAGAAGTAGTAGTGGAGCATTTTCAGGACTCTCTGTTGCTTTATGTTTCTTAGTTTATAGGCTTAGTTGGTTTCCTAGTTTCCTTGTACTTAAGGTGTTTCCTGTATGCAAAGTCATCATAAGATCACTACTTTACATCCTTGTTTTCTCTCATTTTACATCATACATATATACTATATATAATATTGCAGAGGGATCAGAGGTGTACGCCTGGGTGTGTTTCATCAATCTGGTATCAGAGCCATATACATACATAGTATATGCCAAAGTGGATGCCCAAGAAGGATATAATGGAAGCGAGTAAGACAGAGATGAGCAAGACAAAGGAGGTAGTGGGTCTCAGTTATCCCATGGAGTATGGGAGGCTATTGAGCCTAAGGATCCAAACGCTACAGTGGAGGAGAGAAAGGACAAGATTGCTCTTGCTGCTGTGTACCAGGGAATACCTGAAGACATACTTTTGTCTATTGCAGAAAAGACCACGGCGAGAGAGGCATGGGAAGCTATAAAAACTATGTGTCTGGGCCCCGACCGCATGAAGAAGGCAAAGGTTGAAACCTTAAAAGCTGAATTTGAATCCCTAAAGATGAAAGATGCAGAACAGCTTGATGAGTTTTGTATCAAACTGAACGGATTGGTAGCCAATATACGGGCACTAGGGTAGACTATTGACGAAGGATATGTGGTAAAGAAACTTCTCAGGGCAGTACCAACGAAATTTCTGCAAATAGCCTCCACAATCGAGCAATTTAGGAACTTGGATACGATGTCAGTCGAAGAAGCGGTTGGGTCCTTGAAGGCCCATGAAGAACGCTTAAAGGGTCAAGGTGAACCTAGTGGAGGACAAAAACTATTACTTACTGAGGAAGGATGGTTGAAAAAGGAAAAAGAAGAAGGACAATTGTTGTTTACCAGAGAAGAATGGCTCAGAAGATCGAGCTTGAAAAACAAAGGAAATGACAGCGATTTTAAGACCAAAGAAGCAAATCGAGGTACAAGGGATAAGAGTAGAATCCGGTGCTTCAACTGCTTGGCATATGGCCATTATGTTGCTGAGTGTTGTAAACCAAAAAAGGAAAAAGAGCAACGTCTAGAGGCTAATTTGGCACAGGCTCTAGATGACGAACCAGCATTTTTTATGGTGGAATATCGAGATGACAAGGTGCTGCTAAATGAGAGCAGGGTTAAGCCAAAGTTGAGGACAGAAATCGAGGATAAGCAAGGAGGATCTGATGTATGGTACTTGGACAATGCAGCGAGTAATCATATGACCAGGGAGAAATCAAAATTCAGAGAATTAGACGAAAAGGTGACTGGTCAGGTACGCTTTGGTGATGGATCGACAGTCGACATACGAGGTAAAGGTTCAATATTTTTTAAATGCAAAGATGGTAAGGAAAGAATGTTTAAAGATGTTTATTTTATACCCAGTTTGTGTAATAACATACTGAGCTTAGGAAAATTATCTGAAGAGGGCAATCTAGTTGTAATATACTGTGATTTTTTGTGGGTCTATGATAAGATTGAACGACTACTAATGAAGGTTAAAAGATCAGGAAATAGACTGTATAGGGTTGTGGCAAAAACTGTTAATTCAAGTTATTTGTTGTCAAAGGAGGAGGAAGAAGCATGGCTCTGGCACTCACGCCTTGGCCACGTTAACTTCCAAGCTTTGAATCTAATGACAAGGAACAAGATGGGTGACGGTGTACCAAAGATTATACAGCCCAAGAAAGTGTGTACGGGGTGTCTAATGGCGAAGCAGAGTAGGAAGAGTTTCCCTGAACAGTCAAGTTTTCGAGCAAAAAAGGGTTTAGAACTGGTTCATGGAGATATTTGTGGTCCAATCATGCCTGAAATACCGAGGGGAAGTAAGTATCTTTTCCTCCTTGTGGACGAATTTAGTAGAGCCATGTGGGTGTTTATGTTAAAGTCTAAGGATGAAGCGTTTGAGGCTTTTAAAAGGTTTAGGTTTCAGGTCGAGAAGGGAACAGAAGCAAAGTTGAAAGCCTTTCCCACAAATAGAGGGGGAGAGTTTTGTTCGCGACAGTTTGATGAGTATTGTGAGCAGACAGGTATATACCGTCAATACACAACTCCATATACACCGCAGCAGAACGGTGTTGTGGAGAGACGAAATCATATGATTGTGGCTATGACCAGGAATTTCCTTAAGACAATGAATCTACCATCGTACTTGTGGGTAGAATCGGTGAGACACTCTGTGTATGTGCTAAATCGGTTGCCCACGCGTGCTTTGACAGGAAAGATGCATTATGAGGCATGGACGGGAACAAATCCAAACTTGGAATATGTTAAGGTTTTCGGGTGTGTGTCACATATGAAGATTCCGAGTGTCAAGACTACTAAATTGGATGATTGTAGTAGGGTGGTGATATATCTCGGGAAGGAGCCAGGAACGAAAGGGTATAAGCTGTATGACCCTGTGACTAAGAGGATATGTGTAAGTCGTGACGTTGTTTTTGAAGAAAAAAAGGCATGGGATTGGGCTGAACACAACGTACAGGGGGATGAGCAAGGCACCCAGTTCACTGTGATTGGTTTTGAACAGGACTATGCAGGTGGTGCAAGTGATAACGTCAGTAGTCAAGAGTTATCATAGGGTAGCACTGGCACTGAAGGAGATCCAGAAATTGGAAGCAGAACAGAGTTTACCAGTCCAGTTCAGAGCTCACAGATGGAGACGTACTCACCTGAATCAATACAAAGTTCAACCGGTTGGGGTACTATTGGCTCTAGCGAGGAAAGTGAACCATGAAAGTTTAGACGGTTAAGTGAAGTGTATGAAGATGATGAAGAAGTAGAGACCCCTGATGAGTTGATGCTTATGGGGGTGGACGAACGAATAAATTACGCTCAGGCATCACAGAAGCAAGAGTGGAAAATGATGATGGAGCAAGAACTAAACGCAATTGAGAGAAATGAGACATGGCATTTGACAGAGTTACCACCGGGCAAGAAGACAATAGGTCTGAAATGGGTATTTAAGTTAAAGAAAAACACCAAAGGAGAGATTGTCAAGTACAAGGCTCAAATTGTCGCTAAAGGGTATGTCCAACAACAAGGAGTAGATTGTGAAGAATTATTTTCTCCTGTGACACGTTTGGAGACAATCAGATTGTTTTTGGCATTATCGGCAAAAAATGGCTGGAGTGTGCACCACTTGGATGTTAAATCAGCGTTTTTGAATGGAGATTTGAGGGAAGAAGTGTATGTCTCTCAACCTGAGGGGTTCGAGAAACAGGGACAAGAACACATGGTATTCAAGCCATCAAAAGCTCTGTATGGCCTCCGCCAGGCCCCAAGGGCTTGGTACTCGAAGTTGAGCAAATTCTTGGAAGGTATGGGTTTAATTCGTTGTCCTTTTGAACATGCGGTATATACGAAAAGAGAAGCAGGTGAAGTTCTAGTAGTAGCAGTGTACGTTGATGATCTTCTAGTAACTGGAACAAGTGAAGGGCCATACAGAATTTCAAGATACAGATGGCAAAACAGTATGAAATGAGCGACTTGGGTAAGCTATCGTACTATCTGGGTTTAGAACTAAATCAGCAGACAGATTATGTGGAATTGAACCAGGAAGCTTATGCTAAAAAAGTTCCCGAAAGGGCTGGGATGAAAGATTGTAATTCGATAAGGTATCCAATGGAGCCCAAGATTGTACTCACCAAGGACGAAGAAGGAACTGCTGTGAATGCTACTAAGTTCAAGAGCATTATGGGGGGCCTGCGTTACTTTGTTCATACACGGCCTGATATATCATATGCCGTGGGAGTCATAAGTCGCTACATGGAAAGACCCACATTGACTCATCTAAACGCAGCAAAGCGAATAATGAGGTACATTAAAGGTACTTTGAACTACGGTTTAATCTACTCGAAGGATAGTGCAAATAATACGATAACAGGTTTCTCCGACAGTGATTTGGGGGGTAATATAGAAGACAGGAAGAGCACTAGTGGGGTGGTTTTTTACTTGAATGAGAGTGTGATAACATGGTTTTCACAGAAACAAAAGTGCATTGCATTTTCTTCATGTGAGGCCGAATTCATGGCTGCTACGGCTGCAGCGTGTCAAGGGATTTGGCTAAGAAACTTTCTGAAGGAAGTGACAGGAAATCACATTGGCCCTGTGGTATTATACATTGATAATAAGTCCGCCATAGACTTGGCAAATAATCCTGTTTTTCACGGAAGGTCAAAATATATTGATATCCGTTTTCATTTTATAAGGGAGTGTGTGGAATGGGGCGAGATTGTTGTGAAGCATGTACGAACAGAGGAACAACGTGCTGATGTGCTAACTAATGCATTGTCAATTATCAAATTCCAACGTATGAGACAACTTCTTGGGGTGAAGAGTCTTAATAAAGAAGTTTAGATTAAGGGGGTGCTTGTTGGATTAATCTAAACTTTGTTAATAAATTATGGTGTCTGAGATGTGGAGTCCAGTGATGTAGTGTGAGGTGTCTGTAATGTTTTGATAGCTTATGGACGTAGTTTGAATAAGTCAGGCCTGAGAAGTAGTAGTGGAGCATTTTCAGGACTCTCTGTTGCTTTCTGTTTCCTAGTTTATAGGCTTAGTTGGTTTCCCAGTTTCCTTGTACTTAAGTTGTTTCCTGTATGCAAAGTCATCATAAGATCACTACTTTACATCCTTGTTTTCTCTCGATTTACATCATACACATATACTATATATAATATTGCAGAGTGATCAGAGGTGTACGCCTGGGTGTGTTTCATCAACATACGTATAACTTTCTTTTCATCTTATTAAATCCTATTAATTACAAATGTACTTACCATTAAACTCACTATAAACCCACATCAATATTACCCATAAATAAAATCCTTAAATTGAGAAAATCATTTACAAAATACCAGGGTTAATTGAAAAGAAAGATTACCTTAATTAAGTGGACTATTGGTTAAATCGAATTTATGAACCTCCAATTCTCCTCCTGCAACTCCTTTGATCTTCTCCTCTAAATTAGTATATATATATATATAAATATATATAATACATAAATTTTTGGGAGGAAAGTTCTATGGAGACCACGTTTTCATGGGAGCCTTTGGAGACTACATATGTTCTGCAATCAAAACACTAAAAAATATATTATTTTGTGAAGATCACTAATTCATTAAAATTATTGAAAATCATTTAATTTTAATAAGTATAATATGTGTAATCTGCAAGCTGAACAAATGTTCTGCAAACTTAACATGTTTTGGAAAATAAAATATGTTAGGTCACACACACTATAGAGGGGGGTGAATACAGTGTATAACACAATCAAATCGAATTCTAATAACACAAGTAACAGACAACGGACTTTAATCAAATCAATAAACTCTGTTACAGTATGGAACTGTCCTCTCTCAGTGATGAACAAATATCACGAGAGCTGTTAGGGTTACAATGAATAATATTCTCGATACTGATAACACTTATAGTATAAACCCTATGTCTGTGTTTATATACTACACAGTTATAAGATAATCGCTAATTGATATGGAATATAATTCTGCTTCCTAAAATATATCAATTAGATATTTTTTCTTCCAAGTATTCTATTTTTCATAGAATTTCTTCTTCATGCATATCTCTTCTTACGTTTGTCTCGATCTTCTCTTCCTTTAATCAGTCGCCTTCCTTATCTGAACGTTTCCTTTAAGTCCTGATATTATCTTCTGATAAATATCTCCTGAACCTTAAGTACTGATGGCTTAAGTTCTGACTTCAGTATAAGTGCTGATTTCAGTTAAGTATTGATTTGTCCTGTTTAAGTAAGATATGAAAACTAAACATAAATCATATTAGTCATGACATTATCAAATATATCTAACAATCTCCCCCAACTTGTAAATTAGTATAATATACAAGTTTAACAAATATTTGATGATGTCAAAAACATTAAGTACAAAGGCATGAGAATTTGACTGGATAACTACAACTTACAGTCCTTAAAGCTTTACCGACTTTAACTTCTGATAACAACTTCAGTCTGTATAGATATCAGAATTTGAGCAGTTGTAGATCTTGACTTAGCTTCATTTTCTGATCTCTCTGATGTCAGGAGTTGTTCTGAGATAGTTCTTTAACAAACATCTCTCAGCATATCTGAGTTCATCAATCATCCTCCTTTTAGCATCTTTAAGTTCTGCAGAATCTTCACCAGTTTGGAAAATAACAGCCCTGAGATCATTAATTCTAGCTTTTCTTATGTCCTGATCCAGTCTGATCAAATATGCCTTGTCAGACTCAAGATTGAATTCTACAGCCTTATAACCCAGAAAGGTAGTTATAATCTTAGCAGAGTTAGGCTTCATCTCAACAATATCACCCTTGTGATCTCTGTACTTTGGAAGATATGTGCTGTCAGACTTTATAGAATAAAGTCTTTTCTGTTTCTGAATTTAAGTTTTCAAATAGTTTGCAGCACTTTCTGTTATTCTGTCATTCACTTAAAGTAAAAATAAAACATGTTCCAATTCTTCAAAATACTTCAGTGGAATAGCATTTTCCCTTATATGGTAAACCCTACCATCTGTCATGAAGTACAACAAGATATGTTCTTTCAAGTAGGTATGATAAACCATCTGTACAGATTCTAGTTGATTCAATCTTTCAGGAGTTGCTCCAATACCTGGTTCAGTTAAGGAAGTTGGATCATTGGTTGTGTTATGTACTCTTCTTTCATCAGCACTACCCAATCCAGATTTATCTCTTGCTTCCTTTCCAGTAACCACTCTTTCTTCAAAACCACTTGATGTAGTCTTCAAAGGTTGAGTCTGTTTGGCTTTGGTGAATGCTGGTAGGAGTATCTTTGAAGGTTTAACATGAGCAATGTCAGAGGTTTCCTTTGATTTATCTTCTGATATCAAGTAAACTTGAGCTATGTCAGAGGTTACTTTCTTCTTTGTAATATCAGAACTAACTATCTCTTGAATCTGAACAACTTGAGCCATATCAGAGGTTGTCTTAGAAATCTTCCTTGAAGTCAGAGTAAGATCAGCATCTTCAACAGTAATTTCTTCATCCACAGGAGGCACATAAACCTTTATAGGTTCACCAACTTTTTCTTTGCCTTTGGACCTTGGATCTATCTGAAATTTTGATTTAGCCTTGGTTGCTTCAGGATTTATCCTTTCTTTTATCACAATGCCTTTGGCCTTAGGAAGTTTCTTTTTACCAACAGAAGCTTCAGATTTAGAATTGACTTTTTCTGACTTAAGTCTAGCTTCTTCTTCCATCAGACTCTCCAAGTCCATTCCTGTATTTTCTTTCAGAAATAACTGTCTTGATATTTCTTCATCAAGATCCAAAAGTTCATCAGAACTTATCCTTTTACTAGTATCAGAAGTAATTCTTTTTCCAGTATTAGAACTTGTTCTATGACTTTTAGCTTCAGCTCTTCTTGATAAGAAACCATTACCTTGACCATGACCTCCACCCATTCCAGAGTTTCCCTGGTCATCTTTTTCATCAGCATTCCCCTTCAGTGTCTTAACAGTTTTGCATTTGGACTTAATTACCTTCTCCCCCTTTTTGGCATCAGCAGGTAAGAGAAGAGAGACAAGTAATTCCACTGAGGATTGGATTTCATCGAGTTGAGATTGCTGAGAAGCTTGATTTTTCAAAATATCATCAATATGAGACTGTTGCTTCTCCTAGGTCTTCTCAATGTAAGCAACTCTATCAAAGGTAGGTTGGAAGAAAGTTTTCTTGTCAATTTTCTAGTCATTTCTTGCTTGAGCAATTCTTCCTGAATTTTATGTAACTCTGCATGAGTTGTTGAATGTAAACCTTACAGATGTCTAGTACTCAATGCAGTGACTCGAAGCTGTGTCTTGAAATCATCCTTAATTAGCATCTCATCAGCTTTCACCAAGTGCTCAGCAAGAATTTTTTCAGATGGAACAAAGGTAACTGTGTTCCATTCCTTAGTCCACTACCGTCCTCTAGGAGTTTCACTCCATGGTACTGGTGCTTCTCCTCGAACAAACTTCTTGACTAGTTAAGATTTAGAAACAGTCTGTTGAGGTGCATGTCCTGAAGGACCAGCTTCATCAGCATCTGCATTTATAGCAGCATCACCAGTATCATCTACATTTGCAGCATCAAAACTTACAGAATTAGCATCTTCTAATAAAAGAACAGTATGAGAAGCTATTGAGGCTTCAATATCATCCTCTAAGTGCTGATCTGCTTCCAAGTTCTGATCAACATCCATAGTCTGATGCTCACCTATATTCTGATCATCAACATCTAGATGCAGAGAAGGTGTTGCAGACAATTCTGGAGGTTCATTAGCATCAGTAAGTGGTGTTGTTGATGGCTTTATTGTTGTTGGAGCTTCTAAATAGAGAACCTCAGGCACAACTAGATTGTGAATATCAATTTCAGCACTTGTGCATGGGTCTTCAGTAGATACTGGTTCATGTACAGGAGACACAGGTGGTGTAGTTGCTTAGGCTGTAGCAGCTTCCCGAGTTGGTGACAATGGAGATGGAGATATAGTAGCTTTAGCAAATTCTGGCTCTTTGGAGATCAGAGATTCCTGATCTCCTTCCTTAGCTTCTTCATCCTCATCTTCTGAAACTGGCCTGTGAGCTCTCTGTTTCTTTCTTTTCTTTGAAGAAGGAGATTCCTTGGGAGTTTCAGCATAAGACATTCTTCTAAGCCTTTTGAGAAGCTTAGATCCCCCAATACCAGTATCCTTTTGAGAAGAGACCTTCTCAGCTTCTTTTATGACAGGTTCTGATACAGGAACCTGTTCCTCACTATTTGACTCATCTCTTAGAACAAACTTCCTTCTCTTATGTGTTCTCTGAGGTACAGTCTTTGTCCTCTTGGGCTTGGAAGATAAAGGCTTCACATTATGTGCGGATGAGGATGATGGTTGAGGTATCTGTGAAGTTTTGAGATGTGTTCTGACAGAAGGTTGAGTAGAGTAAGGTGTATGTGTGGTATGTTCTGATTGTAGTTGAGTTGTTTGGGTTATGGTGGTTGGTTATTCATCAGGGTAAACAGATCTGTAGGTTAGAGGATCAGCATTTACCAAGATCTGTTTGACAGACTGATGTATCTGTAAGGGTCTAACCACCGGTTTCTTAAGGTCAGCATTTACCAAGTCATTAAAAGCACGTTTTGCAAGTTTAAAAGGTGGAAATAAAGAACTGGCTGGTTGGGGTCCATTAGCACAACAAAAGGTATATATAAGCTTACAGAATCTAGCAAAGTAAATTACATTTCTATCCTCTGTCATCCGATCCCCAATAAAGCCTAGCACAGCACTTGCGAAATCAAAATGAGTTTGGTGAATAATAACATACCCGATGTGCTGACTCATGATTGGAATGACATCAAAGTTGGAACACTTATTGCCAAATGCTATAGTGATGCAGTCAAAGAAAAAGTTTCATTCCTTTCTGATATGTGCTCTTTTCAAGTGTCCAAGCATGGCCAAACTCTTCACATACCCCAAATTGGCCAGGAGCTGCTCTAAAACTGGTTCCTCCGCTGTTGAGAAAATGCAGCCTTCTGGTAAATGTAGAGCTTTGCGAACTGCTCCAGGAGTTACCACATGTTCAACCTCATTTACTTCGAAAATAATACTTGGAGTACCAGTAGCACCACCATTGTCAAAATGCCCAGTCCGCCAAAATGTCAGAACTTGTTGGCTGGAAATGACTTGAGGATGGGTCAATGCATACCCAATTTCACTGTGTGCTAGAAGATCTTGCACAAAGTGCAACTCAGATGAAGCTTCATCATGATTTAAGATTGCAGCATAGTTGTTGGGAACGAACTTGGCTCCATCTATGATTAAATCCTTAGGTGCCATGAGAAAAATTGAGAATTAAGGTTGCCTGTAAGGTGTTTGATAAAATGTCTGTATGAAAAAAACGTCAGGAGATGAGAGAGAATAGAAATAAAGAAAGAGAGATAAAATGTGAAAGTAAATAAAAGATGTTGCAATCTTCTCTCTCTTTGACTTATACACGATAGAAAAAGTAATCATTGGATACCTGTCTGACATGCAGCAGTAAATAATATATAATGGGCACGGGAAAACAGTAATCATTACTTATCACATGCAGTTTTTGAAGGAAAAACCGTTCCACTTACCAAGTAATCCCATTAATTAAGGTAGTTCAGTTTTCATTTAAAATTTAAACTGTTCCCACTTAAAAAAAAAAAATTTACTGCGAGTTCAATATTCTTGAAAAATACACGAGGTGAGTGAATGACCAAAAAAAATAAATCAAGTAAACAGGTACTGCCACATCAGAATCAGAACTTGATTTGTATCAGTAATAAAATGGTCATCAGAATATGGATAAATCAGGATTTAAAAAAAATACATCAGAATTTCAAACAACTTAGAGACAACATCTTGGAAAAATATAAAAATTCCATTAATATATTAAGAGAATACAATCATGAAATTGAAATTACATCACAAGATTACAAGAGTGTCCTAAGCTACAACTCCTATTTCTTCTTCCTACTCTCTACAAAAAGAACAGCGAGTCGAATGATTCGCTCCTGCTACCGAAGAGCTTCCAGCCGTTCTTCTTCCAATCGCTCAATATGGTGATGGTAATCCATATAGAAGAACAAGAGGTCTGTCAAAACCTCTTGGGGAACAGAGTCCCAAACATTATCAAGAATAGCAGTAACATGCCATTCCTGCTGCCATTCTGGACAACTCATGGTGAGAGAGAAAGTATCATAGTTTAGAGCTAAGTTGTAGTTCACCATGATTGTGATGAGAGAGAAATAGATGAGAGTGAGAGCTTGAGAGTTGGAGAGAAAATGAGAGCAAATGAGAGAAAATGAGAGATGTACTGACTGGAGTGAAGTGTCAGTTTATATAGGCAATGGAATTTCAGGAGACACAAGTAAAATTTAATGCTGACAGGTAGAAATACTTCTACCTCATCTCCCTAGACTTAGGAGAATAAAAACAGGCATTGTAAGTGTAAAACATGGTTTAATGTGCACAAGAAACAAGTAAACATTATTGTGCATAGACGTGTACCACTAACCCTAAGTGTATTGACTGTTAATATCTCACCCGAACATATTCTGATTTAAAATAAGACTGTTTCAGATTTTAACCACAAATAAGTCAAGTAAAGAATCAAAATTTAATATCAGCATTTATACTTATATCAGAACTTAACAGTCATCAGAACATGATTTCTTAACTCGAAAAGTGAATGCCTATCTCTATAATTCTTCACACAAATTCTGATTTCGGTTCTTCAGAACTTAATCATCAGAACTTCCATCAGAACCTGTCCTCAGAATTTATGCAATCTGACATATAAACTGTTCATCTAAAATAACATTGATCGCCACAGTAATTTTTATCATTCATATGGAGTGTAAGTGTGTGCATTAAGCTAAATATCAGACAAAGAGTAAAGTCTGATTCACTTAAGTACATCTTAGAAATAAGGCATAACTAAGAACTTTACTTAAAATCTGTCATTATTCTGAAGCCTACTATTGAATGAGTTCATGCATGAGTCCACCTCAACTGTTTTGTGCTTATTTTATGCATCTTTTGAAATTCCATTTTACAGTGGCTTCTCAGTGTAAGTGAGGCACGACTGCTTATCAGGATTTATGCTATTATCAGAGTATTTCTCCAGTAATCATAGAGTGTGAAAAGTCACCAAGAAAAATTTTTATTTTTGCTTTTTCTGATGCATATTACTTAATACCAGCAATGCACTTGGGTCATCCCTTCCACATTTTTACTCTAGATCTCAAAGGAGTACCTGATTTTTATTCCCTTTTCTTTTCCTTTTTCTTTTGATAAGTGAGGTTAATCAGCACTTAGTACATTCAGCAGATTTACTAACATCAGAACGTAACAGATGAGAAGCATTTTTCTAGTTTTGGACTTATTAATAAGATAGACAAAGTAAACTTTACTAAGCTCAATATAAGAATTTGCTTGTGTCAATAGATTTCCACATAAATAATTACTTCTAACATGGGATCTCTAGTATGTTAAAGACTACTAGGTCAACATCTAGCACAGTTATCCTCATAGGATTGAATAGTCACAGAAACAGTCATTTCACTATCAGAGTTTAGAAATTCACATCAGACAACAATTAGTACTTAAGCAATTTTCAATTATTCACAGAATACACAAAGAGAGTAATATCTGTAAATACTGATTATAAAGTCTGATGTATCAGAACAAAACTAAGCAGATTTAGAGAAAGAACCTGAAACCATTCCAAGTTCATTTACCAATCTTGTAAAAGTAGCTTCAGACAGTGGTTTTGTGAAGATATCTGCTAGTTGTTGATCTGTTGGAACAAAGTACAATTCCACTGTACCTTCATCCCCATGTTCCCATATGAAGTGGTACCTAATGCTGATATGCTTTGTCATTGAGTGTTGAACTGGATTACCTGTCATAGCAATAGCACTTTGATTATCACAGTAAATAGGGATTTTAAAATATGTTAACCCATAATCCAGTAACTAATTCTTCATCCAAAAAATCTGTGCACAACAGCTTCCTGCAGCAATGTATTCTGCTTCTGCAGTTGATGTGGAAATTGACTTTTGTTTCTTGCTAAACCAAGAAACCAATCTGCCTCCAAGAAATTGGCAGCTTCCACTTGTGCTTTTCTAGTCAATTTTGCAACCTGCAAAATCTGCATCTGAGTAACCTATTAGTTTAAAATCTGATTCTCTGGGATAACACAATCCCAGATCAGCTGTTCCCTTAAGATACTTGAATATTCTTTTCACAGCTGTTAAGTGAGGTTCTCTTGGCTCTACTTGAAATCTTGCACAAAGACAGGTAGCATACATGATATCAGGTCTACTAGCAGTTAGATAAAGTAAAGAGCCAATCATACCTCTATAGTCAGTAATATCTACTGATTTACCAGTATCCTTATCCAGTTTTGTTGCAGTGGCCATGTGAGTGGATGCACTTGAACAATCTTGCATTCCAAATTTCTTCAACAAGTTTCTGGTGTACTTGGTTTGACAAATAAAAGTGCCTTCTTCATTCTGCTTGACTTGAAGGCCCAGAAAATAGCTAATTTCTCCCATCATACTCATTTGATATCTTGACTGCATCAGTTTGGCAAAATTTTTGTAAAGTCTGTAATTTGTAGAACCAAAGATGATATCATCAACATATATCTGAACCAGAAGTAAGTCTTTTCCATGGTTGAGGTAGAACAGTGTTTTGTCTATAGTTGCTCTGTTAAATCCACTTTCTAGAAGAAACTGAGCTAAAGTCTCATACCATGCTCTAGGAGCTTGCTTAAGGCAATAAAGTGCTTTATCAAGCCTGTAGACATGATCTGGATATTTAGGATCTACAAAGCCTTGAGGTTGAGAAAAGCACTATTCACATCCATTTGAAAGACAGTAAACTTTTTATGAGCAACATAAGCCAAAAATATCGTTATGGCTTCCAATCTAGCAACTGGTGCAAATGTTTCATCATAATCAATTCCCTCCTATTGAGAGTATCATTTTGCAACCAACCATTCCTTATTCCTTGTAATTATGCCATCACTATCAGTTTTGTTTCTGAATACCCACTTTGTACCAACAACAGATCTGTTCTTTGGTCTTGGCACTAGGGTCCAGACTTTGTTTCTTTCAAATTCATTTAACTCTTCCTGCATTGCTTGCACCCAATCAACATCTTGAAGAGCTTCTTCCACTTTCTTTGGTTCAGTCTGAGAAAGAAAAGAATTGTAAAGATATTCACTTGAAGTAGTTGTTCTAGTTCTGACACCTGCATCAGGATTTCCAATAATTAAGTCAGGTGTATGTGATTTAGTCCACTTCCTTGCAGATGGAAGGTTTTCTCTAGAACTGGATGCTCCCCCATGATCCATGCTATTTTCATCAACATTTTCTGATGCACCCCCTGAAACTATGCTCTCTGAGTCGGATCCTTCAGAATTTAAGTTTTCAGAACTATCAGAACTTGGCTTATCAGAACTTGATGAATCAGAACTTGAAGAGCCAGTTGTATGTTCTGATGCTTCTGGAGATGTGGTTGTTTCTTCAGTATGCTCCCCCTGAACAAGTGCATCTTCCTTTGGCGTAGAAATCACAGTATCAATAACATCAGAGTTTAATCCATCAGAGTTTGCAGTATCAGGATTTAGACTGTCAGGTTTTTCAGTATCAAAATTTAAGTCTTCATTTTCAAATCTCAGCTGATCATGATCATTGAAATCTTCAACTCCAGTAATCTTCTTATCATCAAAGGAGACATTGATAGATACCATGACCACCCTTGTTCTCAAGTTATAGACTCTGAAGGCTTTTGTGGAAAGTGGATATCCAACAAAGATACCTTCATCAGCTTTTAGGTCAAATTTGGATAACTGTTCAGGATGAATCTTAAGAACAAAACACTTGCATCCAAATACGTGAAAATACTTCAGATTTGGCTTCTTTTTCTTCACCATCTCATATGGTGTCTTTCCATGCTTGTTAATGAGTGTTGCATTCTGAGTAAAACAAGCAGTCTGCACAGCTTCAGCCTAGAAAGCGTTCTATTCTTTCTTTCAACAACTCCATTTTGCTGTGGAGTTCCAGGAGCAGAAAATTCCTGCTTGATTCCATGGTTTTTGCAGAACTCTTCCATTATCAAATTCTTGAACTCAGTGCCATTATCACTTCTTATAATCTTCACAGAATCTTTGACCAATTTATCCAGTTGCTTGACATGATCAATCAAGATAGATGGAGTTTCACTTTTAGTGTGCAAGAAATACACCCATGTGTATCTGGTGAACTCATCCACTATGACCAGAGCATATTTCTTCTTTGCAATAGTCATGACATTTACTGGACCAAATAGATCAACATGTAGTAGGTGATAAGGCTCAAGAATTGATGATTCAGTCTTGCTCTTGAATGAAGATTTTCTTTGTTTAGCCTTCTGACAGGAATCACAAAGGCCATCAGGAGCAAATACTGACTTTGGCAGTCCTCTCACAAGATCTTTCTTGACTAGTTCATTTATATAGTTGAAATGTAAATAAGAGAGTTTCTTGTGCCAATTCCAACTTTCTTCAATTGATGCTCTACTCATCAGACAGATTGTAGAACCATCAGTACTTGTTGAAAGCTTTGCTTCATAAATGTTAGCACGCCTGTATCCTTGCAGAACAACTTTGCCTGTAGATTTACTTACAACTTCACAGTATTCTTCAAAGAAATCCACATGATAACCTCTGTCACAGATTTGACTAACACTCAGCAGATTGTGTTTAAGTCCTGAGACCAGAGCTACTTCTTTAATGATGACATTCCCAAGATTGATATTGCCATATCCCAATATTTTTCCAATGCTGCCATCTCCATAAGAAACACTTGGGCCAGCCTTCTCCACAAAGTCTGATAGCAGGGCTTTATTTCCAGTCATATGTCCTGAACATCCACTGTCCAGAACTAGGATGTTTTTCCTTTTGCCCTGCAATCACAAAGACCACTAATGATTAGTTTTAAGGACCCAGACTTGCTTGGATCCTTTGGCCTTATTAAGTTTGTTAACATTTGCAGCGGATTTAGCATCAGAGTTTATGTTAACATTTTTCTTATCAGAATTTACACTATCAGACTTTGAATCAGAACTTACACTAGAAGGAACAATGCTAACTTTCTTTAAAGAAGGTTTTATTTGATAATAATTATAGTACAGACTATGATATTCCTTAAAAGTATAAATGGAATGCCATAAACTACCACAATGAAAACAAGGATTTTGTGGCTTATATCTAACAGACTGACTCTTAACTCCTGACTTTGAAGGTAAGGAGTTTATGTTCTTATTCTTCCTGCAAAAAGAAGCCAGATGGTTAGAACTTCCACAGTTATGACACGTTTTTCTAGGAGCATCAGGAATAGGCTTATAATCATTGTTTTTATTCACACCTTCCTTTCCATTCCTATTTTTCCTAGGTGATTTTACCTTGTTTGCATTCTTAACATCTTTTAGCTTATGCTTAAGCTGCTTCTTAGTCATTAAGCCTACGTTTACTTCAGTTGTCTTTTCCTGTTTTAGTTTGTCAAAAGTTAATTCCTTTTTAACTTTTGATTTCTCAGTATCAGACTTTACAGCTACAAACTTAACAGGTTTTAACTTTGACTTTTGTTTAACAACTATAGGATTAATATCTACAGTTCCTTTATCAATCTTATCATCTCCATAACCTAAGCCCTCTTTCCAATTTTCACTAATTAACAAATTCTGAGTTGTTCTGCCAGAGTTAGTCCAAGTCCTGATAATCTCTCTTTCCTTTTCTAACTCAGCTTTTAGAGATTCATTCATTTTAAGTACTTCATCCCTAACATAGAAAGCATCATCTCTATCTTTCTGAGTTTGATGGAACATGACTAACTCTTTTTCTAAATAATCATTCCTCTTTTTACAAGCAAGATTTTCATAAGTTAATCTTTCACATGTTAAAGTTTGATCTCTATAGCTAATGAACATGGTTTTAAGATATCTTCTCAACTCATTAATATCATCAGTATGAAAGGCATAAGTAGTTTGAGGTACCTTTAACTCAGCAGCTTCAGAACTGCTTTCAGCACTTGCCATATCAGCATTTGCCATCAAGGCATAATTCTCCTCACTTTCAGAATCTGAGGTGTCTGTCCAGCTTTTCTTCTTTGTGAAAAGAGCCTTGCCTTTGTCACTCTTCACTTTCTTGCAATCAGGAGATATGTGGCATTTCTCACCACAATTGTAACATTTGACATTTGTGTAATCTCCTTTGTCAGACTTTCCTCCGTTGCCTTCAAATTTTCTGAAATTCTTCTTATCAGAACTTGCACCTCTCCTGGAAAACTTCTTTCCCTTCCTGAACTTCCTGTATGCAATCTTCGTGATTTCTTTCACCATAAGAGCACACGGCTTCATCATCTCTTCATCAGCATCCGTCTTAGGCAAGCTTTCAGTTTCTGAGTCATCATCACTATCAGAACTTGATGACTCAGTATCAGACTTTGTGAAGAAATCTTCACCCTTGCTTTTCCTTGAGGTAACATGAATTTAAGGTTTCAGGAAGAGCTAACAGGAATTTAAGGTTTGAATCTTCAAGATCATATTCCTTATCAACCAGTAACAAATCATTCAAGAGTTTGACAAATCTATCATATAAATCAGTCAATGACTCAATAGCTTTTGAGTCAAAGTGTTCATACTCTTGAGTGAGTATTGTCTTCCTGTTCTTCTTAATCGAATCAGTTCCCTAACACCTTGTTTCCAAGGCATCCCATATCTCATTTGCAGTCTTGCAGTTAATTACCCTGTTTGACATTACATTATCAATGGCACTATGTAGTAAGTGTCGTACCTTAGCATCCTTAGCAATTGAAGCGATATCTTCAGCAGTGTAATCACTCTTCTCCTTTGGTACTGACTTTGCTGCTTCACCTGCAACTGCAACTGCGAGCTTGGTTGGCTTGTGAGGCCCTTCATTGATTCTGTCAAGATATTCTGGATCAGATGCTTCCAGAAACATGGTCATCCTCACCTTCCATACGGGATATTCAGATGGCTTTAGAATGGAAACTCTAATAGTCTCATATCGACTATAGATTTGTGTCTTTGGAGGTTCTTTAGTTTTGGTGGGCTTAGTTGGAGTTTCTACTTCAGACATGATTGTTTTTGGATCTTAAATTGTTTGTGTGTTAACAGATAAGCTCTGATACCACTTGTTAGGTCACACACACTGTAGAGGGGGGTGAATACAGTGTATAGCACAATCAAATCGAATTCTAATAACACAAGTAACAGAAAACAGACTTTAATCAAATCAATAAACTCTGTTACATTATGGAACTGTCCTCTCTCAGTGATGAACAAATATCACGAGAGCTGCTAGGGTTACAGTGAATAATATTCTCGATAATGATAACACTTATAGTGTAAACCCTATGTATGTGTTTATATACTACACAGTTACAAGATAATCGCTGATTGATATGGAATATAATTCTGCTTCCTAAAATATATCAATCAGATATCTTTTCTTCCAAGTATTCTATTCTTCATAAAATTCCTTCTTCATGCATATCTCTTCTTACGTTTGTCTCGATCTTCTCTTCCTTTAATCAGCCGCCTTCCTTATCTGAACATTTCCTTTAAGTCCTGATATTATCTTCTGATAAATATCTCCTGAACCTTAAGTACTGATGACTTAAGTTCTGACTTCAGTATAAGTGTTGATTTCAGTTAATTATTGATTTGTCCTGTTTAAGTAAGATCTGAAAACTAAACATAAATCATATTAGTCATGACATTATCAAATATATCTAACAAAATATTTTTGTAATATTTTACATGCAGTACATATATGATATTCAAGATTTTGAATAAAATAAAGATCTTTGTAGAGCATGATTCGCAAAATAATATATTTTGCAATTTTTTTATGCAATATTTAACTTGCAGAACATAAGTGGTCTCCAAGGTCTCCAAAAAAAAATGGTCTCCATAGAACTTAACCCATATTTTTGGTGTTTGTAAAAGTGGATTATTTCCTCTCATCCTACTTATTTATAACCCCTAATTATTCATCTAATAAAATTTGAAAATAAAATAAAAATATAGTCTAAAATATTCCCAAGAAAATATCTCCAAAATAAATATATAGTATCTAAAGAGTTGTTTTCAAAATATCTTCATTAGATTACTATTCATCTTAAAATATCTTAAATTCTTGATTTTTCCTTACAAAAATGTCTTCAATATTTTATTATTGATTTTATAAAATATCTCCTCCGCCCAAAAATATCTTTATTAGTTTATTATTTATTTATAAAATATCTACTTTCTATTACATAACAATGTTAATATCTTTTCTCTAGATTCTTCCTTTCAAAATATCTTACATAATAATATTCTATATCTTAATATTCAAGCTGTAAAAATTTATCTTTTCTCAAAATATAAAAATAATCGAGTATACTATAGAATTTAGAAACATTTATTCTTAAACATTTTTATTGGAAATTATTTATTAAAACCGACAATCTTCTAAATATATTTTATTTGAAAAAAAATATACTCGCTTTAGAGTTCGAAAATAATTTAATTATTATATTATCATATTTTTCCAAAAATATTCTCCCAAAAATAAGGATTATGAAATATATTTTTTTCGCAAATATTTCGCGGGTCCAGTATTACATCTTTAATATCGTTCTCAATTATTTGAGCGTTTCGTTCGCTTGCTATTTTATGGTGATTTTTCAATTTTATGTTTTATGAATCATTCTACTCAATGTAAATATTTATTTATTTTATTTATAACTCTAATTTCCTTAATAATCGCTATGGTTTGACATTTAAATTGCTACTTAAATACTTGTTGGGTCGATTCTAAACCTTATCTAATCATATCACGTGGTACTCTCAGTAAGAAATTTTTGCAAAAAATAAAAAATATTGATTAAATTAAATTTATTAAAATTAACACTATTTTTTAAGATACAAAAACTAGTCATAATTGACTATCCAAACATGTTTTATTGAAAATTTATGGTTTTAAAAATGCACACAACAAAGCACATTAAAAGAGTATCTATGTACATGGAAAT
Source organism: Apium graveolens (assembly GCF_009905375.1). Taxonomy (NCBI): domain Eukaryota; kingdom Viridiplantae; phylum Streptophyta; class Magnoliopsida; order Apiales; family Apiaceae; genus Apium; species Apium graveolens. Next base: position 117,311,363 of record NC_133654.1, read on the forward strand.
TTTGCTCCAAGTATACAACTATTTTTGAAATTTTGTACTTTTATAAGATTGTAAGATCTTATTGGTAATGGGTAAGTTGTTGTTAAGTATGTTGTATGAATATGGTCTTATGAATCCTAGTTAGTCCATCATTTTACTCTAAACACCAAGTCATGTAAAAAATATTTAAAGATGGGTAAGAATTCAGGGCTGAAGAAGGTGTATGGCCGAGAACGCCGAGTTAGACTTCAACCATGAGTCTCCCAATTTTTCCACCATCCTCCTTTGCACTTAGGCTACTTCATGAGGCTCCCCCTGTCTAGGTTCTCCTCCATTGCTACTTCAATTATGAGTCTCCCCCTTTCTCAGCTGTCCTCCTTTGCTAATTCAACCATGAGTCTCCCGTGTCTCCACGGTCCTCTTTTGCACCAATAAGTGCTACTTGGAAGCCGAGTCTCCTGGTGTCTCTGCCATCCTCCTTTTTAACCATGAATCTCCCCATGTCTTCACCATCCTTCTTTGCACCAATAACTGCTACATCAACCCACACTGTGATGCCCATTAATGTGTGGCTTGGCATCTCCCCATGAATGATTTATGGGATCCGCACTGAACCAGCCTATATCTACCATGCAAGTGGGGTCAACAATGCGGGTTCGTTCACAACTGGCATGGTTGTTCCTACAATGGTTGATCTTTTGCCACCATATGGATCAGACATGGTGCCTCAATAAAATACTTGAATGGCTCACATAGGGGTAGTACCCGTTCCTAAATCTTATATTATGCCTCAAGAAAGTGTTGGCTTCCTCAGCTACCTGGCACCAAGTTTTATAATTCAGAGTTCCTTATGTTCATGCTGCAGGGAAATGACACAACAAATGAGAGGGTGGATGTTTGAATGATTATAATTGATAGGTGCATATTATTGCATATTATTAATACCTATTTTATGTCTGTTTTCATAATTTTATTAATAAATAAATTATTTTACTTTGTTTTGTAGAAAAGTAAATAAAATCAGAATTTGAGTTGGAAAATGTGCAAATAAGGAAGGAGGTGGACTATTCTCGAAGTCAAAGGAATTGGAAGATAAATAGTTTAGACATTCCAACACCAAAGACACCCAATTAATTATTTGTTTTGTTCATCTTTTTATCATGTGTAGCTAAATTTGTTCCCTAAGATGAATATGAAGTTAATTTAATTTCTTCGATATCTTCTCGTTCCTATAATTTGATTCTCATGATTTTTCATGGTGCTTAATTGTTTAATTGACAAAGTGATTTTGATATATTAGTGTTATCGGATTTATTTTTCATAGCCTATACTTGCTCCATGAAGTTTTGATGGGTTATTATTAGATAACAAGTTTCATAGTATATGCTTGTCTCGTTAATTAAAATTTATTTGTGATGAAAAGAGAATTGATTTTAGGGCGAGTTGATTTTAATTGTGATTGACTAACGGATTCGGATTCCTACGTTTTCCATATTATTTGATCTATTTACTAATTAGGTTAATTCAAACTTCTCTCAAATCTTATTGTCTAGTTCGCCTGATTTAAATTGTTAGGGTTTTGAAAATTCGTAGTTTTTGTGGATCGACCTGTAATTGCTACAACTAAACGTTGTGCACTTACAGTTATTTTACACATCAATAATGATCTTAATAATCAATAGATAACTATTTATCTTCTAAAAAGATGGTTATGTCAAATGTGGAATTCTTTTTTAATATTTTTTCAATTTTTTTATTTAAGATAATTAATAAAGCAATTTTGCAAATTTAAACTTTTAAGGTCTTTGATAAAGTTGATTCGCAAGTCTTCATATTTGTTATCATTTCAAACCACAAAGTTGTTGCTCATTTTTATAATCCATGCTTTGAATCTTTTATCTTGACACTCAATAAATCATTGTGATGAGTGTTGTCCATAATATTGTTATTGTAACTTTGAAAATTAATGAGATGACTTGTTCCTAGAATTACAAGAATTCTATTTCTCTGAAAGTAAAATTTAGTATAATTTTTTTTTTGGAACCTTCCATTGTCCATTAGAATGAATTTATCCTTTGTCGAATAGATTATAAACTATAAGTTTATATTCTATGTTACGTCATCACTAGAGCAATTTAACAATCAAATCAATTTTTTTATTAAATAAGTAATTTTGGGACAAAAGGAAATAAAGGAATTAAATAGATTATAAATTAAATATATTAAAAAAAAACAGTTTGTTTGAGAATATATGAAAAATGTTCCAATCATATCAAAAGCTCACCTAAAAGTAATTTAATCTTATAAAATTAAATATCATATAAAAATCTTTTCTACTTCTTTTAAAATTATATACTTTTTATTATTGATATTTGATAAGAAAAGATACAACATACATTCTATTTAAAGTTTTATTCAAACTGAGTTATATTTTATTTATCGAACAATTATTGAAATATCCACTATTAGAATGTGAAATATGACATAAGAAATTACTTAATATTTCGAATTACAATGACTAAAATAATATATATCAATAATTATGACGAATTCCTTTCTCAATAAAAAAAATATCAGTTACAATAACTAATTTAATTTGTTAAATTGTCCAACAAAAAAATAGGAAAAAAATTAAATTTAGATAAATTCTATATTATAAATTATTACATTTTACTTGTCTTTATACTTACTTACATTTTAGCATGAATAATAAACTTGGTAACGTATATAGGGTCTCATCAAGAAATAGTGATCATTATTTTATTAGAGTAAAAAAGTAATTTCATGCTTGAGTTTGAAACCTATCAACCCTCTAATGCAATTTTATGGGAAAAAATTTATTGGAAATGAAATGGTAACTAAAAAATAGATTTAATTTATGTAACTAACCACCTTTACGGTTTGATGAGATCACTGTCTTTATTTTGGGAATACAACATATATAGATATTAAAAAAATAGAATAGTTCACTAATAACTACTATAAATAGGACAAATGAGATTAGAAAATAGAAACCACAACTATATGTACTGCAATTTACTCTAATTTTCTAGCCGCGAAAATGGCTGATTGTTGAAGGAGGGAAGGAACTATCATTAGACTATATCACTTAACAAAATTCAAACTCAATTTATATCTCTACTAAGTGCAGTAAATTTTCATTGACGGCTGAACCTGATTTACCCTGAACCTTATATATGTTCTCCATTCCTGTTAAGGACTTTTGTTTTTAACTGTTTTTCAAGTAGAGTATTTAGCCAAATCGAACCCTTGTGTCAAGTAACAACCTTTTTTTGGGTAAAGGTCAACAATTTAAATTTAAATATGCAAGTCACATACCTAAGGTAAGACACATCGATCTCTTATTTTCACAAAAAAAATTCAAATATTTGTATAGCTAATTTGATACAATCTTTTAAATCGTTGATTATGTTGACTCATATTATAAATCTCAAGTCAATCAATAAGTAGTGTAATAGTTAACCCCTCATAATATACATAGTAAATTCGCTTAATAAAGGACGCACTGAGTATTACATGACTAGAGCACAAAAAATAGCACTTGATCAATTTCTCGTTGCATAAATTGGCACTATGAACCACTACACAAATGTGAAAAACTTCTCGGTCAATGAAAATATACCTAAGGAACGACATACTTGTACTACAAAATTGCGCATTTCCAATCCAATAACATATTAACTGTCCAATTTTTCTTTGACGTAATTCTGTCCCTGGAAAAAGCTCTTATCTAGTCTGTAGGAGTAAATCGATCAACTTTGTTGAACCAAAGAGAACTAAATAGATTCGTAATAAGAATGTACTCTTTTATATTAACACTTCATTCAGGTTCATTATACACAATAAGAGGATTCGTACATCTTAGATCAGTCAAGTAAATGAGCACAAGTATAGAAGATAAGTTAGTTTATGCCCTTATCACATGTGATAGAAGGCTTTAACTCTGAATATGGGATTAGACCCTCTCTCCTGTAAAAGTCAACTTTAAGATCGATGGATGCATTATTTTATTTTGCGGCAGCCTTGTTATACGTTTTAGAAAACAAAAAACAGATGCCTACATTTTCCCCCAGTTAAAATAAATCCTCCCTTTTTGATTAAATATTTCCTTCCTATACTATTTTTATCTCTCACAATGAACTTTTTCATACAAATAAATTTTAAAGGTGAGATCAAATCTAAGATTTCAAAAAAAATCTCATTTGAGCAAAAATGTTTTAACTATTATATTTATTTTATGTGTAAGTTATCACTTATTTTAATTATATAAATATTGAATAAAAATATTATAAAGTTATGTTATTTTGTGGTAATAAAAATAATTTTGGAAGTGTTATATAGTAGTAGCATTGGGCCTTGGTCTTCTTTTTCATAGTAAGACTTTGGACGTTTCGAAGTCGTAATTGAGCCTTGGGTTTTTGTGAGTACGCTGTATCACGAGACACTCCTAAAGTAAATCAATATTCAAGTTATAATAGGAAGTTGGTTCGACAAGTCCTATTGGGGCATTGAATGAGAAGCCAAGTTCAGGTTTCTTGTTTTCCAAGAACTGCGTAGGGTTTGATCCTCTAATGACTTTTATGGTGAAGGACCACCAGTGTAGATCTTGGTTCTGACCGTGAACCTCAAATCTTTATTAACCAAATTAATTTTCCAACAAATTAGCGCTAGAAGGAGGAGTTTGAATCAAATCGGATCTTAGGAGGAAAAGTTATCTATCAATTGTAGAAACTCTCTCACCATAGCTACAACTCCAATAAAGATGGATCGTATCAAAATATTGTCTTTAAAAAAGCACACCTAAGGAATGATGATTACAGTGATTATACACCAATCTTATTATAAGGAATGGCGATTATAGTGATTATACACCAAACTTAATATTATCAATCTAGTATAATCAAGCAATATAATCACTATAATATATAAAATAACAATCCACCTAAAACATATTAACAAATTAAAAAAGTAGTTTGATCTAATGATTATATATATTTTAAAATCTTATAGGATTAGAAATAAGTTTATTTTTTGAAAATCTAGATTTTACACTACAATTACATTGATACAACATTAAAGTTTGTAATTAAAGGTAGGAAAAATAATAAATAATAATACTATCATGTTATTTTTCTTAGTTTAGTTATTAAATATTAAAATTTTGTTATAATTATGTGAAATGTATTGTTATAAAAATAATAATCATAGGCTAACACAGGTTTTTGTATTTTAATGTTAGGGTTTAATTCATTTTATTTATTAATAGTTAAATCTACATTAATTGTTAGGTAAATTTTAATCATGATTTAGACTAGTACAAAATAGGTTTTTAATGTCGCACTTTAGGCGTCCGTTATACTGGAAACAATTGTTTATTATGCTTTTAGGCGTTAGTTGTATATTAGTCTGACACTTATTGCCGATCATGGTGGTTCAGAGGCATCGGTTGTACAATTAACCGACGCCACAAAATCTAAAATGTGTTGTTAAAAAAAACCAACTCCTACAAATGCATTATACACTACCAGAATTCTGTCAATAGACATCGGTCCTTAGACATCGGATGCTCAGACGACCGATGTTAAAGTTATATTTAGACATCGGTTATTTTAAAACCGATGTTACTGCTTATTTTAGACATCGGTCCAGAAAATAACCGTTGTCTATAGTTATTTTTCAAAAATCAAAAACGTTAGTTAGATATCGGTTTTTTATGTAATCGATGTCTTTGTTTTATAGACATCGGTTATATTTTACAACTGTTGTCAATGGTTAACTTAAAAAAATTAAAAAAAAACACGCGGAAACTTCCCCCCCCCCCCTTTATTACCCAAATACTCCCCCCTTAACCAAAAAAAAACCCGTTTCCCCCAATTCTTTTTTTCTCTCTCTCACTCTCACCCTCACCCTCTCTGCTCTCTCTCTCTGAGCTCACTCTGCTCTCTCTCGTTATCTTTCCCTCTCTCTTCCATCTCTCTGCTTCTCTCCCTCTCTCTCTTCCATCTCTCTCACACACATACAACATATAAACCACATCAGTTTATAGTAAGTACATAGGGTTTTAATTAAACCCCAAATTGAAGAACACCATCAATTAATTAAACTCCATCTACGAGAAACCCTAATTTCTGAACAGGTATGTTTGTTCATTTAGGTTTGTATGTTCGATTAGGTTAAATTTGTTCAATTAGGTTTGTTCATAAATTTTAATGTGTTTTTTTCCTTTTTTTAACAGGTTTTGAGATTAATTGAGTTTCATAAGGTTTGTACTCTAATTTTCTATTTTTTCTTGAGTTATTTTAAATATGCATTTTTTTAACATAAATTAGGATTGTGTTCTTGTGTATATATATTTAGGTTTGCCTAAATATATCAATTAGGTTTGATATTTGCATGTGTTTTTTTTTCTAGTTGATATCTTCCGATTTTTGTCCGTTTAAAGTTTTAAGTAATATTACGTTTTTACATTCGATTTCGTGTTTCTTTGATTTATTGTGCGTGTTTTGGATTTTAAGTTCTTATTTTGAATTTTTATGTTTAAGATTTTGTGGGTGTTTTTTACTAGTTTTTCTTGATTTATTTTATGTTTTTTGAATGTATAATGGGATAAATTACTATTTTGATTTCAACAGGCTTCCAACACCTTGGATACATAGTGGAAGTATAGAAGTGAATGTACTATTTGGTGAGGAGATGGACAAAGAAAGGTACAAGAAGATTCTTCAAGCATGCTGCCTCCAAAAAGATCTGGAAGTTCTTTCCTTTGGAGATCAAATAGTGATTGGTGAGAGGGGAATCAATTTGTTGAAGGAACATTGTAAGCGACTCTGTTTTATGTATTATTTTTAGTATTTTATATATCTATTAACCACGAATCACAATGTATGAGTTTCTTTGTTCGTTGAGTTCATAATGTACAAGTTTTCTTTTGCTTATACTGTGTATTTAGCTTATGTTGAATTACCCTTACTTATCTACGCTAAAACTATTGCTCTATAATTCAGAGCTGAATGCTAATAGCATCCATTTGATTACATGGCACTGGGGAATTTTACATTATGATCTTGTACAAGTTTTTAGTTGAGACCTCTTTTTCAAGATTTTTTAAAATTTATCTTGATCACTTATTTTAGGACCCACCAGTATTTGGAAAGAAGACTATATTCACAGCTCGAGAATCTGGGTAAGTTTCTTTGTTATGCGAAATTTATAAATTTTCTAAAAGAAGTAGAGACGGTGGATGAAAATTCTGGGTGAAGTGTTGATCATAGGTAGTCTTAATCTTTTATTTAGAAGAAAGGAAATATGATTGCCTATCAATATTATTTCTTGATACTGAATTACGGAGACGTCATTAAGCCTAAACATAGTTGTCCAGATGATTATAGGCTTTCATATTTAGTGTAAAGTCATGCTTACAATGTTGCATATTACTTGTTATCCTATATTACTGTATCATTTCATACTTCCCATACACGTACATCTGTGTAAATAAAGAGTATTCTTGTATTAATGAATATGCCAAGCTTTATTATTCAGGGAGCAGGAATAGTGGGCTCAGTGTGATAATTGCTCCAAATGGCGAAGGCTTCCTGCTGATGTTCTTCTTCCTTCAATTTGGATATGCTCTGACAATATATGGGATTTGATCAGGTTAGTTCTTACCTTACATTTGGCTACTTGATAGGTGATACTACACTCCCTTCTCACTATCAAAATTGCGTCTGCATACTTGTACATGTTAGACTTAAGGTTCCAATTCTATTTCATAATTTCTTCTTCAAGAAAGTGATTTTGGTATAGGATTGATGACATGACAATAGAATTACGATAATCAAATTTGAGAATTGCATCTTCCTGTACCATCATGATCAGTTTGGTTGTGTTATTCTTTTTGCCGAAAAAATCTACTTTTAATTGAGACTTTCAATGTGATTGAAGGAAGTATGCTTGTTTTACCTTCCTAAAATAGATGACCTTTACTTCTTCCTTTTTTTAAGAAAATAATTATAAAATGGTGTATTATATCTCTTGTATTTCACAGATGTTCATGTTCTGCTCCTGATGAGATGGATCCGAAGAAGCTGAAAAGCTATTTTAGAGGTACCATGATAAAACAAATCTCTAAGAATTACTATACTCCATCCATCTTCAGTACATGGTTTTAATTTGTACAAAAAAAATATTGTATTTATTAGCTAACTGTTATATGCCCGTTCCAGGGCAAAAAGAGAAACTCACGGAAGTTGAACAGCAGCTGAAGAAAGCTGAGAATGTTGAGAGGCGTATACTGCAACGTGAGAAGGCAGCTTGGGAGTTGGAGGTTTGCCTTTTTTATCTTTTTTTCTTGAGGTTGTTACAAGATCTTCATTGGAAACTCATTTTTTTCCGTATAAGCTTTCCAATTTTTATATCCTTTGTTTGCTTTGAATTCCATTTTTTTGTTGGAAAAGTGAAACCAATTACTTTTTTTTGACCTACAGGTTCTTCTCTCTTTAATGAAGCAATATTCTGATTTCACTGAATTTGATAGTTTATTTTTATTTGAACGTCACGTTCATGTTCTTCTGTAAGTGTCACATTATAACTTAATTCATAACTATCATTTATTTTATATAACTGCATCTTGAGATAATGTTCTCTTGAGGTATTGTACGCCTTAACCGTTCTGGTTTGTTTATATAAATATAGAAAGATCTGTTTATGTCAATTTGAATATAACATAATATGGTCAGGGTATTTGGTTATGCAGCTTAGGGTATTAGGTATTATAAGCAATTCACGGTACATTTTAGCTATGACTTGGAGGAATGTATGAATTAACATTGTTTGGGATACTTTGTCATTATTATTTACAGTTAAAATGGCCTTGAATTGATGGACTCATAGGACCATTGATGTCTGGTACATGCTATTACATAGAGAGAAAGGCCGTTTACGGAAATGGTCTAGAAGAAAAAAGGGTAAGGTCTACACTTCCATTTTCTATAAATTTTTAATGCAAATAAAGTTCATCCTTCCAAGTAAAGAAGCCGTATTTTGCAAATCTAATGCCATGTGAAGTACTGGTACCTTGAATTTGTATTCAGGCACAAAAATGTCTGAGCTCAAGTGTACTCTTGGTATGTCTAACGAGTTCCTTAAATCACTTGGAAAGGTTGTCTACAAATACAAGGACATATACAATGATCTGACAAAGTATAGTAGTAGTAGTCTAATAGAAACTATGTAGTAGCTCTTGTATTATGCATCTGACCAAATGTAATTCATTTAAACTTGTTAATATTTACTTGAGTAAATGTAATTACGGTTAGAGATATTCATGTACAGACATTATAAAATTTATTGCAGGAGGGATTTTTGTATCAATCTGTCGTAGAAGATTACTTTACTCGATTCATGTATATGCATTGTAAAATTTATTGCAAGAGGGTTGTTTCTAGTTTTTAGAACCGATGTTAAAAACCATAAATACACATCAGTTTACACATATAAAAGCAATGTCTTAAAATCACAAAGACATCAGTCAAAACAAAATATTCGATGTTAATAAAGGAATATTAGCACATGAAAACAGGGTAATAACATCAATTCAAAAATAAACACCTGATGTCTATTTATCATATTAACATGGGTTTTTAAGAATACAACCGATGTCTATTGTCAACATTGACATCGGGTACTTAGAAAATACTCGATGTCTAATAAGATAGAGACATCGGTTTTTTTTCAAAGACCGATGTCTAAGAAGATAGAGACATCGGTTTTTTATTTTTAATCGATGTTAATTTATAAATATTGTTTGTGTGTTATAGTTTTAAATAGGCCTAATCGTCCTAATATTACATTTCTGAACTTGACATTACACAATTATATAACAAGAATGTGAATTAGACATCAGAAATTTTCCAGAAACGATGTGTAATATTACATAGATATCGGTTTTTAACCGATGTCTATGAGAAAATACATTTAACATCAGTCGCGAAGACATCATACATTTTTTACATAGACATCGGTTTTTAACCGATGTCTAAGGTCTTTTTTCTAGTAGTGATAGCATTGGTTAAACAGTAACTAACTCCTAAAATTGTTTTATAGCGTCGGTGGTTAAAATGTCGACTCCGTAGATGTAGTTTAAGGTGTCAGCTACACCCAACTGACGTTGTAGATATTATTTAAGGTGTCAGCTATGAAGAACCAGAGTTGTAGATTATGATTTATAGCTTCGGAAAAAGAAGGTCGAAGCTCTAGATTATGTTTTATATTGCTAAAATATATGTTTAATTAATTTCAGCTAAGTACATTTATTTCCAATTATACTTATAAGGTATCATTTTAACACTTTTTCCATAAAAAACCTAATTGTTTGAACAAAAAATTTAAAATCATAAAATTGGATGAGATTAAGATTTATAAAATGTAATATTTTTAAATAAAAATTTGATTGGGCTTTTCCTCAAACCGAGTCGGGCAATATATGTCAAATATCATCTAAAATATATAGACCCGTGAATCGGTCGGAATGGATTTTTTATCAAATCATTTTAATATTAATATTGTTAATTTAATTATTTCAATATTTATCGATGTATTTTGATATTTTTAATTTCAGTGTTTTGAAAATTATACTTCTATCTGAGATTTTTTTAAGATAATTTAGAATTCAATCAAAATTTAATTCTATACAATTTGATGAATGATTTAGATTTAACATCTAATTTTATTCAAATTTTTAATCATATTATTTGAAATACACTTAAAGTTTACTTTTTTTCGAGAAGCACCAGCATAAGTGTGTTTTTACCACAACTATGTGGTGAGAATATTGTGAAAATTTGAGATTTATCAGGTTGGCCATGTTATTTTTCTAGAATATATGACATATTTAGGATCGAGCGACACTATTTTCGGATGGAAGTTTTGATAATTTTCAGGTTGAAGGAATTTTTAAATATTATATATATACACACACATATATATATATTAATGTATTTATATAATATAATTTATAAATTATATACAATATGTAATTTATATAATAAAATTTGATATATATTATTTTTAATATATATACATAAATAATTTAATGTAATTTATAATTTTGATGCTTCGTTAAACATATGTAATTCGAACAAATTACTGTAATAAAATTTTCAAATATTTAGAAATATTTTTAACTCTGAAATTAATGAAATATATATCAAATTTTAACAAACATAGCTGTCAATTTCCTAACTCTCCCACTCTCTGTACACGCCATCGGTGGTTACCATGGGACGACTTCACACTGCATTCTTTCTAATTCTCCTACACTTTACCAATTGGGGTTGTACTTGTTTGGCTGGAGTATTTAATTGATTTCGTTGCCCACATATAGGGCTTTTCTTACGTTAATCTCCACGTAATCAATCTTATATTTTTATATGTATATCTTTTGTTAGAGGTTTGAATGTATATATGTATATGAGTAACAATTTTGGTTTAAGGGTATCTTCTGTATCCTTTTTACTACAGGGTGTTTTACAACATATATCTGATTAATGGGTGTTTTATATAGTGTCGTTTGAGTGTTTCGTTTTATATGTTTATATGAACTACCGACAAACTGGTTTTTATAATTGACTAATACTGTATAAAATTTTGTAAATTTTATTCATTTGGTCCTTCAGTCATTTTCCTCAATTAAGCTCCAATTAATATATGAAATCTATAAGTGGTGGCAATATTGATATAAATCAGTGTCCAATATTACTCGATATTCAAGAACTAGATTCTTAGATTATTATGTGGATATTCATCTTCCAATACAACAAAATTAGCTATGAAATTACCTCCTAAAATATTCTAGCAGTTATAACGACTTTAAGAAATTTCTTTAATATATTTCTAGTAACACAAAATTGTAGTCATATAACATGGATTGTCAGACATGGATGTACAAAATATCGCCTGCAACACAAAAGTATGTTGATGCAGTTAACAAATTTATCAATTGTGCGGAGAAAATTCTTAAGAAGGAATGAGATATGATGACATGTCTATGTGATGATTGTTATAATTTAAAAATATTTCCTAGTGGTTTTTCGTGGTTTTATGGATGAGTATACTAAGTGATTTGGCATGGATAATGATTAAATTTTGAAGGGACAAAGATATTTGATGGGAATATAAGTAATTAAGATAGTATAAGTAATAACAAAGAAGATGATGTGAATTATAGAAGATATTGAAAATGTTTTAAGGAACCAACCAGAAATTCTTGACAACTTGGTTAATGATTCTAAAAGACTTTTATATCCAGGGTGCAATGACCAATTCTCTAGGTTATCAACAACCTTTGTGTAATTTAAAGGTTAAGAACGAGTGGAGGTACAAGAGCTGCACATAGTTGTTAAAACTTGTTGGCGACATACTTCCTCCAAATAATGAGCTTCCTACTTTCTATTTTGAGCCTGCAAGGTTAGTACATCCTGAGATATATATGAATTTTTATTAATTTGAACAGTATGTACCTCATCATTGTCACTAGAGTCAGATTCAAGTCCAGCAAAGCATAGTTGAGCTAATTCATCGTCTGAGTCAATTTCAACTTCAGAATCATCATCACTCCATGTGAGTAAAGCTTTCTTTTTGGCTTTCAGCTTGTAGCAGTCTTTCTTGAAGTGACCTTTCTTTCCACACTCAAAGCATGCATCCTTGTTTTGATTATTTTTGCTTTCCTTGCTTGAACTAGGTCTGAATTCTTTCTTTGGAAATGAGGACTTCATGGGTCGTTTAGATGCATTCTTTTTGGCCAGAAATTTGTGGAACTTCTTAGTGAGAAGTGCAATCTCCTCATCAGAATCTTCAGAAGAATCACATGCATATGCATTAAGAGCTAGAGTCTTTTTCCTGGGGGCTTCATCTTCTTCATCATATCTACGTAGCTCGTTCTCGAATTCCTCTAATTCACTGAATAGAGTGAGAGTTTCCATAGTTGATATGGATGGAGAATCCTGAAGGATGGTGACCTTTGAGGAGAACTTCTTAGGCATAGCTCTGAGGATTTTTCTGTTGATTTCAACTTGAGGAATGATCTTGTCGAGTAGTGAGATAGAATTCATCAAGGTCAAAAACCTTCCTTGAGCATCTTTGACACTTTCATCTCGTTCCAACCTGAAAGCTTCATAATCACTTATTAGCATACTAAGTTTCACTTCACGTACCTTAGAAGTTCCTTCGTGGCTGACTTGGATAGTATCCCAGATTTGTTTAGCCGTAGTACATGCAGAAACTTTATATAGTTCTGCTGCAGCCATTCCACTTAGAAGGACATTCATGGCTTTAGCATTGTAGTTCAAAGCATTGACTTCTTCAGGAGACAGATCCTTTAGAGGCTTTAGCTTTCCCTCTTTCATAGGAATAGTTATGCCATTCTCAACAGCATCCTATTCATAAGCATCTCACTGAAGAAAGATCTTCATTCAAAATTTCCAGTCATTGTAATTTTAAGCTCCAATCAAGAGAGGAGGAATATTAATTGACACACGTTCTGATTGCGCCATGGATCGCTAGCAAAACAGTCACTAAAAGACAGATTAAATGCACCTGCTCTGATACCAATTGAAATTCGTAGGCACAATTGAATTAATTAAAGTGCAACTGTTCACGAATGAGACAGTCTCTTTTTTCTTGGCAAATGAGACAGACTATATCTAAATGAGACAGACACTATATATTTAGCATAATGCAAATTGCAGAAATGTAAATGTGCAATGCTGGAAATATGTCAATGCAAGAACACCAAAACTTTTCACTTGGTTCGGCCCTTATACCTAGTCTACGGCCTACATCCAAGTTTTCATGCCAACTAGCATAGAGAATGTATTATATCCACTTAAATAAAGTACTTACAAACTTTCCTTGATTACAATCTTGGCCCTGAATGAAAGAACCCTTTCCCTAGCACACAACTACCTAGCACACAGCTACTTGGCCTAGATCTTGCAATCAATATTCCCACAATCCGGGACAAATGATACAATACACCTTTCTTTCAAATACAAATGTAATAATGTGAAAGATTACAACTCGACTATAAACTCTAAATTAACTGGATAATCAATTAATGTAATTAAGAGGATGTTTTTCTCAGAATGATATAAGATGGAAATGACAGAGAGTTGTGTGTTATTTCTCGAAAACATCAAGTTGAGTATATATAGAAAACATGTAACAGATAGATTGTATTTCAAACTCATTTGAAAATAATAAAAGATAAGATTAGGTTTGAAATATTAGAAAGAGTATAAACCAGTAATCCGTTAGTTTGTTTCTTGAAAGAGATAAACCTGATAAAGATTGGATATTTGAAATAGATTAGGTTTATCCAAAAATAGAGTTTGTTTTGAAAAGATAAGTCAAAGGTTATCCAGTTAACTAAGTTAACATTAAACAAAACACTAATACTTATCTAACTATCTAACAATCTGATTTGCTGTAGACTTCTTCAATATCAGGCAACCGGAAACAACATAGGGTCGAAGGGAAATAAGCCGGGAAATTAACCAAAACCAGGAACAAAATCGAACACAACACAGAAACACGCGCCTACGCGCTGTCACTAATTGCCGCCACACCTCCCGGAAATCCGAGAGGTGGCAACAGAATCAGAATACACAACAACGCACACACACGAACACATGTTACACACACACAGTCATGGACACCCCACGCGCCACCAATCTCGTCGAAAACGGAGAGGGGCAGCGGTAAAGCAGGATAACAAGAAGAAACTAGCATGTATATATATAAATACACACAATTCATCTTAATGACCCAAAACCGAAAACACAGTCACAGAGGCGGCCGGAAAACGGCCGAAAAGTGAAGTAATCGGCAATTACCAGGAAGCGACGAGAGAAGGAGTAGAGAAATGAAGGAGAGAAATTCGAAGAGAGAGATTAGGGAGAGACAAAGCGAGAAAGAGGAGATGAGAGAGAGAGTCGATGAGAGAGAAAATTGAGGGGAGAAAGTCGGTTGAAAGAAAGAGAAGCAGGGGTAATAGAAATAAATAAATAAGTGGGTATACATTAATCTTTATCTGATTTTATCATCATGTTTCTAATTTCCGACCCCACAATTTAGGGAATTCAACGATCACTTAACGGGTAAAATAATCCGAGAATTCCCGAGAGAAATTTTAAAATTCTCAAAGCAATTAAAATTGATAATATAAAATTTTCAAAATTTTTATTTACTTATTTATTTATTTTACTTTATTTTTTCGTATAACATATCCGCATGTTATAATTTAATGAACAAATGTACGGGCGAATAAAAGCCAGAAAATTGTCGGAATAATTCTAAAATTCTCGAAATATTTAAAAGTTAATAAAAGAAAATTTTCATGATTTTTAAAGCATTCTAGAATTAAATACTGATTTTTATAATTAAATGAAATTAGAAAATCATTTAAAATTAAATAATTAATAAAATATTGATTTCTAAATTTATAAACCCCTAAAATAATAAATAAAAATATAAAACAATACAAATAATTTTAGAAACAATTTTATCATTTTTAAGAATAAATATTCAATATAATCACTTTAAAATAAATAAATTGCATACAGCTCGATAATTAATTATAAAAATAATCTTCGCGTCCAACCAATCAAACACAATTAACAATATAGCAACACCTCGCTAACAGAACCGTTGCATATTTCATTTATTTAACATTTCAATAATTATATTTACATATCGGATCCGAGAATAGATTACTTAGCCGCTAAGTATATAAAAAAGACGATACAATTTTAATACATGATTTGGATAATTATAAAAACAGATCCTTTTATAAAACACTTTATACAGAAATAAGGTAATAATGTCTCGTCTTTTGATAATATGGATTTTTATCGGACTATAAAATAATTTGCGTATCGAAAATTTCACACCGGGACTCGTACAGGTCAAACCGTACCCCGGATTGAAAAAGTCAAAACACGGAAAATGTTCAAAATTATCAGATTAGGTTAGGAAGGAGTTTTCGGAAGAGTTTCGGGTTGTAAAAACACAAAAATGATTGACATGGGACGATTTCTGATTCTAAAAAGTAATTTTATAATCACGTAAAAATAATCATTATTAATTCTATAAATCCTTATAAAATCATATGATATTTCAAAAATTACCAGAAAAATATCAAAATTATCTAGATTTAATTCTAGATAATTAAAGATAAAAATATTTAACATTTTTATCAGAAATACACATCCAAATATTAATATCCATCATCAAATAATTCACCAAAATTCACATAAAATCACATAATAATTATTTATTGATAAAAATAAATACATAATATTTCCCAGGCGTTACATCCTTCCCCCCTTAAAAGGATTCTGTCCTCAGAATCATGCTATGGAACAGACCATGATGTTTTCCAAGTGTCTTACTTAAAATTTCTCAGTTCTCATCATCTTAATCACAACTCAACAGCCTTTTACCGTCATCACATTTATCAGTTGCTCATGCAACCCCTAACTCAATCTTTACTTCATATATTTGGAGCTAAATTACTCTTCATAGTCATAAACACATGAATGTCTTATAAACTCGTTATACCTGTGACAACAAGACCAACTCATTCACAATCGTTCTATTTATCTCATTATCTCAAAGGACTAGCTTAATTTACACTAACCTTCTGTTCTTTCCAATTCTAATAGTTCGTGTTCATGACATTTCTATTTTCTCTGACTGTTCTACTTTATTCTTCATGTTTCCTTTTGTTCGTTTAATCTGACCTATGATCGTTTCCAATCGTATTCGAGAATCCTTAATTGGTCTCCTGCATTTTCTATCCATCTGCGCCCGATATCCTGAGCTCATGACGTTTGATGCTTCGGAATGTTCTACACCTATTCAAAAGTTAAAAAGGAAAATCTCGGCAATTGCATCTACTCACCACTTGTTAACATACTTCTATTTCTTTTTCAATCACTATCAAGTAAATTCATCGAGCGAGAGTCTCTTACTATCTGAAAGAAAGTACATTAGTTTGGAACATTATGAATTAGAACTTTATTCAAAACCCGTTCTCTTGGTACTATTACTCATTTTGTTGTTATATCAAATTAGATATCAATACGAACTTTGATGCTCACAACGTCCCATACTGAAGTCAACATCAATCATATGTATCAATACCACCTTTGATATCCAACAACAAAGTAAGTATCAGCATAACCCAGAAGACGGATCCAAACCTATTCTTCACTTTCCAACTTTTTCAATTCTTTTAACCATTTTCCCACAATCTTAATGGTATTCACTCTTTCCTTTCTATTTTAAACATATGTTCCTAAATGGACCTTTCCCGGTCGGTAATTAATCACGCATTGGAGCTTGTAATCAATTATAATCAGAATTCATATCTTTGAAGCTAAGAATGCAGCTGCTATTTTCCAACTCTTCGCAGGCATATCTTTCAACGCTTAACTTGGTCTTCCTTAGTACTTGAATTAGCGAGGATGTTATCAATAAATACAATTACATTATCCAGGTACTCCTGGTACACTATGCTCGTTTAACCCTCGGAAATGACGGGTACATCATATCACTGGAACTCATACTGCCCATACCTTACTCTACATACAGCCTTTAGGGCGACTTCAAATTTACAATTTCTGATGGTTGATGCGTAATTTCATACCTTCATTCTTCCCTTTTTGTGCACAGCACAAAACACTCTTCATTTCATTATTCTTTCATTCCACATTTTGAAGTTTTCCTTCACTTATTATTTCATCCCTATTGAGTTAGACGATAGGGGGCTTTTGACACCAGCTTGACTCTGTGCAGTAACCGACGAGAAATCCTCACCTCATTCCCTGAGGTAACCTTGGTAAATCATTCGTTCGATCCTCGGAGACTTGACTTTTAATTAAAAAAATTCCAACATGAGATTCATTGCAACATTCTTCTCTAGCAGTCCGCCATTAATACCTTTGTTTCATCATTCCTGCTTACACGCATTCCTTGAATGAAATTCCCATCTTCAATTCTCGGCATTTCACTTCATTCGCCAATCAATTCTGGCACAACTGTAGTTCATACCTTGCATATATCCTGGATTATTTTATAAAATTTCTTTATCATCCTTTTAATTCCACTTCTTATCTTGATTAGTTCTTCATTCTCATTATTTATTATCTATTTTAAACATAACGAATTTCTTTTTCTTAGTAATATTAATTTGTTTATTATTGGGTAGGTCATTTCTAAAGTTCACACTGGAATGAAGGCTTATATTTATAATATTTAAATTCTTACTAACAGAATTATCGAATTTTATCGGTAGCTATTTTCTTAGCCTTGCTTAACTCATCACGGATCGCGTACTTGACCTTACCTCGTTGGTCAATATTTCTTTTCCTTGAGTTCACATGCGGACTTCATCAGTCTCCGTCTTACCTTAGATGCTTGAATTTGTGAGCTTTCCGCTATTTTACAGCTACTTCCATTCAATCATCATTCGAAATGAGTATACCTTCAAGTCCTTCCTGGAACGTCATTATGGATGATAACGTCTATTCGTTTTGTCTTACACCTTCAGTTCTTAGAAATATTCTTCTCATTGGCCTGTACTAATAACTTTCTGTTCCTTTTATTTATTGAAAAGTGCATATTCTTCTGGATCAAACCTTGCACCTGTTTGCAGTAACATCATGCTAATTGAACTAAGCCTTCAATTTACGTTAATGCCATTACTTTTTCCAAATTTCTTATCACTTTGATTTCGGATCTGGAAATCATGTTAGAGCTTGACTCAATCTAATTAGAATCGATCTCCTTTTAACTAACCATCAGTTGGTAAATTTGATCAATTAACTCATTTAACTGATCACTTGAACCAAGTGCTGACTAGCTAACTGGAATCAAAGACCAATTATATAAAGTCGGTTTGGTCATAACAACTTTCTCAAGAACCGAGATCACAATTATTTGGAGTACTGACGAGAACGATAATATACTTCTTTGTCCTTAACTATAGGGTAATTTCAGAAAATTTTGGCAGCACTTCCCTTATATCATTGATTACCAGTCGGACTCAAGCCGACATCATCAATCAACCAAATCATCCATAATCATATCCGTCCACTTCCAACAACCACATCCACCCATTCAACACAATTCAGATTATATCGTTTTGATCAGCATATGTATTATTAATTGGCATAACATATATCTTTTTAATTGGGAAATTGGGTCTTACACCAACAATGATTAATATAACCATACCCTTCTCAGTCCATTCAGAATATTACGAATTGTTATTAATGAACTTAAGGTTTGATTTCATGATTCTTTTAATTTATTTCTGACCATTATTAATCGATTTATCTTTTAATAACTGCGCATGGTCTTTATTATTATCGTCACCATATGGTGGGAACTCAATCGTTAGATCATTATTTCTTGAAAAGTTTCACAGTCGAGTCACCATTGCTTCATCTCCATTTATGGCTTCGCATCGAACTTTCGTCACTAACCCGGGTATGAGCATTGAATTCACCACCACTTATTTATGCAAGTTAGAAAACTTCACAATTTCTTGAAGAACACGTTCGAGCTTAGATTATATTTAAGATTTCTTCCATCTTGAATCTTCACTACAAATATCTTCCCGCAGCGAAGGGATGTTTCACGTAGTAATTGCATGTCTGAGTCATTGTTCAGAATTTCCTTGATCTTGATTGTCGTCCCGATACTCGTTTGCTTCGTTTGACGCACACAACTTTACTTCCTTATTTTGTAATTGATCTAATGATTACGGTTCACTAACGATTCATTTCTTATCAAAATCTTCCAATTCGATGTGCATCGCGTTAACGTACTCTAACATACTGACGAGATCCTCGTAACACGAATAACTGTCAGATTTGATATATTTTCCACGACCGCATTGTCGGTGCATCCATTCTTCTTTGCTCACAAATGTCCCCCATTTATCGGCTTTCAATCATATTCTCCTTCGACATGTACTTCTACCTGTCGCACAGGACTATTCTATTTCTTTTGTAATCGTCAGAGAACAAACTCGATGCAAGAGGAGAGTTTATGAACATGATTTTGATTGAAAAATGGAATAAGGAATAACAATGCAACAACCGATTGGAAGAATTTGTAAATCAGAAAATTGAAGGAAGAAAAATGAGTGAAGAATGAGACAACCATATTCATACTCAAGATGGCCAGTCTTTCATACTATATGGCATACAGCACATGATTAGGTGGCGTCCCACCCGACTCTTCGTCATTTCGACAAAGCGTCATATCACAACACTGTTGTCTCAATCAGGAATCAAGAGTTTGAGAAGAGAAACAATTTAGGAGAGATACAGAAATTTCATTTTTGTCTCATATGTTTTATTCACAGAAGAAGCTCATACGTATTCAAAAATCAAGAAAACATATACTACCGGATCAGAAGAAAAAAAATGTCGATGTTGATCACCTTCCACGCTTCACTTACGTATGCTTTCAGAAGCCATTCGGATGAGAGCTTCACCGTTTAGGTTACGTTATAACTTCGGAATGTCTTCTGGAAATGCCTTCATATTCAAAGCTTTAATAATTCGATCATATCGTGTCCTTACAAAATTTATAATCATTGCTTCTAGTCGCATTCAAGAAACAAGAAAAACGTATACTATCGTATTTGAAGAAAGAATGTCAATATTGGTCACCTTCCATGCTTTGCCTACATCTGCCTTCAGGATCGTTCGGATACAGGTTTACGATTTAAATCACATCATTGCTTCGAAATGATGTCTGGAAATGCCTTCACACCAAATGCTTCAATAATTTGGTCTTAATTACGTCATTCCAAAATTTAAAATCACGGCTTCAGATTTCATCCATGTCGCATAAAATATCCATCGATCACGCAATGCCTCAATTTTGTCGATAAAAATATGATTCTTCTTTCACCATCTAGGAGATTCTGCCATTTTCTTCAATCATCCTCCGTCCATTCAAATCACGAACTGTAATAACCCCAATTTTTGAGAAATTTTGAAACCCTTATGAATAGTGTTTTTGCTGAACGAGAAAACTTTTCATGCCACGCTATGTAGGGGTTCTGTTATTGATCTTATGGGATATTATTAGTACTCTATGTGGTATATAAGTGTATGTAAAGATCGTCAGAATCCAATTCCGAACACTTTGATTTTTCCCGGAAATTCACAAGATACGGAGAGAATTGAGTATAAGGTAACAGGATAAAAAGGATTTAAATTAAAGGATTATAGGAGGGTATCATAGAAGGAATACAATATATTGAGAAAGGTTAAGGGAACCTAAGTAATAAGATCCCGGGTATGATCCCTCAAATGATAAACGAGAACAAAAGATAAGCGAACCGTAAAATAAATAAGTGACCAAGAGACAAGCTTGTACAAGAAGCCAGGGATTGTGACATCATCAAACCACAAGGTGTGGACAAGTGGGAGCATTATGACATGTGCAAGGTGACATAAGCATGACATGGGAAGGAAGGAGGTGTGGTGGCTTTGTAACCACACAAATTCAAGGGCAAGAAGGTAATTGACTAAAGCAAGCACAAAAACCAAGCAACCAAGCCAAGCAAAAATCATTTTCATCAAAAATCAAAAAGCAACCAAGGCTTTGTTCTTGAAGCTCTCGGCTTTTTACTATTCATAAGGCAAGAACAATTCAAAACTCAAGATCCAAGCTTCCTAAATTGGTAAGATAATTCCCTAATCATCTTCATGCTTAGTTAGGACTATATCATGAGTTTAAGCCATTAATTCCTTCTCAATCTTCTTCATTTAATCAAAGAAGAAGACTATGAATAGTGTTTTCAAGTTTTTTAACTTGAAGTTTTCTTGTTTTTCTTGAAGATCCAAGCTTTCCTAAGACTTCTCAAAGCTTCTTAAGGCTTCCTAGCTCATCCCACCACTTCAAGGAAGGTATACCATCTCCAAACCCTAGATCCCTATGTATTATAAGATGATTTTAATTGGTAGGATGATATTGTAGCTTGTTGTTGTGATTTAGAGTTTGGGATTTGGAATGGTAGTGAAATGGAATGGTAAATGTTGTGGTTTTGATTAAAAGAACTTAATTATGATTAAAGTTAAGTTTAGGCATAAGTATGATGATTAAATTGAATTGGTTGGGGTTGTTATGATGTGATGAGGATGGATGTTGGTTGTATGTTGGATTTGAGGTTGGTTTGTGGTTGGTTTTGAATGGTTAAAAATTGGGAAATCGCGTAAACATAGCCGTCGTAACGTCCGATTTTCTTTGGACTGTTTTTGTGCATAGCATTAGGACCCGAGAACCCCCTGCTAGATTATGACCACTGCCATGTTTAGATAGCTCATGTTACGAGCTTCGTTTTGATATGTAGTTCGTTCGATTCCGATGCACGGTTTAGGAGAAACGACCGTTTCAAGTAACGGCGTTTCGCGAACGAAACTTTTCCCCTCGCCTTACTTTGAAACATAGGTTAAAGACCAAAAAGGGTTAATTAATGTATGAAACATTTATGGTAAGTGTGTTAGGCAGTTGGTAAGACACTCGCGAAGGAATCGCTTTAAAACTCGTAAAGGTTAAATTATTAAAAATGGTGGAGCCGAGCGTACCCGAGTGACTTAAGCGAATCAGTGAGCGCAAAACAAGCGTTAGAGTCTAAGTTAGTTAAAGTATAGATTTACAAGTGACTTTGGTTTAATTCCAACTTACTTGTTGCTTATAGGTTACCAGACTCGTCCCGAGCCATTCGTAACCCCCAGTCGCTCAGGCAAGTATTCTATCTGTTATACTGTTGTTGTGATGTATACATTTGTATATGCATGATCTTGCGATAAATGCATATTGGTTATTTAGCAAATTCTTGCGATATATTATAGCATGTGATATGGTATATATGCATGCCTGTTTCATATTCTTGAAATATATATCTGTTGGTTCAGTTGATAATACCTATGCTAGAGAATAGCGGTAACTTGCATATACTCTTAGTATAGGGACCCAAAGGTGAAAATATTTTCTAAAAACCGGGAGTCGAGGATCCCGAGTAATCTTGTATATATGGATATGGATATATATATATATATATTTATATATATATATATGGTTATAGTTTTCCAAACTATTAATCGAATAAGGTTTATTCGATAACTTTAGCTTTATTTTATTATTGAATATTATTTTGAATATTCATCGGAGGACTTATGACTCCTTTTATTTTATTAATTGAATACTATTTTGAATATTCATTCGAGGGTTATGACTCAGTTTATTTTATTATTTGAATATGATTTGAATATTCATTCGAGGGTTATGACTCAGTTTATTTTATTATTTCAATATGATTTGAATATTCATTCGAGGGTTATGACTCAGTTTATATTATTTAATGATTATTAATTGGATATTCATTTGAGGATGTATGACTCCTTTATTTTATTTAATGAATATTATTTATAATATTCATTCGAGGTATTATGACTCCGCTTATTACTTATTATATTCTTTATTTTATTAAAGAATAAGGTGTTAATAATCAAACTTATTTTCGATTATTCAAATAAAGATAATACTTTCATATAAGTATATCTTTGGTTATTTAATACTCGTTTCAAGTATAAATTTTAATACTTCTACTTCAATTATTTTTATAAAGACTATTCTTTATGGGAATATTATTTAAATAATAATATTCGGTCATTTTCTAAATATTCTGGGGACTGATTTACTTCATTAAATCAGCTTTACTCCAAACACTCTTTAAAGTGTTTTCGAGTCTTCAAAATGATTTTTAAAAGTCAGAGTGGATCCCAAAACTCTTTTTTTTTTATATTTAAGATCTTCCTTTTAAGGGGATTTAAATACTCGCTCAAAACCTGGGGAATCCGGCTCTGTGGTGTATTTTATATTCGCAACGAGGTTGCAGTTTTGGTAAATGAATTGATTACTTGCCCAACGTTCGGGAAGTAAGCCCATCTAATTGAGTCGGCATAAGCGACAGGCCGGGGTACGGTCTATTATTGTGTAAGTGGCTGGGTGGCAGTCCATCAACACGTGAGGGGCCGGGTAACGGTCTAGCGCGAGGTCCTAATGCGGCCAGGGTGATGACCGGTGAGGAATTCATCCATCTACAGTAGAAAAGGTTACTTATTGGTATCTTTGCCTGATCAGCAAGATATCTGGTTTATGCCAAAATTCTTTTCCTTTCCAAAATTCATTGGATGTTTCAAACTCTGTTCATACTTTACATAACAGAGGTTCCAGGAAATGTTTAAAGAGATATATATATGTGGATATATGTATATCGGGACTAAATAAAGTATCTCATAACTTTTTCATTCAATAATATTTCAAAGATTGAATCTATTCAAATCTTGTCTTGTAGTCTCATCTATGTGATGAACTTTTGAAACTGATTATAACTTGAACGGTGGTAGTTCAAGTAGTATTGGGAAAGATATAAGTATATTGGGGTATTTGGTAACCTCATCTTTTAAACTTATATCTAATTAATAATTGTCTTATGTATGACAAAGATTTTCAGAAAAACGTTGAGACAAGGTTAGATATATTAGATCACCTTGCAACGATATTTTTATACAGTTATAAACTGGGACTTTGTGTATATTATGCATGGAAGAGGACTTCCAATATTTTGAAAAGTATATATGTATATATACTGAATATTTTGCGACTTCATCGCATTAAGATATCAAACTTGGTTCATTTCTTTTGACCAAGACTTTCATGAGTACTATGAGAAGGCTCATATATTGTTAATCATTATACATATTATTTTGGTGGGCTTGCTGCTCGCCCTTGCTTTCTTCTTTCATCACACAACATCAGATAGACAAGATGAACAGAACCAAGCTCCCGATTCGCAAGCGAGTAGGAGACGTTCCGCAGTTTTCTAGAAGCATTAATGCCGCCGTAGCCGAGGTAGGAACTACCAATAGGCTAGGCTTTCAACTTTTGATGTACCAGATTTATTTATATTTATGAATTGTAATAATGGCAAAGAAATGTAAATTTATTCAGAAAACCTTTTAAGGTGTATTGGCAGATAATTATGGAATAAAATGACTTGTGGTTATTTTTTTGGATGTTCATCTCTGAGACTATAACGTGTGGTGTGTGTGTTTATTGTGGGGTCACAGTACAGAGGAGTTGAGTAGTTATTAAGATTGGGTGTTATTAAGGGAAATGGAACTCGTGACGACCCGGATCCCCGACCCCGGATCTGGGGGTGTTACAGAAATGGTATCAGAGCCAAGCGTTATAAACCTCAGAGATGATGGGGCGTTAAGATAATAAGTTCACTAAGATAATAAGAACTTTTGCCAAGTTCATAGTCGGGCTACCTAACGTAGCACTGACAGATAAAACCCTTACGGGAACCCTTATAAGTATCGTGATAGTAACATAGTTCGTTCTCGTATAGGGCAGCGGAGCACTAAACCTTGAGGTTCAGGAGCATCAGCATGAAGATGTTTTATTACAAGTTGGAGATCAAATTGTGAATCCGATGGAGTACCCTAATGAGGGACCGGATGAGGTTCAGATAGAGAATGCTGCGGTTGAGGATGTTATTCCGGAAAGGATTGTGGCTGAGGAGGATCTCATGGAGGATCCTGATGAGAATGAAGAGAGGACCGTTGAGGAACGGATGACCGTAGTCAGGGCGACTACCAGAGCAAGAATGGCCGCGAGGGTGGCACTAGAGGATGAAGAGTTACCAAGGGCACAAAGGTTAATGAGGGCAGAAGGAGTGGGGCCTTCCGCGACCCCAATTATACCAGTATCAGACCCTCTTCCAGAGGCTCCTGTAGACATCCATGAGGTTCCACCAATTCCTGTTCCCCCCCCCCTATACAGAGCCCAGCATATACTGAGGAAATGCCACCTTTATCCCCTGCACCATTGTCACCTGATACCGTGCTTGGTTATCCATTTGGATCTCCTAGGTCTGCACCACCTGCCCCCCATGGACTGCTAGATGCTACCGCTCAGGCTTCTCTTATCGCTGATTATCATATGACTTTGGGTGGCCTGTCAGAGGCCCGGAATGTTAGGAGTGATCTGTTGGATCGACTTACTGCACCAAGGATTGAGGGTGGGATACTTCCGGCAGGATTAGCGTATAGCATGGAAAGGATTGAGGCTACCACCCGTGTTACAGCTAGGGGCCATCTTGAGGGTCAGGTTGATCCAGCTCTACTTGCGACTATCTTAGACCTCATCACCTCTGTGATGGAGCAGGTTAGGGATGTCGTGCGTGCTCGCATCTCTTAATCCATGGTAGTGTGTAGAGCCAGAGCAATCAAACAAGGGTCTCATGTAGCACCGCTTTTGGAGGATTAGCCTAAATTATGAATGATTAGTTTTAATGACGAGATGACTATCTATGGTAGTACTTTTGGGATAGGAGCGATAAGTTCATATGATGTAATCCTCTTTAATATGTTCAGTTGTTGTACCCTCGAACAAATGGTTATGTATATATTCGTTAATTTCAGTTCAGATCAGTTTGTTTGTGATAAAATCACATTGTTAATTGCTCTATTAACACTTAAGACAGTGTCATGAAGTTTATCGAACTTGAGAATTCACAATTTGCAATCGTGCAAGGACTAAACGAGGGGAAGACTTAAGCAAAGTAAGTGAGACAAATATCCGGAGATTCTCAAAATTTTCCAAGTAATATGCCCCCACAAGGAATAAGATTAGGGGCAAACCTTGAATGTGATAATCAGGGAGGTCGCGATTAAGATATAAAGAATCCGGAATATAATAAAGTGGAAAATGAAGATTTTAAATTAAAAGATGACCCCAGTTATGGGGAGTAGGAAGAAATATTTAGACTAAGACAGCAGAAGTCGAGCGAGATAAGGAGACCCGAGACGGTACTCCTATACGGAAATCCATGAACCTGTCTAAACAGAATTTATATTTTATTCCCAACCACCACCTTGAGGAAACAATGTGGTGTGAAATTCTTTCAGGACCTTTAAGTCGCTAAGCTCTCAGAGTTCCATGGAACAAGCTGACCCAGCCGAGGCAAGAGCCTGGCTAAAGGAAATATAGGAATCATTTGAGATTCTAAATGATTGACGAATCTCAAAAGGACTGTTTTTGTCACTTACCCTCCCAAGAGAGAGACCACCCGTTGGTAAAAGACCAAGAAAGGCACGGAGCCAGAGGTTAGAATAAAACTGATTTAAGTCCAGTCAATTGTTTTCGGGAAAGTAATTCCCAAAGATAAGGAGATAGTGTAAAAGCTTTAGAGCCAGAACAAAGGCAGACAAGTATGATAAATTATGAATCTAAGTTGTAAAAGTTGTCAAGATTCGTTCTGAGGACACGAATCCAGAATGACGGGATGTTTGAAATCAATGCTTATATTGTGATTGGTTTGTGAAATAACGATAAGAGAAAGGAAAATAAAAAGAAACTGAAGTGAAAAGGAATATAAAGGCAATAGAGTTTGAGGAATGATAAAGGAATTGGGTATGAGGAAACCCTAAAGACTCTAGCAATAGAAATAGAAAAGTATGTAATCGTCAGGATGAGGGTGATTCACCATGAGTTAAAATTGTTGGGTGAAGGCATAAGAGATACATATATTTTATCCCTAGTAAGTTGGGAGGATTCGAGGAAACCTTGAGATAATTCGAAGGATAAATAATGAGACGCGGATAGACTAAGGGGATAAGGAAGTAAGAAATTAGGAAAAATTGGATGAAGGAAGTGACCTTCAAGAAGGTAAAATGTAAGACCGGTGGCTTGATACCCAGAAAGGGAGACGCCAGGTATGAAAGATATCCCAATATTGAGGTGACTGTTGAGATAAACAACAAAAGTAAACACGGAATTATTAAGAAGAAGTTCACGTTGAACACGACCAATATCTTCCAGAACATCCTTGTTATCGTTACCAAATTAGGCAAGAAAAGCGGATAACCGTTGTTATCTTTTGGGAGGCCATATTGATTGACCTCATGGTGTATACAGATGATATTGTGAAATTAGGCATATACTATCGAGGTGGGAATGATTGAATAAGATACCCATATCAGGGATATATGACTTTATTTATCCATGGAAGGATGCTTGTACCTTTTTAAAGGTGGAATTAAGGATAGAACATCGGTAACTTAAAACGAATCCTAGGGGAATGCATAAAGGTTGGCATTTCACCCTTGATAGGGATAGTATGAGTTTTGACAGTATGAATTGGAAAGCATTAAGGTAATAATAACCTTTAAGGATCAGTGGAGAAATTTTTCAGAAGTATATAGACAATGGTTCTAGTAATAGTGAATGGTATTTTGATATGCCCTGTATCTAGGGAATACAGGAGGAACGATTCAAGGATAACCTTAGAGGTTTTATAAGGAAAAAGGTAATATTCAAAATTTTCAAGAATAGAAATGTTGATAAAGGAAATATGACGTAATTATATTGATGCCAAGTGAGGCACGTGTTAAACCACGAGAAGGTATGGATCGAACCAGTAATGGTCGAAATTGTTCAGGGCAATTAGGACTTAAGGTAGAAGATGCTCTAAGTATAATTGAGAGTCAGTCATGACAGTGATTAACCTCTAAAGACTGAGGCAACAACTTATGGAAAAAAATGGTGATTTTTTTTTACTTATCAGATGTTAAGGAAAACATCTTCACATAAGCTGTGATTGAAATGAGGTAGAAAATTTAGTTGAAGGTGGTTAAAAGACATTGATTATAAGGAACTATTACTATCAGGGAAGGCCAAAGAGGTGGCCAACACTTTAAAGGTAAGAGGATAATTATAGGCGCGTGTGCCAAAAGAATACAGTGATGATGGTTAAAAATGTGAAGGTTGAATTATGGTTAGGAAGATTGACATTCCTTCTGATGACCGTGCAATACCCAACTGTAATAGTAGTTGGTAAAGGTTTAATTTGTGTAATCGCCATGAACGGGCTATCTATCTTAGAAGGTCCTATCTTGAGATAAGCCAGAACCATGTTTCAAAAAGGACTAGATGAACCCTTGAGTTAATTCTTCTATTTAGGGCGTATGATTAAGAATGGTATTAACCTGCTATCGTTGCTTTGATTGAAACTCTTCTGCACTTTTATCTGCTTCATGTCATGAAAGTACGTCAGAGTTTGGAGTGTTCTTCATGAATTGTGATTGGTGGTTATGTTAACTCCTTAGGAGAATTAGATACGAGATGTATGGACTCCGTATGGTTAGCTATTAAGACTTCATGGAAAATGAATGACTACAGTAGGTCAGTGGTGGACCATAGTAAGGCAGCAATGATTCTGCGAGTAATGAGCTGATTACAACCGTGAGAGTTGTATTGGAATGGGTGTTGAAATTGAGTACCACTAATCGGGTCGTGGTAGTGTATAAGTTATCATTGATAGACTAATTAAGTAGAGTATCTACCTAGTGAATTATTATTCTTTCTTATCAATAGAGAGTCGTATTATTATACGAGGAAGGTTACGGTGCAAGCATAGAATTCTAGTAACGATGATGTATAGAATGAGATCCCAGATTCGATTTTCGATGTCGAGGGAGTTTCAAAGGTGATTGTGTATAAGCTCGAGGAAGAGCATGGGTCCATAGAATGATGGACGGGATAGCGAAAATATTTAGGCACGTGAAATGCGATGCTATAATACTTGATGCTGATATAAATACGTATATGTTTTGTTCTCCTATGACAAACCTCTATAGTTCAGAGGTAGGTTCCAAGCCAGATATTTTGTGGCAGTATATTTTTTTTTTCATATATACAATTCTCTTCAATTCGTTCTTTTCTCTTCTTTTCATTTCATGTAAGCTGAGAAGAACAACCCTTCCAGAAAGGGGAGGTATTGCCGAATGACTATCTATCTGTGTGATAGAAGCCTAGTAGGATACCAGCTATTGTTTAATTGCTTGTCAAGTGCTAAAGGCTGGCCACCTTCTGTACTAACTATGTGATATAACAAGTGTTCATGATCTTAGTGATCTCTCAACAAATTCCTTTACTTCTATTTGATTGATCAAATCTTGGAAAATAGGAACAACTGAAAAAGGAGTAATAAAGTGGTGGTAGTATGCGGAATGGGAACACATTCGTGATACTAAGGTTGACGTGGTTATTAAAAGGTTATAGAACGCTAACGAGCAAAAGTATAACCAGTATAATATTAGGAACGGAAGGTAGTAGCGATTACGAACTGGAAAAGAATGGGTATTGAGAAGCAGAAGCTCTAATGTTAAAAGCAATAATGAGAGTCTGTGCAATAGACTTGAAAGAATTTGGAATGATCATTTAACGCGGATTAAGTTATCTTACGACAATAGATCATATGTCAGTATTGAGGTATCGCCTTATGAGATCCTTGAGGGAAGACAATGTCGATCTCCCTTATGTTAGGATGAAGTTGTAGAGCGCAAGATGCTCGGACCCGCAGTAGTCCAAAGGACCAAGGATATGATAGATCTAATCAAAGGACGGCTGGTAGTAGCCCAAGATGGACATGATAAGTATGTTGATTTGACACGAAAGGATAAAGAGTATGAAATAGGGGACCTAGTAATGATATAGGTATCCCTTGGAAAGGATTGATGAGGTTCGGAAAGAAAGGAAAGCTAAGTCTACAATTTGTTGGACCCTTGGATATATTAAGACGTTTGGGAAGTTAGCATATGAGCTAGCCCTAACCCCGAACATGTAGCAGGTCGTAACGTGTTCCAAGTATCAATGTTAAGGAAGTGTAATTCGGATGCCAGTCAAATAGGGGCATATGAGCGCATAGACATGCAACCAGACGTAACCTATATGGACCAACCAGGAAGGGTATAGATTAAGAAGGAACGAGTGCTTAGGAGAAGGGTTATCAAACTAGTAAGAGTTTGATGGTAGAACCACAATGTGGGAAAATTTACTTGAGAGTTAGAAAGTGTAATGCTAAGAAAGTATCCCCATTTGTTTTCTATTTGATTCCGGGACGGAATCCTTTTAAGGAGGGGAGACTGTAATAACCCCAATTTTTGAGAAATTTTGAAACCCTTATGAATAGTGTTTTTGCTGAACGAGAAAACTTTTCATGCCACGCTATGTAGGGGTTCTGTTATTGATCTTATGGGATATTATTAGTACTCTATGTGGTATATAAGTGTATGTAAAGATCGTCAGAATCCAATTCCGAACACTTTGATTTTTCCCGGAAATTCACAAGATACGGAGAGAATTGAGTATAAGGTAACAGGATAAAAAGGATTTAAATTAAAGGATTATAGGAGGGGATCATAGAAGGAATACAATATATTGAGAAAGGTTAAGGGAACCTAAGTAATAAGATCCCGGGTATGATCCCTCAAACGATAAACGAGAACGAAAGATAAGCGAACCGTAAAACAAATAAGTGACCAAGAGACAGGCTTGTACAAGAAGCCAGGGATTGTGACATCATCAAACCACAAGGTGTGGACAAGTGGGAGCATTATGACATGTGCAAGGTGACATAAGCATGACATGGGAAGGAAGGAGGTGTGGTGGCTTTGTAACCACACAAATTCAAGGGCAAGAAGGTAATTGACTAAAGCAAGCACAAAAACCAAGCAACCAAGCCAAGCAAAAATCATTTTCATCAAAAATCAAAAAGCAACCAAGGCTTTGTTCTTGAAGCTCTCGGCTTTTTACTATTCATAAGGCAAGAACAATTCAAAACTCAAGATCCAAGCTTCCTAAATTGGTAAGATAATTCCCTAATCATCTTCATGCTTAGTTAGGACTATATCATGAGTTTAAGCCATTAATTCCTTCTCAATCTTCTTCATTTAATCAAAGAAGAAGACTATGAATAGTGTTTTCAAGTTTTTTAACTTGAAGTTTTCTTGTTTTTCTTGAAGATCCAAGCTTTCCTAAGACTTCTCAAAGCTTCTTAAGGCTTCCTAGCTCATCCCACCACTTCAAGGAAGGTATACCATCTCCAAACCCTAGATCCCTATGTATTATAAGATGATTTTAATTGGTAGGATGATATTGTAGCTTGTTGTTGTGATTTAGAGTTTGGGATTTGGAATGGTAGTGAAATGGAATGGTAAATGTTGTGGTTTTGATTAAAAGAACTTAATTATGATTAAAGTTAAGTTTAGGCATAAGTATGATGATTAAATTGAATTGGTTGGGGTTGTTATGATGTGATGAGGATGGATGTTGGTTGTATGTTGGATTTGAGGTTGGTTTGTGGTTGGTTTTGAATGGTTAAAAATTGGGAAATCGCGTAAACATAGCCGTCGTAACGTCCGATTTTCTTTGGACTGTTTTTGTGCATAGCATTAGGACCCGAGAACCCCCTGCTAGATTATGACCACTGCCATGTTTAGATAGCTCATGTTACGAGCTTCGTTTTGATATGTAGTTCGTTCGATTCCGATGCACGGTTTAGGAGAAACGACCGTTTCAAGTAACGGCGTTTCGCGAACGAAACTTTTCCCCTCGCCTTACTTTGAAACATAGGTTAAAGACCAAAAAGGGTTAATTAATGTATGAAACATTTATGGTAAGTGTGTTAGGCAGTTGGTAAGACACTCGCGAAGGAATCGCTTTAAAACTCGTAAAGGTTAAATTATTAAAAATGGTGGAGCCGAGCGTACCCGAGTGACTTAAGCGAATCAGTGAGCGCAAAACAAGCGTTAGAGTCTAAGTTAGTTAAAGTATAGATTTACAAGTGACTTTGGTTTAATTCCAACTTGTTGCTTATAGGTTACCAGACTCGTCCCGAGCCATTCGTAACCCCCAATCGCTCAGGTAAGTATTCTATCCGTTATACTGTTGTTGTGATGTATACATTTGTATATGCATGATCTTGCGATAAATGCATATTGGTTATTTAGCAAATTCTTGCGATATATTGTAGCATGTGATATGGTATATATGCATGCCTGTTTCATATTCTTGAAATATATATCTGTTGGTTCAGTTGATAATACCTATGCTAGAGAATAGCGGTAACTTGCATATACTCTTAGTATAGGGACCCAAAGTTGAAAATATTTTCTAAAAACCGGGAGTCGAGGATCCCGAGTAATCTTGTATATATGGATATGTATATATATATATATATATATATTTATATATATATATATGGTTATAGTTTTCCAAACTATTAATCGAATAAGGTTTATTCGATAACTTTAGCTTTATTTTATTATTGAATATTATTTTGAATATTCATCGGAGGACTTATGACTCCTTTTATTTTATTAATTGAATACTATTTTGAATATTCATTCGAGGGTTATGACTCAGTTTATTTTATTATTTGAATATGATTTGAATATTCATTCGAGGGTTATGACTCAGTTTATTTTATTATTTCAATATGATTTGAATATTCATTCGAGGGTTATGACTCAGTTTATATTATTTAATGATTATTAATTGGATATTCATTTGAGGATGTATGACTCCTTTATTTTATTTAATGAATATTATTTATAATATTCATTCGAGGTATTATGACTCCGCTTATTACTTATTATATTCTTTATTTTATTAAAGAATAAGGTGTTAATAATCAAACTTATTTTCGATTATTCAAATAAAGATAATACTTTCATATAAGTATATCTTTGGTTATTTAATACTCGTTTCAAGTATAAATTTTAATACTTCTACTTCAATTATTTTTATAAAGACTATTCTTTATGGGAATATTATTTAAATAATAATATTCGGTCATTTTCTAAATATTCTGGGGACTGATTTACTTCATTAAATCAGCTTTACTCCAAACACTCTTTAAAGTGTTTTCGAGTCTTCAAAATGATTTTTAAAAGTCAGAGTGGATCCCAAAACTCTTTTTTTTTTATATTTAAGATCTTCCTTTTAAGGGGATTTAAATACTCGCTCAAAACCTGGGGAATCCGGCTCTGTGGTGTATTTTATATTCGCAACGAGGTTGCAGTTTTGGTAAATGAATTGATTACTTGCCCAACGTTCGGGAAGTAAGCCCATCTAATTGAGTCGGCATAAGCGACAGGCCGGGGTACGGTCTATTATTGTGTAAGTGGCTGGGTGGCAGTCCATCAACACGTGAGGGGCCGGGTAACGGTCTAGCGCGAGGTCCTAATGCGGCCAGGGTGATGACCGGTGAGGAATTCATCCATCTACAGTAGAAAAGGTTACTTATTGGTATCTTTGCCTGATCAGCAAGATATCTGGTTTATGCCAAAATTCTTTTCCTTTCCAAAATTCATTGGATGTTTCAAACTCTGTTCATACTTTACATAACAGAGGTTCCAGGAAATGTTTAAAGAGATATATATATGTGGATATATGTATATCGGGACTAAATAAAGTATCTCATAACTTTTTCATTCAATAATATTTCAAAGATTGAATCTATTCAAATCTTGTCTTGTAGTCTCATCTATGTGATGAACTTTTGAAACTGATTATAACTTGAACGGTGGTAGTTCAAGTAGTATTGGGAAAGATATAAGTATATTGGGGTATTTGGTAACCTCATCTTTTAAACTTATATCTAATTAATAATTGTCTTATGTATGACAAAGATTTTCAGAAAAACGTTGAGACAAGGTTAGATATATTAGATCACCTTGCAACGATATTTTTATACAGTTATAAACTGGGACTTTGTGTATATTATGCATGGAAGAGGACTTCCAATATTTTGAAAAGTATATATGTATATATACTGAATATTTTGCGACTTCATCGCATTAAGATATCAAACTTGGTTCATTTCTTTTGACCAAGACTTTCATGAGTACTATGAGAAGGCTCATATATTGTTAATCATTATACATATTATTTTGGTGGGCTTGCTGCTCGCCCTTGCTTTCTTCTTTCATCACACAACATCAGATAGACAAGATGAACAGAACCAAGCTCCCGATTCGCAAGCGAGTAGGAGACGTTCCGCAGTTTTCTAGAAGCATTAATGCCGCCGTAGCCGAGGTAGGAACTACCAATAGGCTAGGCTTTCAACTTTTGATGTACCAGATTTATTTATATTTATGAATTGTAATAATGGCAAAGAAATGTAAATTTATTCAGAAAACCTTTTAAGGTGTATTGGCAGATAATTATGGAATAAAATGACTTGTGGTTATTTTTTTGGATGTTCATCTCTGAGACTATAACGTGTGGTGTGTGTGTTTATTGTGGGGTCACAGTACAGAGGAGTTGAGTAGTTATTAAGATTGGGTGTTATTAAGGGAAATGGAACTCGTGACGACCCGGATCCCCGACCCCGGATCTGGGGGTGTTACACGAACCTTGTAAAAATTTAATAATTTTATAAATTGGATAAATAATATTTTAATATGTTGATTCAATTATTGATTTTATTAAACAACGTTTACTTTCATTTTTCACGGCAACCTTTAAACCTTCTCCCTGCTGGTGGTCTACTTGGCCCTTTGAATTAACAACACTGAATCTAATTCCATTCTTCTTTTTAGGTCATTTTCTATTTATAATAACAAGAACATAAATAGTAACTCGACAACCAATTTGTAAACTCATTTCATGCCAAAAATCTTCTGAAAGTTGATTAAGAAAATCCTTTCTGAAATCTCATTTTAAAATTTTGGAAATTAAATAGTTGGTCGTTATTACTATATAAGTTACTTGCTATTTTTTTTATGATTTACCAATGAAATGTCTAATTAAAAGAATGCCCGTATAAGGGTCTCTCCACTTTCGTACTCCTTCCACTTTTCCTTAGATTCTGCTCGC
Organism: Apium graveolens; assembly: GCF_009905375.1. Classification (NCBI taxonomy): domain Eukaryota; kingdom Viridiplantae; phylum Streptophyta; class Magnoliopsida; order Apiales; family Apiaceae; genus Apium; species Apium graveolens. The sequence goes on from NC_133654.1 coordinate 117,347,177, forward strand.
ACTTACTAGTCGCCAAAACTTCATTTACCGTCGTATATCATTTTATTCGTAATTCTACCGCAATGCTGACACCTGGTAATATCTTTGACATTCTTGTCATCATCCTTGACGTTATTCTTATAATCACGCATGCGATTCGACGTTCTATCTATAGATAGGGTCACATTTTTTGGCTAGTCTTACCTATATCTAGGAAGTTAGATATCATTCCTCGCGTAGTTTCCGGTAAGTGATAAGATTCTTCTCACAATGGTGGTGCCTTCGAAACGTGCAACGTTAGTTCTTCATCGGCTTCCATCAATGGTTGCCTCCGGCGTGAAGCTCGTCCTACTACCTAATTCTAAGTTAAATCGTAGCTTCTCTTACACAAATTCTCACGAGAATCGATCGCATGTTCTTCAACACCATACGAAAAGTAGGGTAACATACCCAGTCTTCATCAATCCGTCGATTCCTCATTATTGTATGATTCGAGAACTCAATATACCTATAATGTTGTGATATTCGCCTTACACTTTCTCAACAAACATGGCTTACCAACTCCGTATCGGATCTGCTAACCCTAATTCGCACTCAACTTCACTCAACATGAATACACCTAGAGTCTTTCTTATCTTGTGCGGTCTATCATTCATATCCTACTCTCACCTATTCTTATTTCAGTGACCAATAACCTGCAGCTCTGATACCAACTTGTAACAGCCCAAATCCGGGGTCAAGATTTGGTGTCACTAAACAATCTTTACATAAAATAAAATAATAAACAAATAACCCCTTGAATTCGGATCGTTTACAGGTTATGGTATAAAACAAGAATCTAATCTTCTACAACTCACAACAACTAGAATACAAGTGTAAATACCTTTGTACTAATGCTCTTTGTCATATTCTTCTAACTTCTTCAACCTCTCACATCGGAGATTTCTCTAACTTCTGCTGTCTATTAAAGCTATTCATTTTAATCCTTATATATTTCTGGCAGAAATAAGAATTTACAAAGCAAGAGTGAGCCAAAAATGCCCAGCAAGTATATAATTTGAGTTTCAAGAATTAATATCAAAAGAAAAACTTCCGGACAAAATCTTAAAATAATTTTAATAAATTCTATTTATTTGAGTCAGTTGATCGAATAAACGTTGGCTATCACCAGCCTTTAACTATAAATTCAAAAATGACAAGCGATTCCCCGATTCATCTCCTGAATCAGGGTTCTGTCCGGTTTTTGGAATCATGAAAACCTTTCGAGAGAGAATTCCGTTAATGGCGATCAATAATAAATTAGACTGGATACTAGAAACCAACATATGCACTATAACCTGCTGATCAGTCAGGATATAGTGCGGATCTATACCCAACTGCATAGACCCAACCAACATATGGGGTACCCAGGAAACTATGGCCTAAGGGTCCGGTTCATCCCTGACCCATAGGATCCAGCTTATCAATGGTCCTAATAGTAACCGTCCAGCCCGTAGAGTATTTTGATATCAAATTATTTTGATTTCAAAACATCCCAAATTAGGGTTCGCAAATAACCCGAACGAATGGGTATTTACTCAAGAGAGCAATCGAATTATAGGAACAATAATGAAAAGAACTAGCATAATAAGAGTAATTGCAGCGAGATATAAAACAGTTAACTATTCTGAAATTAGAATAGGAGCGAATAAATATTTGCAGTATTTAAGGAGAAAGGTTAGGAATACTTGCAGTATTTAAAAAAATTCCGGAATACTTGCCTCGAGAAGCTTTAACCACTATTATCGGTTGGCTTTCGAATTGCCTTGAACGTTTGGCCTTATCGTCAAACCACTATTCTATTATGGGTACAATCCTATCCTTCCTGTTCTTCAATTGAACTTCGTTGATCTCGACGTCTAATCAATAGATCATTCCTAGTTCGATGTCGATACTCGGGTTTTCCGTCTAGGACCTACAGGATTAAAGTACCTTAATTTAGATAATCATCTCGCTCAACATAACACCCCTATCACTTCTACCCATACGGTTTCATAACCCAACCTATACTTATATGTATTATTTAAATACACATAGCAATTATGGTTCACATCTTCGAAACTTGGTTCGGTGTTTGTTTTCAGAAAATACTTATACTCGTCATTTTAGAAAAACAGGTAATCAATTATCTATTTATAAATTTATTTTGTCTCAATCGTAATTAAGTTCGTATAATATAACTATATATATAGTTATTCGACGTCTCCAACAATTATAAGTTACGTTCCCATATTTTCAAGACTATTTTCCCGAAAATCGGGCAGCGTCTCCTTTATTTATCGGCCTACCCGTCGAAACAATTCGACGTCAAATTCACAACCAACATCAACAATATCCAATCTAATTTGCAATCCCAAACACCATCACAATTTCAATTATTTATTATTATCATCTGTACCTTTACGTTTTTGTTTATATTTTTCGTTTCACAAATAAATTTTTACCGAAATAATTTTATTTAAATAATAAATGTAGGACTCAGATAAAAATTATCATCGCCCACCGTCGGCTCGCCGACGGTGGTAAAATTCGCGGGTTCCCGTTTATTTCGGGCGTCCTACGCGTATCTCACCGATTAATTGTTAATAATTTCCCCTTTCAAATAATTATTATTTTTTTATTATTTCACAAGAAAATGAGTTAATTATATCCTGCAAAATCACATCATCACCAATCAATATCACGCAACCGGAAACAACATAGGGTTGAAGGGAAATAAGCCGGGAAATTAACCAAAATCAAGAACAAAATCGAACACAACACAGAAACAAGCGCCTACACGCTGTCACTAATTGCCGCCACACCTCCCCGAAATCCGAGAGGTGGCAACAGAATCAGAATACACAACAACGCACACACACGAACACATGTTACACACACACAGTCATGGACACCCCACGCGCCACCACCCTCACCGAAAACGGAGAGGGGCGGCGGTGAAGCAGGACAACAAGAAAAAACTAGCATGTATATATATATACACACAATTCATCTTAATAACCCAAAACCGAAAACACAATCACAGAGGCGGCCGAAAAACGGCCGAAAAGTGAAGTAATCGGCAATTACCAGGAAGCGACGAGAGAAGGAGTGGAGAAATGAAGGAGAGAAATTCGAAGAGAGAGATTAGGGAGAGACAAAGCGAGAGAGAGAGTCGATGAGAGAGAGTCGGTGAGAGAGAGTCGGTGAGAGAGAAAATTGAGGGGAGAAAGTCGGTTGAAAGAAAGAGAAGCAGGGGTAATAGAAATAAATAAATAAGTGGGTATACATTAATCTTTATCTGATTTTATCATCATGTTTCTAATTTCCGACCCCACAATTTAGAGAATTCAACGATCACTTAACGGGTAAAATAATCCGAAAATTCCCGAGAGAAATTTTAAAATTCTCAAAGCAATTAAAAGTTGATAATATTAGTTTTTCAAAATTTTTATTTACTTATTTATTTATTTATTTCGTATAACATATCTGCATGTTATAATTTAATGAACAAATGTACGGGCGAATAAAAGCCAGAAAATTGTTGGAATAATTCTAAAATTCTCGAAATATTTAAAAGTTAATAAAAGAAAATTTTCATGATTTTTAAAGCATTCTAGAATTAAATACTGATTTTTACAATTAAATGAAATTAGAAAATCATTTAAAATTAAATAATTAATAAAATATTGATTTCTAAATTTTATAAACCCCTAAAAATAATAAATAAAATTATAAAACAATACAAATAATTTTAGAAATAATTTTAGGTTTTTTAAGAATAAATATTCAATATAATCACTTTAAAATAAATAAAATACATACAGCTCGATAATTAATTATAAAAATAATATCAGGTCTACTTGCGGTTAAATAGAGTAAAGAGCCAATCATACCTTTGTAGTTAGTAATATCTACTGATGAACCGGTATCTTTATCTAACTTGGTTGATGTGGCCATGGGAGTGGATGCAGTTGAACAATCTTGCATTCCAAATTTCTTCATTAAATTTCTGGTGTACTTGGATTGATTGATAAAAGTACCTTCTTCATTTTGCTTGACTTGAAGTCCCAGAAAATAACTAAGTTCTCCCATCATACTCATTTGATATCTTGATTGCATTAGCTTTGGAAACCTTTCATAGAGTTTGGCATTTATAGAACCAAATATGATATCATCAACATATATCTGTACCAAAAGTAAGTCATTTCCATGGTTGAGGTAGAACAGTGTTTTATCAATTGTATCTCTGTAAAATCCACTTTCGAGAAGGAATTGAGCTAAAGTCTTATACCATGCTCTTGGAGCTTGCTTAAGGCCATAAAATGCTTTATCAAGCCTATAGACATGATTTGGAAATTTTGAATCTACAAAGCCTGGAGGTTGTTCAACATATACCTCTTCTTCCAATTCTCCATTAAGAAAAGCACTTTTCACATCCATTTGAAAGACTTTAAAGTTTTTATGAGCAGCATAAGAAAAAAAGATTCTTATGGCTTCCAATCTAGCAACTGGTGCAAATGTTTCATCATAATCAATGCCCTCCTGTTGAGAGTAGCCTTTGGCAACAGCCTTGCTTTGTTTCTTGTAATTATGCCATCACTATCAGTTTTATTTCTGAACACCCATTTTGTGCCAACAATTGATCTGTTCTTTGGTCTTGGCACAAGGGTCTAGACTTTATTTCTTTCAAATTCATTTAACTCTTCCTTCATTGCCTGCACCCAATCAGCATCTTGAAGAGCTTCTGCCACTTTCTTTGGTTCAGTCTGAGATAGAAAGGAATGATAGAGACATTCATTTGATGTTGCAGTTCTAGTTCTGACACTTGCTTCAAGATCTCCAATTATTAAGTCAGGTGTCTGTGCTTTAGTCCACTTCCTTGCAGATGGAAGTTGTTCTCCAGAACTGGATCCTCCCCCTTGATCCATGTTATCTCCATCAGCATTTTCTGATGCTCCCCCTGTAGTTATGCTCTCTAAGACTTCAGAATTTGAGTTGGATCCTTCAGGATTTGAAGTATCAGAGTTTCCAGAATTATCAGAATTTGGCTCATCAGAACTTGATGAATCAGAACTTCAAGAGCTAGTGACAGGTTCTGATGCTTCTTGAAAGTCTTGAGTTGTGGTAGGATCTTCAGCTTGCTCCCCCTTGACAGGTGCATTTTCCCTTGGAGTAGTTACCACAGTTTCAATGACATCAGAACTTAACCCGTTAGAACTTACAAGATCAGGATTTAAGTCATCAGAATTTAAAGAATCAGAATTTAAATCTTCATTTTCAAATCGCAGTTGATCATGATCATTGAAATCTTCAAGTCCAGTAATCTTTTTATCATCAAAAGATACATTGACAGATTCCATGATAACCCTTGTTCTTAAATTGTAGACTCTGAAGGCTTTTGTGGAAAGTGGATATCCAACAAAAATTCCTTCATCAGCTTTTAGTTTAAATTTTGACAGTTGTTCAGGATGAGTCTTAAAAATAAAACACTTGCAACCAAATACATGAAAGTATTTCAGATTTGGCTTCTTTTTCTTCACCATCTCATATGGTATTTTTCCATGCTTGTTAATGAGTGTAGCATTTTGCGTAAAACAAGCAGTTTGCATAGCTTCAGCCCAAAAGTAGGTTGGTAGATTTGCTTCATCAAGCATAGTTCGTGCAGCTTCAATGAGAGTCCTGTTCTTTCTTTCTACAACTCCATTTTGCTGTGGAGTTCCAGGTGCAAACAATTTCTGTTTGATTCCATGCTCTTTGCAGAACTCTTCCATGATTAAATTCTTGATTTTTGATTGCATCAGTTCCATGGCATCTTATCTCCAAAGCATCCCATATCTCTTTTGCAGTCTTGCAATTAATTACCCTGTTTGACATGACATTATCAATGGCACTATGTAGAAAATGCCTTACCCTTGCATCCTTGGCAATAGATGAGATGTCTTCAGCTGTATACTCACCTTTCTCCTTTGGTATGGTCATTGCTGGTTGATCAGCAACTATAACAGAGAGCTTGGTAGGCTTATGTGGTCCTTCATTAATTCTTTCAAGGTATTCTGGATCTGTAGCTTCCAGAAACATAGCCATCTTCACTTTTCATATGGGATACTCAGAAGGTCTCGGTATGGGAACCCTAATAGTCTCATATGGACTGTGGGTTTGAGTATTTTGAGTTTTTTGAGTTTTGGTGGGCTTGGTTGGAGTTTGTGCTTCTTCAGACATGATTGTTTGGATCTTTACTGTATGTGCGTTAACAGATAAGCTCTAATACCAATTGTTAGGTCACACAACACTGTAGAAGGGGGTTGAATACAGTGTTTATACAATCAAATCGATTTAACACAGGTATGTAACAAAGATCAAGTATATTAAATAAACTCCGTTACAATATGAACTGTTGTTCTCTCTCAATGATGAACAAATATCACTAAGAGCTGCTAGGTTACAATATATAATCTTCTCGATAATGATAACACATCTAGTGTAAACCCTAAGTCTGTGTTTCTATAGTACACAGTTACAAGATACTTCTAATTGATATGGAATATAATTATGTCTCCTAAAATATATCAATCAGATATCTTCTACAAGTCTTCCAGTCTTCTAACTCTTTCCATGCATATCTTCTTTTGTTTTAGTCTCGATCTTCTCCTGTAAATCAGCTTCCTTCCTTATATGAAAGTCTTCCCGCACTTAAGTTCTGATATGACCTTAAGTTCTGATATTAAGCTCTGACTTCCAGTAAGTCCTGATTTCAGTAAGTCCTGACTTGTCATGTCGTTAAGTTCTGAAAACTAAACACAAATCATATTAGACATGACATCTCAAATATATCTAACAATCCAAACAATTTTTCCATAAGCTTAACTTATCACTTTAGTCACTATTCTACGGTTTCTTGCTGACATTAAATTCTATCAGTTACTTATGCAACCTGACTCAAGTCCCCATTTCCTACATATGGAGCTAAATTACTCTTCCTGGTTACACCCATCTACACGTCTTATGAACTCGTTATACCTGTGACAACAAGGCCAACTCATTCACAATTTTCCCACCTATCTTACTGTCTCAAAGACTAACTCAATTTACACTAATCATATTTTCTTTCTAATTCTAATAATTCATGCTCATGAATGCCTTCCATCTTCACTGGCTGTTTTACTTTTCTTCACATGTCTCTTTTTGTTCGATTAGCCTGGCCTATAATCATTTTCAATCGTATTCAAGAACCTTTAATCGGTCCCCTATACTTTTTATCCATCTGCGAATAATATACTGAACTTATGGCGTCTTCGGTTTCTAAATGTCTTAAGTCCACTCTAAAATTTAAAATTAAAGAAAAATTTTTGGCAATTGCATTTAACTCACCACTCAATAGTATACCTCAATTTCTTTTTAATGAATATTGAATATATTCATCGAGCGAGAATCTTTTACTATTTAAAAGAAAATATATTAATTTGGATACATTTCCCATATACTATAACTCATATTATCATTTTATTTAGTTCTAGGGAGTCCCGGTATAAAATTTGTTGCAATGCTTTTCTCTGACGTTCCTCCAGATATAATGTTCCTTCTTTTCTTCACGCCGCATTACCAGAAAGTCATCTTATACCTTTATGTCTTGTATCATATTCTCGGAGGAACCTGAATTTCCCGAGTTTTCACAATTTAAGCAACTCCTATTTCTTACTTCTGTCTTAATTGTACCTATTTATTCATAAATTGTATATCTTACTTCAGTTCATCACAGTTCATAGCGTTTCCCACACTTCTGCCACATATTAATCAAATAATAATATCGACTAATTACAATTTATACTGGAAGCTGATACTTACCAACATCTTTTTGATACAATTTCCAACTTACTCTTCGGGTAAAGTATTTAACAATAAAAGAATAATTAGGTTTGGTCAACCTATCCCTAGTAATTTAAATAAACGCCTTCTTAGTCTCTAGTTCTCAAGTGATTTTACTATAACATCTCTGAACAAACTATATTCAATTTGAAATTATTATAATATCATGTTCACCCTTTGATGCGGGTTTTGATTCCTCAATTGATATGACAATTACTTACATGTCCTTCCATTTCTGTTCTTATTCCATGCCCACTAATATCTTCATTCAACATTCCCTATTTAATCGCAGTCTCAGGATGAAATTTTTGTCTTCAATTATCGGCGTTTCACTTCATTCTTACATCAATTCTGGCACAACTGACGTTCACAACTTACTTATATCTTGGACCATTTAATAAAAATTATTTATCATCCTTTTGATTCCACTTCTTTTCTTAATTAGTTCTTCATTCTCATTATTTATTATTTCTTTTAAACATAAGGGATCTCCTTTCTTGATAATACTAACATGTTCATTATTAGACAAGCCATCTCTGGGGTTACACTGGAACGAAGGCTTTTTATTTGTAAACATTTAAATTTCTTACTAACAGAATCATCACAATCCATTGACACTTATTTTCTTAACCTTACTTACTTCATCACTAATCGCACACTTTTACTTCTAATTAAATCTCACTATTCCTTATCTCATATTTAACTTTTTCCCAATTGAAGGTACGCTTTAGATTATTAAGGTCTTCCATTTTGGTCATACATCAGACACTTGCATTCGCGAGTTTTTAATATTTCATAGTAATTTCCACTACCTCGTCGTTCTATATGGATATACCCTCACGTCTTTCATGGAGCACCATTACAGATAATAAAATATCTTTGCTCTTTCTTGAATCTGCAAATCTTGAAAATGTTCTTCTTACTAGCATGTACCAATAACTTTTTGTTTCTTTTGTTTATCGAAGAGGCCATATTCATCTGGATAAAATCTCGCACGGGCTTGCAATAACATCACGCTAATTCTACTAAACATCTGATTTCTACTAAGGTCTTTACCTCCTCCAAATTTTTAATTGATTTGATTTTGGATCTGAAAATCATATCAGAGTTTGACTTAATTTAGTTGGAATCGATTTCCATTAAGTTGACCATTAGTTGGTAAAAGTCAATCAATTAACTCTTTTAATCGATCAATTCAACCAAGTGATGACTAGCTAAATGAAATCAAAGACCAATTATATAAAGTCGGTTTGGTCATAACAACCTTTTTTAAGAACCAAAATCGTAATCATTTGGAGTATTAATAAGAATCTCAAAGCATATAAAAGTAGATTTTTTATCCTTCAAATTAGGGTATTTTCTGGAAATTTGGGCAGCACTTCCCCTATAATATTGACTACCAGTCGGACTCAAGCCGACACCATCAATCAACCAAACCATCTACAAGAATATCAATCCACTTCCATCAACCAAAATCATCATTTTACCATAATTCAGAATATATCATGTTGATAACCACATGTACTACTAACTTAACATAGCATGCATCTTTTAATTGAACTAAGGTTATAACCAACAATTAGTAATATAACCATACTTCCTCAATTCTTACAGAATATCACAAAATGTTACTAATGAACTTAAAATTATCTTGTTGTTTCTCAAAAACTTCATTTCACGATTCTTTTAACTTACCTTTTAATCCAAGATTTCTAATTAAGGGTTCATATTACTTATGCCTAATCATACATCCGTCTCAAGAACATCTTTTAATCTTGTTTCTTACCATTGTTAATTGTATATAGTTACTCTTAAGATTTATACCGCATCCTTCACCTAATCAAACCAATCCTCTAACTTTGACGATACACACTCAATTTCATTAACTAATCTGTTTATCTTTTAATAACCACGCACGGTCTCTATCAACACTATCATAATATGGGGAATTCGATTGATTCTAGAACATTACTTCTTAAAAGTTTTCATGATTGGATTATCATTTCTTTATCTCTTCCCATAATTTTCCATACGGAACCTTCGTCACTAGATCAGTTTTGCACTTTAAATTCACCATGACTCATTTACTTAAGCTAGGGAGCCTAAAAATTCTTTGAATATCACGCTCGAATTTTATTCGCAAATAAGTTTTCTTCGATCTTGAATCTTCATGACAAATATCTTCCCGTGATGGAAGGATGATCCACATATTAATCGCTTGTCGGAGTCATATTGAAGAATTCCTTAGTCTTCGGTTGTCGTCCCGACACTCGTTCGCTTTGTCTGATGTGCACAGCTTTACTTCCTTATTTTATAATTAATTTACTTATTACGGTTCGCTAGCTATTCATTTCACGTCAAATTCCCCTAACTTGAAGTGCATCGTGTTGATGCAGTCTACCGTACTGCTGAAATCCTCATAACGAGAACAACCGTTTGATTTGATGTTTTTGTAATGGCTACGTTATCGGTGTATCCATTCTTCCTTGCCCGCAGATGTCCATCATTTATCGGTTTGCAATCATATCTATATTCGACATGTAATTTTACCTGTTACACAGGACTATTCCACTTCTTTTAAAATCATCAAAGAATAGACTTTACGCAAGAGGAGAATTTATGTATGTGATTTTGATTGAAAAACTGGGTAAGGAATAACAATGCAACAAAATAATTGGGAGAATCGGTAAGTCAATTAATTGAAGAAAGAAAAATGAGTGAGGATTTAGATATGAATAAGGCAACCATATTCGTACTCAAGATGGCCAGTCTTTCATACTATATGGCATACAGCACATGACAATGTGGCGTCCCACCCGGCTCTTCGTCATTTCAACAAAATGTCAAACCACAATACTTGTTGTCTCAATCAGGAAGCAATATTTTGAGAAGAGAAATAATTCAGAAGAAATACAATAAATTTTATTTCCCTCTTGCCTCGTATAATTTATTAATAAAAGGAGCTCATACGTATTCAAAAATCAAGAAAAATATACTTTATCGTATTAGAGAAAAGAACGACGTTGTTGGTTACCGTCCACGCTTCACTTAAGTATAACTTCAGGGATCATTCGAATAAGAAATTAACCGTTTAGGTCACATCATAACTTCAGAATGTCATCTGGAACTGCCTTCACATTAAATACTTTAGTAATTCGATCATAATTGCGTTCTCATGAAATTTATAGTCATTGTTTCCGATTTCATCTATGCCGCGTAGAATAACCATCGACCACGCAACGTCTCAACTTCGTCGATAGGAATACTATTCTTCTCCAATCATCCGGAAGAGTCCTCCATTTCCTTCGATTATCCACTGTCTTTTTAAATCATGAAACTTGTTAAATTTTAATAATTCATGAACTGGGTAACTAATGTTTTAAAATGTTGATTTAATTATTAAGATTATTAAACAAGTTTACGCTCGTATTTCACGGGAAAACTTTAAAGTAGCCTCATGATAGTGGGTCTACTTGGTCCTCTGAACTAACAATACTGAGTCTAGATCCATTATTTTTTAGGTCATTTTCTATTTATAATAACAAGAACTTAAGTAATAATTCGACAACCACATTGTGAAACTCATTTTATGCAAAGATCTTCTGAAAGTTTATTAAGAAAAATCTTTTTCGAAAACTCGTTTCAAAATTTTGAAAATCAGACATTTGGTCGTCATTACTATGTAAGTTACTCGCTATTCTTATACCCCGCTACTGGGATATCTAATTAAAGGAATGCCCATATAAGGGTCTCTTCACTTTGGTATATCTACTATTTCTCCTTGGATTTTGTTCGCATTTCTTAGTCGATGAAACTTCATTTACCGTTGTATACCATTTTATTTATAATTCTAACCCAATGCTGACGTCTGATACTGTCTTTCATATTCTCCTCGTCGTTCTTGATATTATACTTACAACCACTAATGCAATTCGACGTTCCACCTATAGATAAGGTTGCACCTTCTTGCTAATCTTACCTATACCAAATAAGGTTGATATCATTCTCTGCGCAGCGCCCGATAAGTGATAAGAACCTTCTCGCAACGGTGGTGCCTTTAAAACTTACAACTTTGGCTCTTCGTCAGCTTCAATCAACTCGTTGCCTCTAGCATGGAGCTCGTCCTACTACCTAATTCTAAGTTATATAATACTAAAACTCACCTAAATTTTCTTAATACGAAGTTCTCACAAGATTCAATCGCATTTTTCTTTAAAAGCACATGAAAAGTAGGGTAACATACCCAGTCTCCATCGAGTTGTCTACTATTCATTACTATAGGGTTTGAGAACTCAATATATATATATAGCCTTGCTATATTCGTCTTACACTTGTCTCAACAACATCCTATCTTACTAATTCCATATCGGATATGCTAATCCTAATTTGCACTCAATTAAAATGAGTATTTCTAGGTCTTTCCTATCTTATATGGTCTATCACTCCTATCTTACTCTCACCTATTCTTATTTCAGGGACCAATAACATGTTGCTCTTATACCAACTTGTAACATCCCAAATGTAATAACCCCAATTTTTGGAATTTTTGAAACCCTTATGAATAGTGATTTTGCTGATTATACTGAATAAGAAAACTTTTCATGCCACACTATGTAGGGGTTCTGTTATTGATATTCTGAGATTTTATTAGTACTCTATATGGTATATAAGTGTATGTAAAGATCGTCAGAATCCAATTTCGAACACTTTGATTTTTCCCGGAAATCCACCAGATACAGAAAGAAGTGAGTATAAGGTAACAGGATAAATAGGATTTAAATTCAAGGATTTTAAGAGGGGATCATAAAAAGGAATATAAAATATTGAGGAAGGTTTAGGGGAACCCAAGTGATAAGATCCCGGATATGATTCCTCAAACGATAAACGAGAACAAAAGTTAAGCGAACCGTATAACAGATCAGCGGTCATTAGGCAAGCAATTAGGAGTTAATCAAGGAGGTTAGGGATGATGATGTCATCAAACCAACAAGAAGAAGACAAGTGTAACAAGATGACCTAAGCTTGATGACCTAAGCATGACAAGTGGGAAGGATTGGTTGGTTGATTGTGAGCCACACATTTTTCACCATGGTAAAAATTTAATTTAATTCCAAGACAAAAGGAAGCAACCAACCAACAAATATCATAACACAAATACAAATTGAAAGTTGACTTTCCCATTTCAAGAAGAAAGCTCTCGGCTAAAACAAACCCAGCAACTTCAAACTGCCATATCTCCTTCAATACTCACTCAAATGTTGTGTTCTATAGCTCATTGGAAAGGTATTGAGATGGCATACAACTCTTGTTCACAAGTCTCTTCCAAATAAGCTAGGTAAGACCCTCATTTTTACATTTCTTTAAATCGGACTTTTAGAAACTTCAAAGCCTAACTTTGTGTTCTTGATTTCTTTGGAAAGATCAAGCTTGTAGGAGGCTCCATAAGGCTTCCTAGTAATTTTACACCCTCCAAGAAAGGTATAAATCTTCACACCCTTTAGTAATAAGTTTGAATGTTGAAGTTTGGAGATGGTTTGGATGGATGAGTAGTAATTTGAATGATAAGCATGATTCGAGCTTAATTGTTAAGTAGTTTAGTTGAATTTGGAGATATTATAATATATGATTGGATTGAGATCCTTGAGCTTATTATGACTGAAATCAGTAGCATTGATGTGTGTCTTGAGTTTTTATTGATTGGTAGTTGGATTGATATGATTTGGAATGGTAAAAAATTTGGAAATCGCGTAAACATAGCCGTCGTAATGTCTGATTTACTTTAGACTGCTTTTGTTCATAACATTAGGACCCGAGAACTCCCTGATAGGTTTTGACCATTGCCATGTTTAGATATTTCATGTTACGAGCTTCGTTTTGATATATGGTTCGTTTGATTCCGATGTACGGTTTAGGAGAAACGGCCGTTTTAAGTAACGACATTTTGCGAACGAAACATTACCCCTCGCCTTACTTTGAAACATAGGTTAAAGACCTTAAATGACTAATTGGAGTATGAAACATTTATGTAAAGTGTAATAGGCAGTTGGTAAGACACTCGCGAAGGAATCGCCTTAAAACTCGTAATGGTTAATTTATTAAAAATGGTGGAGCCGAGGGTACTCGAGTGACTTAAGAGAATCAGTAAGCGCAAAGCGAGCGTTAGAGTCTAATTTGGTTAAAGTATAGATTTACAAGTGACTTCGGTTTAATTCCAACTTATATGTTGTTTATAGGTTACCAGACTCGTCCCGAGTCATTTGTAACCCCCAGTTGCTCAGGCAAGTTTTCTACCCGTTATACTGTTGTTGTGATGTATATGTGTATACGCATGATCTTGTGATAAATGCATATTTGTTATTAGCAAATTCTTGCGATATATTGTAGCATGTGATATGGTATATATGCATGCCTATTTCGTATTCTTGATTTATATATCTGTTGGTTCAAATGCTTATTCATTGCATAATACCTATGCTAGAGATAAGCGGTATTTGCGTATACCCTTAGTATAGGGGATCAAAAGATGAACTTTTTCTAAAATCGGGAGGCGAGGCTCCCGAGTATAATATATAATTATATATATATATATATATATATTGATATAGTTTTTAAAACTATTAATCGAATAAGGTTTATTCGATAACTTTATTTTATTTAATGAATATTATTACGAATATTCATTCGAGGACTTATGACTCCTTTTATTTTATTATTTGAATATTGTTTGAATATTCATTCGAGGGCTTATGACTCTTTTATATTATTTATTGAATATTATTTGAATATTCATTCGAGGGCTTATGACTCAGTTTATATTATTTAATGAATATTATTTGAATATTCATTTGAGGATCTATGACTCCGATTATTTGCTGAGATATGTTCTTTATTTTATTAAAGAATAAGGTGTCGATAATCAAACTTATCTTTGATTATTCAAATAAAGATAGTACTTTCGTATAAGTATATCTTTGGTTATTTAATACTCATTTCAAGTATAAGTTTTAAAACTTCTACTTCAATTATTTTTATAAAGATTATTCTTTATGGGAATATTATTTAAATAATAATATTCAGATATTTTCTAATATATTGGGACTGATTTATTTCATTAAATCAGCATTACTCCAAACACTCTTTAAAGTGTTTTCGAGTCTTCAAAATGATTTTTAAAAGTTAGAGCGGATCCCAAAACTCATTTTTATATTTAAGATCTTCCTTTTAAAGGGGATTTAAATACTCGTTCAAAACTTGAGGGATCCGGCTCAGTGGTGTATATTACATTCGCAACGAGGTTGCTGTTTTGAGAAAACATCTTGATTACTTGCCCATCGTTCGGGAAGTAAGTTCATCTATTTGAGTCGGCATAAGCAACATGGGCTCAGTGGGCGTCCATGAAAGTGTAAGTGGCTCAGTGGGAGTCCATCAAATGCGTAAGTGGCTGAGTGGCAGTCCAGCATAAGGTCCTATTGCGGCTAGGGTGATGACCAATGGGGAATTCGTCCATCTACTAGTAGAAAAGGTTACTTATTGGTATCTTTGCCTGATCAGCAAGATATCAGGTTTATGCCAAGGTTTTCTCCTT
Organism: Apium graveolens; assembly: GCF_009905375.1. Lineage (NCBI taxonomy): Eukaryota > Viridiplantae > Streptophyta > Magnoliopsida > Apiales > Apiaceae > Apium > Apium graveolens. Next base: position 117,362,625 of record NC_133654.1, read on the forward strand.
TCCAAATTCATTGGATATTATAACTCTGTTTATAATTTTCATAACAGAGGTTTTCAAGGAGTGTATGAAATGTATATATATAAGTGTATATATATATCGGGATTTAATGAAGTATCTCGTAACTTCATTATTTATAATGATATTCAAAGATTGAATCTATTCAAATCTTGTCTTGTAGTCTCATCTATGTGATGAACTTTTGAACTGATTATAACTTGAACGGTGGTAGTTCAAGTAATATTTGGAAAAGATATAAGTATATTGGGGTATCTTGTAACTTCATATTTTCAACTTATATCTAGTTAATGATTATCTTATGCATATCAAAGATTTTCAGAAAAATGTTGAGACAAGGGTAGATATATGAGATCACCTTGCAACGATATTTTTATACAGTTATAAACTGGAACTCTGTGTATATTATGCATGGAAGAGGACTTCCAAGATTTTGAAAAGTATATATGTATATATACTGAATATTTTGCGACTTCATCGCATTAAGATATCAAACTTGGTTCATTTCTTTGGACCAAGACTTTCATGAGTACTATGAGAAGGCTCATATATTGTTAATCATTATACATATTATTTTGGTGGGCTTGCTGCTCACCCTTGCTTTCTTCTTTCATCACACAACAACAGATAGAAAAGATGAACGAGACCAAGCTCCCGATTCGCAAGCGGTTAGAAAACGTTCCGCAGTCTTCTGAAAGCGTTGATGCCGCCGTAGCTGAGGTAGGAGCTATCAATAGGCTAGGTTTTCAACTATTGATGAACCAGACTTATGTATAATATGAATTGTAATAATGGCAAGGAATATGTAAATTTATTCAGAACCTTTTTAAGGTGTAACGGTTTATAATTGTGGAATATAAGGACTTGTGTTATTTTTGAGTGTTCATCTCTGAGACTATAACTTGTGGTGTGTGTGTTTATTGTGGGGTCACAGTACAGAGTAGTTGATTATTTATTAAGATTGGGTGTTATTAAGAGAAATGGAACTCGTGACAACCCGGATCCCCGACCCCGGATTTGGGGGTGTTACAGAAGTGGTATCAGAGCTAAGCGTTATAAACCTCAGAGATGATGTGACGTTAAGATAATAAGTTCACTAAGATAATAAGAACTCTTGCCAAGTTCCTAGTCAGGCTACCTAACGTAGTACTGTCAGTTAAAACCCTTATAGGAACCCTTATAAATATCGTGATAGAAGCGTAGTTCGTTATCGTATATGGTAGCGGGACTCCGAACCCTGAGGTTGAGGAGCAACAACGTGATGATATTTTATTACTTATTGGAGATCAGATTATGGATCCGATAGAGTGTCCTAACGCGGGATCGGATGATGTTCATGTTGAGGATGTTGTCCTAGAAGGGATAGTTGCTGAGGAGGATCCCATGGAGGATCCTGACAAGAATGAATAAAGGACCACTGATGAATTGATGACCATGGTTAGGTCGACTACCAGAGGTAGAATTGGTCGGTCACTATCGGAGGTTCGTTCAAGTTTGTAAAGATAGTAGCCCCCTTTAACGCGGCTTACTCGTAAGACTGGGAAGTTTGAATGGACAGAGAAATACGAGAACAACTTTCAAGAACTGAAGCAAAGATTGGTGATGACCCCTATGATGGCGTTGCCGGATGGAAAAGGAGATTTTGTGATGTGTAGTGACGCTTCGCATAAGGAATTAGGGTGCTTCTTATACAGCACAACAAGGTAATCGCGTACGCATCAAGACAATTAAGGGAATATAAAATTCGATATCCCCACCCATGAGCTTGGGCTCGTGGCAATAGTTTTGCCCTAAATATTGGAGGCACTACTTGTATGGAGAGAAGTACGAGATTTACACAAGCCATAAGTGCTCTAGTGCATTTTCACGCAGAAAGAGCTCAACATGCGCCAAATGAGGTGGTTAGAGCTAATCAAGGATTACGATTATGAGATTCTTTATCATTCGGGGAAAGCCAATGTGGTGGTTGATGCCCTTAGTAAAAAGGAGAGACTCAAGATGATAATGTCTTTGAGAGAGTTTATAAGAGATTTTGAGAAAATGGAAATAGAAGTGAAGGTAACCGGAGCCGGTACCGAAAAGCTGTTTGAGATTGCAAGACAGACCGAATTATTGGAAAAGAACATATTGTGCCAGAAAAAGTGATGAATGAAGGCAGAGAGCCAAAAAAATAGATATGAGATTAATACCGAGAAAGATGATAAGGGAATAATGAGGTATTCCTATAGAATTTGGGTTTCAAATGTTTAAGAGCTTAAAGATGAGATCCTAGATGAAAGTCATAGTTCAAGGAATAAGATTTAGGGCAAACCCTGAATGTGATAGTCAGGGAGGACGCCATCAAGATAGAAGGAACCCATAACATAATGAAGTGGAAAATGAGGATTTTAACGTATAAGATAACCCCAAGTATGGGAGAAGGATGAAACATTTCATACTGAGAAAATAGAAGTCGAGCAAGATAAGGAGACCCGAGACGGTACTCCTATATGGAAATTCATGGACCTGTCTAAACAGAACTTATACTTTTATTCCCAACCACCACCTTGAGGAAACAACGCGGTAGGAAATCCTTTCATGACCTTTAAGTCGCTAAGCTCTCAGAGTTCCAAGGAACAGTTTGACCCAGTCGAGGCAAGAGCCTGCCTAAAGGAAATATAGGAATTATTTGAGATTCTAAATGATTGACGAAGCACAAAAGACTATTTTCGTCACTTACCCCCGTAAGAGAGAGGCCACCCGTTGGTGAAAGGCCAAGAAAGGCACGGAGCCAGAGGTTATAATAAACTGATTAAAGTTCAGACAATTGTTTTCGGGAAAGTACTTCCCAAGGTTATGGAGGTAGTGTAAAAGCTTTAGAGCCAGAACAAAAGCGGACGAGTATGATGAATTATGAATCTAAGTTGTAAAAGTTGTCAAGATTCATTCTGAGGACACGAATCCAGAATGACGGGATGTTTGAAATCAATGCTTATGTTGTGTTGGTTCATGTAATGGTTGTAATGGAAACGAAAATAAAAGACTGAAAAGGGAAGGAGTATAAAGGGATATAAAGGAAATAGAGTTGAGAAGTGATAAGGGAGTTAGGTATGGGAAACCCTAAGAAACCCTTGCAATAAATATAGAGAAGTGTGTCATCATCAGCGCGATGGTGACTGATCATGAGATAAATTCAAGGTTTGAAGGCGTAAGCGATATGTAAAGTTAATTCCCTTGAAGTCGACAGTATTCGATGAAAATTTGAGATAGATCGATTGATTAATAAGGAAACACGGATGGACTGAGGAGACAAGAAAGTAAGAAATTAGGAAAATTGGATGAAGGAAGTGACCTTCAAGAATGTGAAGTGTAAGACCGGGGGCATGATACCCAGAAAGGGAGACGCCAGGTATGAAAGATATCCCAACATTGAGATGACTGTTGAGATAAATAAAAGAGGTAAATGAGTAGTTAGAACTAAAAGGTTCACGTTGAACATGACAAACATCTTCTAGAACATCCCTGTTATCATTACTGAATCAGGCAAGAAAAGCGGATAACCGTTCTTATCTTCAATATGACCTCATTTGGAATACAGATGTTATTGTAAAATTAGGCATATACTATCGAGGTGGGAATGATTGAATACGACACCCTCATCAGGGATATATGACTTGATTTATCCATGGAAGGATGCATGTACCTTTTAAAGGTGGAATTAAGGATAGAACATCGGTAACTTAAAATGAATCCTCGGGGAATGTATAAAGGTTGGAATTTCACCCTTAATAGGGATAATGTGAGTTTTGACAGTATGAATTGGAAAGGATTAAGGTAATAACAACCTTTAAGAATCAGTGGAGAAATTTTTCAGAAGTATATAGACAATGATTCTGGTATTAATAAATAGTATCTTGATATGCCCTGTATCTAGGGAATACAGGAGGAACGATTCGAGGATAACCTTAGAGGTTTTACAAGAAGAAAGGTAATATTCAAAATTCTAAAGAATAAAAATGTTGATAAAGGAAATATGACGTAATTATAATGATGCCAAGTGGGGCACGTGTTAAACCCCGAGAAAGTATGGATCGAACCAGTAAAGGTCAAAATTGTTCAGGGCAATTAAGGCCTAGGATAAAAGATGTTCTAATTATGATTGAGAGTCAGTCGTGATAGTGATTAACCTCTAAAGACTGAGGCAATAACTTATGGAAAAATGGTGATATTTTTTTTTACTCATCAGATTTTAAGGAAAACATCTTCACACAAGCAGTGATTGGAAATGAGGTAGAAAATTTAGTGAAGGTGGTTAAAATGACATTGATTGTAAGGAAATATTACTATCAAGAAAGGCCAAAGAGGTGGCTGACACTTTAAGTGTAAGAGGGCAATTATAGGCGCTCGTGCCAGAGGAATATAGTGATAATGGTGAAGGCTGTGAAGGTTGTATTATGGTGTGAAAGATTGACATTCCTTCTGATGATTGTGCGATACTCAACCGTGATAGTAGTTGGGTAAAGATTAATTTTTGTAATCACCGTGAGCGGGCTATCTATCTTAGAGGGCCATATCTTAAGATAAGCCAGGACCATGTTACGAAAGGACTAAATGAACCTTTGAGCTTCATGTCTCCTAATAAAGACATATGGTTAATAATGGTATTAACCTGCTATCGTTGCTTTCATTGAAACTCTTCTGCAATTTTATCTGCTTCATGTCATATGTACGTCAAGTTCAGGAGTGTTCTTCATGAATAATGAACGGTGATCATGTTACCTCCTTAGAAGAATTCGATACGAGATGTATGGACTCCGTATGGTTAGCTATTAAGACTTCATGGAAAATGAATGAATACAGTAGGTCAACGATGGACCCTAGTAGTGCAGGAATGATTCTGCGGGTAATGAGCCAATTAATTACAACCGTAAGAGTTGTATTGGAATGGATGTTGAGATTAAGTACCACTAATCGGGTTGTGGTGATGTATAAGTTATCATTGATAGACTAATTAAGTCGATTATCTACCTATTGAATACTTATTCCTTCTTATCAATAGAGAGTCGTATTACTATATGAGGAAGGTTGCAGTGCAAGCATAGAATTCTAGTAACGGTGATGTCTAGAATGAAAACCCAGATTCGATTTTCGATGTCGAGGGAGTTTCAAAGGTGATTGTGTATAAGCTCGAGCAAGAGCATGGGTCCATAGAATGATGGATGGAATAGTAAATATTTAAGCATGTAAAATGCGATGCTATAATACTTGATGTTGATATAAATACACATATGTTTTGTTCTCCTATATCAAACCTCTATAGTTCAGAGGTAGGTTCCAAGCCAGATATTTGGTGGCAGTATATTTTTTTTTCACATATACAATTCTCTTCAATTCGTTCTTTTCTCTTCTTTTCATTTCATATAAGCTGAGAAGAACAACCCTTCCAGAAGGGGAGGTATTGCCGAATGACTATCTATCTGTGTGATAGAAGCTGAGTAGGATACCATATATTGTTTAATTGCTTGTCAAGTACTAAAGGCTGGCCACCTTCTGTACTAACTATGCAATGTAACAAGTGTTCATGATCATAGTGATCTCTCAATAAATTCTTTTACTTCTATATGAAGGACTAAGCTTTCGAAGATAGAAGCAGCTGAAAAAGGAGTAATAAAGTTGTGGTGGTATGCGGAATGGAAACACATTCATGATACTAAGGTTGACGAGGTTATTAAAAGGTTATAGAACGCTAACGAGCAAAAGTATAACCAGTATAATATTAGGAACGGAAGGTAGTAGCGATTACGAACTGGAAAAGAATGGGTATTGAGAAGCAAAAGCTCTAATGCTAAAAGCTATAATGAGAGTCTGTGCAATAGACTTGAAAGAAATTGGAATGATCACTTAACACGGATTGAGTTTTCTTACGACAATAGATCTTATGTCATTATCGAGTTGTCGCCTTGTGAGATCCTTGAGGGAAGACAATGTCGATCTCCCTTATGTTAGGATGAAGTTGTAGAGTGCAAGATGCTCGGACCCGCAGTAGTCCAAAGGACCAAGGATATAATAGATCTAATCAGAGGATGGCTGGTAGTAACCCAAGATGGACATAAGAAGTATGTTGATTTGACATGAAAGGATAAAGAATAGGAAGTAGGGGACCTAGTGTTGTTAAAGGTATCCCCTTGGAAACCCTTGGAAAGGATTGATGAGATTCGGAAAGAAAGGAAAGCTAATCCACAATTTGTCGGACCCTTGGATATATTAAGAAGTATTGGGAAGTTAGCATATGAGCTAGCCTTACCCCAGAACATGTAGCAAGTCATAACGTGTTTCACGTATCAATGTTAAGGAAGTGTAATTCGGATGCCAGATAAATAGGGGCATATGAGCGCATAGACATGCAACCAGACGTAACCTATATGGAGCAACCAGGAAGGGTTATAGATTGAAAAAGGAACAAGAGCTTAGGAGAAGGGTTATCAAACTATTCAGAGTTTGATGGAAGAACCACAATGTGGGAAAATTTACTTGAGAGTTAGAAAGTGTAATGCTAAGAAAGTATCCATATTCATTTTCTATCTGATTCCGGGACGGAATCCTTTTAAGGAGGGGAGACTGTAATAACCCCAATTTTTGGAATTTTTGAAACCCTTATGAATAGTGATTTTGCTGATTATGCTGAATAAGAAAACTTTTCATGCCACACTATGTAGGGTTTCTGTTATTGATATTCTGAGATTTTATTAGTACTCTATATGGTATATAAGTATATGTAAAGATTGTCAGAATCCAATTCCGAACACTTTGATTTTTCCCGGAAATCCACCAGATACAGAAAGAAGTGAGTATAAGGTAACAGGATAAATAGGATTTAAATTCAAGGATTTTAAGAGGGGATCATAAAAAGGAATATAAAATATTGAGGAAGGTTTAGGGGAACCCAAGTGATAAGATCCCGGATATGATTCCTCAAACGATAAACGAGAACAAAAGTTAAGCGAACCGTATAACAGATCAGCGGTCATTAGGCAAGCAATTAGGAGTTAATCAAGGAGGTTAGGGATGATGATGTCATCAAACCAACAAGAAGAAGACAAGTGTAACAAGATGACCTAAGCTTGATGACCTAAGCATGACAAGTGGGAAGGATTGGTTGGTTGATTGTGAGCCACACATTTTTCACCATGGTAAAAATTTATTTTAATTCCAAGACAAAAGGAAGCAACCAACCAACAAATATCATAACACAAATACAAATTGAAAGTTGACTTTCCCATTTCAAGAAGAAAGCTCTCGGCTAAAACAAACCCAGCAACTTCAAACTGCCATATCTCCTTCAATACTCACTCAAATGTTATGTTCTATAGCTCGTTGGAAAGGTATTGAGATGGCCTACAAATCTTGTTCACAAGTCTCTTCCAAATAAATATGGTAAGACCCTTATTTTTACATTTCTTTAAATCGGACTTTTAGAAACTTCAAAGCCTAACTTTGTGTTCTTGATTTCTTTGGAAAGGTCAAGCTTGTAGGAGGCTCCATAAGGCTTCCTAGTAACTTTCCACCCTCCAAGAAAGGTATAAATCTTCACACCCTTTAGTAATAAGTTTGAATGTTGAAGTTTGGAGATGGTTTGGATGGATGAGTAGTAATTTGAATGATAAGCATGATTCGAGCTTAATTGTTAAGTAGTTTAGTTGAATTTGGAGATGTTGTAATATATGATTGGATTGAGATCCTTGAGCTTATTATGACTGAAATCAGTAGCATTGATGTGTGTCTTGATTTGTTATTGATTGGTAGTTGGATTGATATGATTTGGAATGGTAAAAAATTTGGAAATCGCGTAAACATAGCCGTCGTAATGTCCGATTTACTTTAGACTGCTTTTGTTCATAACATTAGGACCCGAGAACTCCCTGATAGGTTTTGACCATTACCATTTTTAGATAGTTCATGTTACGAGCTTCATTTTGATATGTGGTTCGTTTGATTCCGATGTACGGTTTAGGAGAAACGGCCGTTTTAAGTAACGACGTTTTGCGAACGAAACATTACCCCTCGCCTTACTTTGAAACATAGGTTAAAGACCTTAAATGACTAATTGGAGTATGAAACATTTATGTAAAGTGTAATAGGAAGTTGGTAAGACACTCGCGAAGGAATCGCCTTAAAACTCATAATGGTTAATTTATAAAAAATGGTGGAGCCGAGGGTACTCGAGCGACTTAAGAGAATCAGTAAGCGCAAAGCGAGCATTAGGGTCTAATTTGGTTAAAGTATAGATTTACAAGTGACTTCGGTTTAATTCCAACTTATATGTTGTTTATAGGTTACCAGACTCGTCCCGAGCCATTTGTAACCCCCAGTCACTCAGGCAAGTTTTCTACCCGTTATACTGTTGTTGTGATGTATATGTGTATATGCATGATCTTGTGATAAATGCATATTTGTTATTAGCAAATTCTTGCGATATATTGTAGCATGTGATATGGTATATATGCATGCCTATTTCGTATTCTTGATTTATATATCTGTTGGTTCAAATGCTTATTCGTTGCATAATACATATGCTAGAGATAAGCGGTATTTGCGTATACCCTTAGTATAGGGGATCAAAAGGTGAACTTTTTCTAAAACCGGGAGGCGAGGCTCCCGAGTATAATATATATTTATATATATATATATATATATATATATATATTGATATAGTTTTTAAAACTATTAATCGAATAAGGTTTATTCGATAACTTTATTTTATTTAATGAATATTATTACGAATATTCATTCGAGGACTTATGACTCCTTTTATTTTATTATTTGAATATTATTTGAATATTCATTCGAGGGCTTATGACTCTTTTATATTATTTATTGAATATTATTTGAATATTCATTCGAGGGCTTATGACTCAGTTTATATTATTTAATGAATATTATTTGAATATTCATTTGAGGATCTATGACTCTGATTATTTGCTGAGATATGTTCTTTATTTTATTAAAGAATAAGGTGTCGATAATCAAACTTATCTTTGATTATTCAAATAAAGATAGTACTTTCGTATAAGTATATCTTTGGTTATTTAATACTCATTTCAAGTATAAGTTTTAAAACTTCTACTTCAATTATTTTTATAAAGATTATTCTTTATGGGAATATTATTTAAATAATAATATTCAAATATTTTCTAATATATTGGGACTGATTTATTTCATTAAATCAGCATTACTCCAAACACTCTTTAAAGTGTTTTCGAGTCTTCAAAATGATTTTTAAAAGTTAGAGCGGTTCCCAAAACTCATTTTTATATTTAAGATCTTCCTTTTAAAGGGGATTTAAATACTCGTTCAAAACTTGAGGAATCCGGCTCAGTGGTGTAATTTACATTCGCAACGAGGTTGCTGTTTTGAGAAAACATCTTGATTACTTGCCCATCGTTCGGGAAGTAAGTTCATCTATTTGAGTCGGCATAAGCAACATGGGCTCAGTGGGCGTCCATGAAAGTGTAAGTGGCTCAGTGGGAGTCCATCAAATGCGTAAGTGGCTGAGTGGCAGTCCAGCATAAGGTCCTATTGCGGCCAGGGTGATGACCAATGGGGAATTCGTCCATCTACTAGTAGAAAAGGTTACTTATTGGTATCTTTTCCTGATCAGCAAGATATCAGGTTTATGCCAAGGTTTTCTCCTTTCCAAATTCATTGGATATTGCAACTCTGTTTATAATTTTCATAACAGAGGTTTTCAAGGAGTGTATGAAATGTATATATATAGGTGTATATATATATCGGGATTTAATGAAGTATCTCGTAACTCCATTATTTATAATGATATTCAAAGATTGAATCTATTCAAATCTTGTCTTGTAGTCTCATCTATGTGATGAACTTTTGAACTGATTATAACTTGAACGGTGGTAGTTCAAGTAATATTTGGAAAAGATATAAGTATATTGGGGTATCTTGTAACTTCATATTTTTAACTTATATCTAGTTAATGATTATCTTATGCATATCAAAGATTTTCAGAAAAATGTTGAGACAAGGGTAGATATATGAGATCACCTTGCAACGATATTTTTATACAGTTATAAACTGGAACTCTGTGTATATTATGCATGGAAGAGGACTTCCAAGATTTTGAAAAGTATATATGTATATATACTGAATATTTTGCGACTTCATCGCATTAAGATATAAAACTTGGTTCATTTCTTTTGACCAAGACTTTCATGAGTACTATGAGAAGGCTCATATATTGTTAATCATTATACATATTATTTTGGTGGGCTTGCTGCTCACCCTTGCTTTCTTCTTTCATCACACAACAACAGATAAAAAAGATGAACGAGACCAAGCTCCCGATTCGCAAGCGGTTAGAAAACGTTCCGCAGTCTTCTGAAAGCGTTGATGCCGCCGTAGCTGAGGTAGGAGCTACAAATAGGCTAGGTTTTCAACTATTGATGAACCAGACTTATGTATAATATGAATTGTAATAATGGCAAGGAATATGTAAATTTATTCAGAACCTTTTTAAGGTGTAACGGTTTATAATTGTGGAATATAAGGACTTGTGTTATTTTTGAGTGTTCATCTCTGAGACTATAACTTGTGGTGTGTGTGTTTATTGTGGGGTCACAGTACAGAGTAGTTGATTATTTATTAAGATTGGGTGTTATTAAGGGAAATGGAACTCGTGACAACCCGGATCCCCGACCCCAGATTTGGGGGAGTTACACCAAATACGGGGTCAAGATTTGGTGTCACTAAACAATCTTTATATAATATAAAACAATATACAAATGACCCCTTAGTTTCGGATCGTTTACAGGTTATGGTATGAAACAAGAATATAGCCTTCCACAATTTACAATAGCTAAAATACAATTTAAATACCTTTCTACTAATTCCCTTGTCTTATTTTTCTAACATCTTCATCTTCTTGCAGCGGAGATCTTTCTAACTTCTGCTGTCTATCAAAAGCTATTCACTTTTATCCTCATTTGTTTCCGAAAGAAATAAGAATTTACAGAGCAAGAGTGAGCCAAAAATGCCCAGCAAGTATATAACTGATTTCCAGGTATCAATATTAAAGGAAATTCCCGGACAAAATCTTTTAAATAATTTATAAACATTTTCATTTATTTAAGGTAGTTGAGCGAAATAACCATTGGCCATTACCAGCCTTTAATTATAAATCAGAAGTGACGAGCAATTCCCAGATTCATCTCCTGAATCACGGTTTTGTCCGGTTTTATAATCATAAAAATTTTCAAGAGAGAATGCCGTTAATGGCGATCAACAATGAATTAGACTGGACACTAGTGTAACGTTCACACTCATATCCTGCTGATCAGTCAGGATATAGTGTAAATCTATACCTAATTGTATAGATCCATTCGGGTACCCAGGCACAATGACCCAAGGGTCCGGTCCATCCCCGGCCCATAGGGTCCAGCTGATAAGTGGCATTTTATACCACTTAGAGCATCTCATAACGGCTTGAATTGGTGTCTTGAACTCGAGTATTTTGTGTATTTGACGCGTTTTCTAGTATTTTTCCATTTCAGGGTATAACTAGCTTAGATAGGTGGTTTTCATCAAATAAAGCTTAAGGAAGTGCTTGGAATCATTCTAGGGGAGATGAGCAAAGAAATCAGAAAAAACAGAAGCAAAATAAAATATTTTCCAGAAGGGTAGCAGGCGCCCGCCTGGAGAGAGCAGGCGGCCGCGCGCTAGCAGGCGCCCGCGTGGAGGATGCAGGCGGCCGCCTATGGGCGGAATTTTAGAATCTGGATTTTATTAATTCTATTACAATTGGGCTTCTGTTAGCGCTGGTTCTCTTGGGTTATTAAATAAACCTTATGGGAAGACGTTTTCTTCATAGAGGAGATAATCAAGAGCGAAGGCAAGAAGATTGAGAAGACCATTTTAGCACGCAACAACGAAGAAGACGAAGCATACATTTATCTTGTGATTCTTTTAATTCATTGTAACTGTGGATGCTAGTTTTCTTTATGCTTTGAACCGTAATACTCTTGTTCCGTACTTCATTATTTATTAAGTATTTATAATCTTTATATCGTTGTGTTATTATCATGCTTTCATATGAACCCATGGTGATGCTGAGTTCTATTATGGGCTAATCGTGATCATGGGATCCTAGCGGATTTATTATGGATTTCTTTAGTTAATTGTTTATTACCTTGATATGTGGTGATTGTATGATATCTAGCATAGGTTGTGCTTATAGCCTGTTAATCTCTTGTGAAGCGACAATGAATCTTGAGATTTAGAACTTGCCATGCTAGCATAGGTTCATGTATTGTATGCATGATTAGTGGGTAACTCTAACCGTTTTACTTGCCCTGTGTAATCATCATGAATAACTTGCACTTAAATCGTTATCTTGTCAAATTCTGTAGACATATAGGGTCTCAACATAATTGATGCATATTCAACTTCTATCTTAATTGTGGATGCTTGGTAGAATGGTATTCGTACAATGAAAGTTGGCATTTATCAGTTTCGTGTTGTTCGATTAATATCATCACCATTACATGCTAAGGTTAATGACAATAATTATTGAATGAAGTAGTAATGAAGTCAGGATCTCATGTATGTTTAATATTGTTAATTTAAGTGTTTAATTCTTGTAGTTAATATTAGTTAACCAATCTTAATTGTTATTGTCTTGGCATTGAAGAATAATCATATATTGGTGAGTAAGTGTTAATTAAATATAATTAATCAGAGTCTCTGTGGGAACGAACTAGAAATCATTCTATATTACTTGCGAACGCATACACTTGCGTGATTTATTTAGCGCATGCTTTGTGCCTAACAAGTTTTTGGCACCGCTGCCGGGGACTCAGTGTTAATTTGTTTAGTTTATGTACTTGCCATCAGTGGTCATTAGGATTCATTGATTAAGACTTGTTACTTACTGCTTCCGGTCGTGTTTCAGGTACTCTAGCGAGCGTTTATGCAAACACGTTCTCGCACTCGCAAGAGAAATCTGGATAAAGCTGAGGAGACAGATACAGCTCTTGACTTTCCGGAGAAGATAGTTTTTGAAGATTTGGATAAAGAGAGTGAAAAGAAGGAACCTGAAACAATGGGTGATCATGTAGTTCAAGCTGATCCAACTCTTATGGACTTTTCTCGGCCTAAAATTGATGACATTCAGTCAAGCATCTTTCATCCGGCTATTCAGGCCAATACTTTTGAAATCAAGTCGGGCACTATTCAGATGGTGCAGAATTCCGTTTCTTTCGGAGGTGCTGCGACTGAAGATCCCAACATGCATATCAGGAATTTTGTCGAGATATGTAGTACCTTCAAATATAATGGTGTTACTGATGAGGCCATCAAGCTGAGGCTTTTCCCATTCTCTCTGAGGGACAAAGTTAAGGACTGGTTACATTCTTTACCAGCTGGGTCCATCACTACTTGGGAAGATCTTGCACAAAAGTTTCTGATGAAGTTCTATCCAATGGCCAAAACTGCAGCTATGAGGAGTGCTCTTACTCAGTTTGCACAGCAACAAGGAGAATCTATGTGCGAGGCTTGGGAGCGCTACAAGGAGATGTTAAGAAAGTGTCCACATCATGGTATGCCTGACTGGATAGTGATCACTGGTTTCTACAATGGTTTGGGGGCCAAATCTCAGCCCATGCTCGATGCAGCTTCTGGAGGCGCCTTGTGGGCCAAAAGCTATACTGAGGCCTATAATCTCATTGAAACTATGGCTGCAAACGAGTACCAAAACCCAACTCAAAGGATGATTCCTGGGAAGGTAGCAGGTATTCTGGAAGTTGATGCAGCTACAGCTATTACAGCGCAGCTCCAGGAGCTGTCTATGAAGGTCGATTCTTTAGCCAACTATGGAGTAAATCAAATAGCTAGTGTCTGTGAGCTTTGTGCAGGCTCTCATGCTACGGATCAGTGTTCTCTTATTAATGAATCTGTTCAGTATGTGAACAATTTTCAGCGACCGCAGCAGCCTGTGCCCGCTACTTATCATCCTAATAATAGAAATTATCCCAATTTCAACTGAAGCAATAATCAGAATGCTATTCAGCAACCATATCAGCAAGCTGCAAGTAAACAGTTTAATCCACCTGGATTCCAGCAACCTCAGCAATTTGCTCAAAGGCAAACATATTCTCAACAAGGAGGTGCTGCTCCACTTTTTAGTGCTGATTTCGAGGAGTTAAAGCTGTTATGCAAAAGTCAGACTGTTTCTATCAAGACCTTGGAAAATCAAATTGGACAAATAGCCAATGCCTTGCTCAATCATCAACCTGACACACTTCCCAGGGATACTGAAGTGCCAGGCAGGAAGGAAGCTAAAGAGCAAGTCAAAGTTGTCACCTTAAGGTCTGGAAAAGTTGTTGATGCTGAAAAAGCAAAGGATGGAGAAGTTGAAGCTGTAGATGAAGAAGGAATGCAAAAGGAGAAAGAGGGGTAACCAAGGAAGACTACTATTGAACACACTCTGCCTGAGGGTAATACAGGGGAGAAACAGCTCTATCATCCACCACCTTTTCCTAAGCGATTGCAAAAACAAAAGCTGGACAAGCAATTTGGTAAGTTTCTGGAGGTGTTCAAGAAACTTCACATCAACATTCCTTTCGCTGAGGCTCTTGAGCAAATGCCTAGTTATGCGAAATTCATGAAAGGTATTCTTTCGAGGAAGGTGAAACTAGATGATCTTGATACCGTTGCTCTGACGGAAGAGTGCAGTGTCGTGCTGCAACAAAAATTACCTTCAAAGCTTAAGATGGAGGGTATGCATGGACTACAGGAAGTTGAATAAAGCCACGAGGAAGGATCACTTCCCTCTTCCATTTATTGATCAGATGCTGGACATATTGGCTGGTCATGAGTATTATTGTCTTCTGGATGGCTATTCGGGCTACAATCAGATTTGCATTGCACCAGAAGATCAAGAGAATACTACTTTCACTTGTCCATTTGGCACGTTTGCTTTTTGCAGAGTTTCTTTTGGCTTATGTGGTGCACCTGCCACTTTTCAGAGATGCATGATGGCCATATTCTCTGATATGATTGGAAATAATGTCGAAGTGTTCATGGACGACTTCTCCATCTTTGGACATTTATATGATGAATGCTTGAATAATCTCCATTTGGTGCTCAAAAGGTGTGTGGAAACCAATCTGGTGCTCAATTAGGAAAAATGTCGCTTCATGGTGCAACAAGGCATCATTCTTGGGCATAAGGTCTCCAGTAGAGGTCTTGAGGTGGATAAAGCCAAGGTGGGCGTCATTGAAAATCTTCCGCCACCTATTTCTGTGAAGGGAATCTGTAGCTTTCTTGGTCATGCGGATTTTTATCGGCGTTTCATCAAGGACTTCTCTAAGATATCTAAGCCATTGTGCAACGTGCTCGAGAAAGATGTGCCTTTCAAATTTGATTATGAATGCTTGGCAGCATTCGAGACATTCAAGAAGAGTTTAATCACCGCACCAGTTATTACGGCACCTGATTGGAGAGAACCTTTTAAGATGATGTGTGATGCAAGTGATTATGCAGTGGGAGCAGTTCTTTGGCAGCGAAAGACTAATATCTTTCATGTGGTCTACTATGCTAGCAAGACGCTAAATGGAGCCCAACTGAACTACACCACTACTGAGAAGGAGCTCTTGGTTATAGTTTTTGGTTTCAAAAAATTTCGATCTTATCTACTTGGGACAAAGGTGACAGTGTTCACTGATCACGCTGTCATCCGTTATCTGGTCTCAAAGAAGGATTCGAAGCCTAGACTTATTCGTTGGGTTCTCTTACTACAGGAATTCGAGTTAGAGATCAAGAATTGAAAAGGTACTGAAAATTAAGTAGCTGACCATCTTTCTAAATTGGAGAATCCTAATTCTACTTCACATGATAAGACATTGATCAAAGAATCTTTTCCGGATGAGCAGTTGTTCTCAATTCAAGAGGAAGAGCCATGGTTCGCAGACATTGTGAACTATCTTGTTAGCAATATAATGCCTCCTAATATGAATGCGGCTCAAAAGAAGAAGTTTCTGCATGAGGTGAAGTGGTACATGTGGGATGAACCATATTTTTTTAAACAAGGAGCTGACCAGATCATCAAGAGATGTATCCCATTCTGTGAAACGGAGGGGATATTACGAGACTGTCATTCCACAGCTTATGGTGGACATTATGGTGGTGAAAAGACAGCAGCTCGTATTCTTCAAGCAGGTTTTTTCTGGCCTACGTTGTTTAAGGATGCACATCAGTTTATTTTAAGGTGTGATCGTTGCCAAAGAGTTGGGAATCTTACCAGAAAGGATGAGATGCCTTTAAATGTGATGCTTGAAGTTGAGGTCTTCGATGTTTGGGAAATCGATTTTATGGGACCATTTATCTCGTCCTGCAATAATCAGTACATCTTGCTGGCAGTCGATTATGTCTCGAAATGGGTGGAAGTCAAGGATCTACCATCTAATGATGCAAGGCTAGTGTTGAGTTTTCTTCATAAACAGATATTCACAAGGTTTAGAACGCCATGAGTTATCATAAGTGATGAAGGGTCGCATTTCTGCAATCATAAGTTCACTTTTATGATGCAACGCTATAATGTGAATCATCGCATTGCTACTTCCTATCATCCGCAAACTAATGGTCAAGCTGAAGTGTCTAATAGAGAGATCAAGCACATTCTACAGAAAGTTATTTGTCCGTCAAGGAAAGATTGGTCTTTGAAGCTCGATGAAGCTGTTTAGGCTTATAGAACAGCATACAAGACTCTACTTGGGATGTCCCCATTTCAACTTGTCTATGGTAAGGGATATCATTTACCTGCGGAGCTTGACCATAAGCTTATTGGGCATTGAAGAAGTTAAACCTTGATCTAGATGCGGCTGGGAAGAAGCGAATGCTTCTGTTACATGAACTTGATGAATTTCGACTTCAAGCGTACGAAAACAACAAAATGTACAAGGAAAAGATAAAAAAGTGGCATGATAGGAAGTTATCGCCTAAGTCATTCGTGCCGGGGAAACAAGTTCTTCTATTCAACTCATGTCTCCGAATTTTTCCTGGAAAGTTGAAATCAAGGTGGTCTGGACCATTTATCGTCAAAACTGTGTTTCCACATGGAGCGGTGGAGATTTTTGAGAATGATCCGGGCCAAGCATTCAAAGTAAATGGTCAGAGATTGAAGCACTATTATGGGGATATGGCAAACCGTGAAGTGGTTAGTGTCGTTTTATTGTCAACTTGATCGCATCACTATATGTCAAGCTAATGACGTAAAAGAAGCGCTTCTTGGGAGGCAACCCAAGATATGAGACCATTAGACACCTTAGAATTTAGTACTTTATCCAAAAACCCAAAAAAATCCGAAAAAAGTTGGTAGAATTTTTTTTCCAGAAGCCTTGTAGGCGCCCGCCTGCTAGGATCAGGTGGTCGCGTGCTAGCAGGCGACCGCCTGCTGGTGCCAGGCGACCGCCTGTGCCCCTGATTTTTGAAAAATCATTTTTCAGCCTATAAAAAAAATAAACAAAACAAAAACAAAATTTACAGAACCCATATCACCCATTACCCCACGACTTCTCCCCATACTTAGCCACAATCCCCACTCCTAATCAAATTCTAACCTAATTTTTCCCTATAAATACATACAACCTCTACATACATATCCCACACACTTTCAACTTACAAAATCTCTCCTACACACCAAACACAAACTCTCCAACTCTTATTCTCAGTTTTTATGGCCCCAAAGAGATCACGAACTTTGGGTAGCAGCGGCACCAACCCGACTGCTACCGATTCTTTGAGAAATACTGCTGCGAGGCCCCGATTATTAGATGGGGCTGCTGAAGAAAAGTACACTAAGCTTCTGACTAAGCCTATTATGAGGGAGAGGGGCTTCTTGCCATCAGGGAGGGATGGTGATTTGCTACCGATGATTGCTGAGAAGGGATGGATTACATTCTGCGAGTCACCTGAGGCGGTTCCGATGATATCATTCGCGATTTCTATGCAAACGCTAAGGCCGACAAGAATGGGTTTTCTGTTGTTCGTGGGCTTACTGTTGATTATCAGCCCGAGGTGATTCTCTGGGTAATTGGACAGCGACAAAGGAAACCACAAGAGGAGCATGGGAATGAAAAGACCCCTGAGGACTTTGATATGGACTTGATTATTGCTACTCTCTGTCGGCCGAGCACAGTGTGAAAGTTCAAAAGGGGAACAAATGAGTATCATAATTTCCCTGCTATCGCGATGAACAGGTATGCTCATGCTTGGAATGCATTTATGTGTGCTAATATTCTTCCTTCTTTGCATTCACATGAGGATACTGTGGAGAGGGCGAGGTTGTTATGGAAAATTCTGAATGATGAATATTATGTGGACCTTGGTGAGTACATCCACCAAGGGATTTTGAAGTTTTTGAGGGGGAAATCGGAATACTCTATCATGTATGCCTCTATTATCAAAAAGCTTTGCAAGGCACGTGGAGTCTAGTGGCCTTCTTATGAGCAGCTGCAGATGTCGGCCGCTCCTATTGATTCATCGACGTTGAATGTGATGCAGGAGTGGACGGGTGGAGAGCCCAAGTCACATGGTTTGGGATATCACCTTTCAGGAGGAGTTTCAGCAGTTGGTGCTACCATGGCTAGGTCCAGTCAGGCTCAGGGAAAGGCAGGATCTTCGAGAGCCCGGGGAGGAGATGGTTCGGGATTGGCTGATGTCCAGTACATGAGGCTTTCCAAGAGGATGGATGCGATGTATGAGTCATAGAGTCGGTTTGCGCAGGAGCTCACCCAAGCACTTGGGACTGCATTTAGAGTCCTTGGAGCTAACATCCAGTGGCCCGTTTATGGTGAGGATTCTGCTTATCCACCTCCTGACACTCCACCCTCTAAGGGTGATGATGATGATGATGATTCATCTGAGTAGGTATACCCTATGTTCCTTTCTATTACCTTCACTGGGGACAGTGAAGATTTTAAGTTTGGGGTGGTAGTTAAGGAACATATTTATGTGTGTGTCATGTAGTTATATTTTCATGATAGTTTAGTCATATAGTTGCATATTTTTGCCATATAGTTTTTTTATATAGTTTTTTTATTTTATAGCTTTAATTATCATGTCATATAGCTCATGCATATACCATGATCCCTTTGTGTTGTTTTATCGATTAATATGTGATGTTGATGCAAGTGTAGTGATAGCGTTAGAGTGATGTTGAATCTTGTTAGGTTGGCATGCATGCTACAAACACTTGTAATTTCACTAAGTCTTAGAGTATGCTTAAGGACTAGATTGTTGTCATGGTTTGATGGTTTTTGAGGTTAATCTATTGCTTATGCTTAGAATGCATGATAGGCTCTTAATGATAAAAGACATGAAAAGATGAAAATTGGAGATAAAAATTGGAATTCATTGCTAGTTGTGGCTAGGCGTCAATAGTAGACGGCTCGTATTGTATACGAGTAGTCTAGGGTTGAGCAAGATAGAGCGAAACGCACTTGCTCGAAAATTGAAAAAAAAAGAAAGAAAAAGAAAAGAAAAGAAAAGAAAGAGGAAAAAATATGATTTAATGCACAATTGATCACGAGTGAGCTCTTTGGTATTCGAGTTATTAAGTTCTTAGGGGACTTTGTGCCTAGTGACCTAAGGCTTTTATAGTCTGGGATCCGCTAACCTAACGCTCGCTAAATGGGTACCATTGCATAAGTCTTTTATGGACCTCACTCATTGCATGATCAAATAAGCATTTATTTTATGTGTTGAATAAAAGCATGATTCCGTAATAAACTCCAATAATCTTGAAGTGTATTAAGTCATTTTGTGTCTAGAATATATTCTTCGTATAAGCTTATGATTGCCTTGAGGATAATTAAGTTATGGTGATTGATCTAGTTTTGAAGCATATCTGTTAAGTATTCACACACACAATGTTTCTAGTTGTATGTTAGCTTGCCTGATTTGATTGATCTTTAGTCGCCTAATTGCATTTATTGATATGTCATGTGTTTGGTTTAGCCATCGTGATGGGGATCGCTGCATTCATATAGTTGCATTCATGCATGTTTTATTCTGAGTTTGAGTCTGTGATGCTTGAGGACAAGCATCGATTCAAGTTTGGGGGTGTGATAAGTGGCATTTTATACCACTTAGATCATCTCATAACGGCTTGAATTGGTGTCTTGAACTCGAGTATTTTGTGTATTTGACGCATTTTCTAGTGTTTTTGCATTTCAGGGTATAACTAGCTTAGATAGGTGGTTTTCATCAAATTAAGCTTAAGGAAGTGCTTGGAATCATTCTAGGGGAGATGAGCGAAGAAATCAGAAAAAATAGAAGCAAAATAAAATATTTTCTAGAAGGGTAGCAGGCGCCCGCCTGGAGAGAGCAGGCGCCCGCCTGGAGAGAGCAGGCGCCCGCCTGGAGAGAGCAGGCGGCCGCGCGCTAGTAGGCGCCCGCATGGAGGATGCAGGCGGCCGCCTGTGGGAGGAATTTTAGAATCTGGATTTTATTAATTCTATTACAATTGGGCTTCTGTTAGCGCTGGTTCTCTTGGGTTATCAAATAAACCTTATGGGAAGACGTTTTCTTCATAGAGGAGATAATCAAGAGCGAAGGCAAGAAGATTGAGAAGACCATTTTAGCACGCAACAACGAAGAAGAGGAAGCATACATTTATCTTGTGATTCTTTTAATTCATTGTAACTGTGGATGCTAGTTTTCTTTATGCTTTGAACCGTAATACTCTTGTTCCGTACTTCATTATTTATTAAGTATTTATAATCTTTATATCGTTGTGTTATTATCATGCTTTCTTATAAACCCATGGTGACGCTGAGTTCTATTATGGGCTAATCGTGATCATGGGATCCTAGCGGTTTTATTATGCATTTCTTTAGTTAATTGTTTAATACCTTGATATGTGGTGATTGTATGATATCTAGCATAGGTTGTGCTTATAGCCTGTTAATCTCTTGTGAAGCGACAGTGAATCTTGAGATTTAGAACTTGCCATGCTAGCATAGGTTCATGTATTGTATGCATGATTAGTGGGTAACTCTAACCGTTTTACTTGCCCTATGTAATCATCATGAATAACTTGCACTTAAATCGTTATGTTGTCAAATTCTGTAGACATATAGGGTCTCAACATAATTGATGTCTATTCAACTTCTATCTTAATTGTGGATGCTTGGTAGAATAGTATTCGTACAACGAAAGTTGGCGTTTATCAGTTTCATTGTTCGATTAATATCATCACCATTACATGCTAAGGTTAATGACAATAACTATTGAATGAAGTAGTAATGAAGTCAGGATCTCATGTGTGTTTAATATTGTTAATTTAAGTGTTTAATTCTCGTAGTTAATATTAGTTAACCAATCTTAATTGTTATTGTCTTGGCATTGAAGAATAATCATACATTGGTGAGTAAGTGTTGATTAAATATAATTAATCAGAGTCTTTATGGGAATGAACAAGAAATCATTTTATATTACTTGCGAACGCGTATACTTGCATGATTTATTTAGTGCATGCTTTGTGCCTAACACCATCTCATCATTGGCCCTCATAGTATGTTAGATATATTTGAGATATCATGTCTAATATGTTTCATGTTTAGTTTTCAGATCTTAATAAACAGGAAATATCAAGACTTACTGAAACCAGTACTTACTGGAAGTCAGAACTTCATATCAGGACTTAAGGTCATATCAGAACTTAAGTACGGAAGGATTTACAGTTAAGGAAGGAAGCTGATTAACAGTAGAAGATCGTGACTAAAACAAAGGAAGATATGCATGGAAAGAATTAGAAGACTGGAAGACTTGTATAAGATATCTGATTGATATATTTTAGGAGACAGAATTATATTCCATATCAATTAGAAGTTATCTTGTAATTGTGTAGTATATAAACACAGACATAGGTTTACACTATATGTGTTATCATTATCGAGATATATTATTTATTGTAACCTAGCAGCTCTTAGTGATATTTTTTCATCACTGAGAGAGAACAGTTCCATTTTAACAGAATTTATTATATTGAATATATATTTTTACTGTTACTTGTGTTCAAGATCGATTTGATTGTAGTAACACTGTATTCAACCCCCTTCTATAGTGTTGTGTGACCTAACAATTGGTATCAGAGCATATATGTTAACACACATACAGTAAAGATCCAAACAATCATGTCTGAAGAAGCAGAAACTCCAACGAAGCCCACCAAAACTGAAGAAACTAAAAACACTCAAATCCACAGTCGATATGAGACTATTAGGGTTCCCATACTGAGACCTTCTGAGTATCCCATATGGAAAGTTAAGATGGTTATGTTTCTGGAAGCTACAGATCCAGAATACTTTGATAGGATTAATGAAGGACCATATAAGCCAACCAAGCTCTCTGTTGTAGTCGCAGATCAACCAGTAAAGTCCATACCAAAGGAGAAAGGTGATTACACAGCTGAAGACATCTCATCTATTGTCAAGGATGAAAGGGTAAGGTATTTACTGCATAGTGCCATTGATAATGTCATGTCAAACAGGGTAATGAATTACAAGACTGCAAAGGAGATATGGGATGCCTTGGAGGCAAGATGCCAGGGAACTGATGCAATCAAAAAGAACATGAGGACTATACTCACTCAAGAGTATGAGCACTTTGACTCAAAAGCTGGTGAGTCATTCACTGAATTATATGACAGGTTTGTCAAACTCTTGAATGATCTGTCACTGGTGGACAAGGAATATGATCTTGAAGATTCAAATCTAAAATTCCTTTTAGCTCTTCCTGAAAATTGGGATTTGAAGTCTACTACCATAAGAGACAACTATGCTCTTGATGAAACTACTCTTGATGAAATTTATTGTATGCTCAAGACTTATGAACTTAAGATGGATCAAAGGAGCAAGAGACATGGGATAAAGTCAAGGATAGTTGCTCTTAAGGCTGAGGAGGAATCTCCTAAAGTTGCCGTCTCAAAGAAAGGCAAAGAAAAGGCTCTCATCATAAAGTCTGATTCAGAGTCATCACATTCTGATGATGATGATTCAGAAACTGAAAGATTGCCATAAATGGATGCTGATGCAGAGATGATAAAATTGTGTGCTCTTATGGTGAAGAGTACCACAAAGATAGCCTACAGGAAATTCCGAAAGGGAAAGAAGTTTTCCAGGAAAGGTGTAAGTGCTGATAAGAAATGGTTCAGAAAGTCTGAAGGGAAAAGTGCAAAGTCTGACAGAGGAGACAACTCAAATGTCAAATGCTACAATTATGGTGAAAGAGACCACATATCTCCTGACTGCAAGAAAGGAAAGAGTGAAAAAGGCAAGGCACTTGTCACAAAGAAGAAAAGATGGACAGATTCTTCGAATTCTGAAGATGAGGTGAATTATGCCTTGATGGCAACTGTTGATGGCAGCCCTGAAACTGCTGAATTGAAGGTACCTCAAACAACTTATGTTTTTCATACTGATGATATTACTGAGTTAAGATTATATCTTAAAACCATGTTTATTCGTTACAGAGATCAAACTTTAACATGTGAAAGATTAACTTCTGAAAATCTTGCGTATAAGAAAAGGAATGACTGTTTAGAAAAAGAGTTAGTTATGTTCCACCAAACTCAGAAAGAAAGAGATGATGCTTTTAATGTTAGAGATGAAGTGCTAAAATTGAATGAATCTCTAAAAACTGAGTTAGAAAAAGAAAGAGAAATTATCAGGACTTGGACTAACTCTGGCAGAACAACTCAGAATTTGTTAAGTAGTGGAAACTGGAAAGAGGGCTTAAGTTATGGAGATGATAAAGGTGAAAAAGGAACTGAACAAATTGAGCCAAATATTGTTAAACAGACTACTAAGCCAAAGGTGAATCATGTTAAGTTTGTAACTAAAACTGTAAAGTCTGATTCTGAAAAGATGAGAGAGTCTGTAGCAGAAGTTAAGAAGAAATCAACTTTTGACAAAATAGAACAGGATAAACCAGCTAAAGTTAACATAGGCTTAATGACAAAGAAGCAGCTTAAGCATAAGCTGAAAGAAATCAGTAATGTCAACAAGGTAAAGGCGGCTAGGAAAAATAGGAATGGTAAGGAAGGTATGAAAAAAAGCAATAATTATATGCATGTTCCTAATGCTCCTAGAAAGAAATGTTATAACTGTGGAAACTCTAACCATCTTGCTTCTTTTTGTAGGAAGAATAAGAATATAAACTCTTTACCTCCTAAGTCAGGAATTAAGAGTCAGTCTGTTAGGTTTAAGCCACAAAATCCTTGTTTTCATTGTAGTAGTTTATGGCATTCCATTTATACTTGTAAGGAATATCATAGTTTGTACTATGATTATTATCAAATAAAACCTTCATTGAAGAAAGTTACTTTAATTCCTTCTAGTGTAAAGTCTGATGCAAAGTCTGATATAAGTTCTGATAAACAGAATGTTAGCATAAACTCTGATATTAAATCCGCTGCAAATGCTAACAAACTTAAAAAGGCCAAAGGATCCAAGCAAGTCTGGATCCTTAAAAATAATCATTAGTGGTCTTTGTGATTGCAGGGCAATAGGAAAGATATCCTAGTGCTGGACAGTGGATGTTCAGGACATATGACTGGAAATAAAGCCATGCTATCAGACTTTATGGAGAAAACTGGCCCAGGAGTTTCTTATGGAGATGGCAACATGGGAAAAAATTTGGGATATGGCAATATCAATCTTGGGAATGTCATCATTGAATCAGTAGCTCTTGTCTCAGGACTTAAACACAATCTGCTGAGTGTGAGTCAAATCTGTGACAGGGGTTATCATGTGGATTTCTTTGAAGAACGCTGTGAAGTTGTAAGCAATTCTACAGGCAAAGTGGTTCTAAAAGCTTACAGGCATGGTAACATTTATGAAGCCAGGCTTTCAACAAGTAGTGATGGTTCTGCAATCTGTCTGTTGAGTAGAGCATCAATTGAAGGAAGCTGGAATTGGCATAAAAGACTCTCTCATTTAAATTTCAACAGCATAAATGAGCTTGTAAAGAAAGATCTTGTGAGAGGATTGCCAAAATCAGTATTTGCTCCTGATGGCCTTTGTGATTCATGTCAAAAGGCAAAACAAAGAAAATCTTCATTCAAGAGCAAAACTGAAACCTCAATTCTTGAGCCTTATCACCTACTACATGTTGATCTATTTGGTCCAGTCAATGTCATGTCTATTGCAAAGAAGAAATATGCTATGGTTATAGTGGATGAGTTTACAAGATAGACTTGGGTGTATTTCTTGCACAAGAAGAGTGAAATTGCATCTACTCTAACTGATCATGTCAGATAGATGGATAAGTTGGTCAAAGATTCTGTTAAAATTATAAGAAGCGATAATGGCACTGAGTTCAAGAATTCAATAATGGAAGAGTTCTGCAAAGAGCATGGAATCAAACAGGAATTTTCTGCACCTGGAACTCCACAGCAAAATGGAGTTGTAGAAAGAAAGAACAGGACTCTCATTGAAGCTGCACGAACTATGCTTGATGAAGCAAGGCTACCAACCTACTTTTGGGCTGAAGCTGTACAGACTGCTTGTTTTACACAGAATGCAACACTCATAAACAAGCATGGAAAAACACCATATGAGATGGTGAAGAAAAAGAAGCCAAATCTCAAATACTTTCATGTATTTGGATGTAAGTGTTTTGTTCTTAAGACTCATCCTGAACAGCTGTCAAAATTTGATCTAAAAGCTGATGAATGAATTTTTGTTGGATATCCACTTTCCATAAAAGCCTTCAGAGTCTACAATTTAAGAACAAGGATTGTCATGGAATCTATCAATGTATCTTTTGATGATAAGAAGCTTACTGGACTTGAAGATTTCAATGATCATGATCAGCTGAGATTTGAAAATAAAGACTTAAATTCTGATTCTGTAAATTCTGATGACTTATACTCTGATCATGTAAGTTCTGATGTCATTGAAACTGTGGTAACAAATCCAAAGGAAAATGCACCTTTCCAGGGGAGCAAGTTGTCGATCCTACCACAACTCAAGATTCTCAAGAAGCATCAGAACCTGAAACTGGCTCTTCAAGTTCTGATGAGCCAAATTCTGATAATTCTGGAAACTCCGATTCTTCAAATACTGAAGGATCTAACTCAAATTCTAAAGTCTCAGAGAGCATAACTACAGAGGGAGCATCAGAAAATGCTGATGAAGATAGCATGGATCATGGGGGAGGATCCAGTTCTAGAAATCAACTATCATCTGTAAGGAAGTGGACCAAATCACATACACCTGACTTAATTATTGGAGATCCTGAAGCAGGTGCCGGAACTAGAACTGCAACATCAAATGAATGTCTCTATCATTCTTTTCTATCTCAGACTGAACCAAAGAAAGTGGAAGAAGCTCTTCAAGATGCTGATTGGGTGCAAGCAATGTAGGAAGAGTTAAATGAATTTGAAAGAAACAAAGTCTGGACCCTAGTGCCAAGACCAAAGAACAGATCAGTTATTGGCACAAAGTGGGTATTCAGAAACAAAACTGACAGTGATGGCATAATTACAAGAAACAAAGCAAGGCTGGTTGCTAAGGGTTACGCTCAACAAGAGGGTATTTATTATGATGAAACATTTGCACCAGTTGCTAGATTAGAAGCCATAAGAATCTTTTTGGCTTATGCTGCTCACAAAAAGTTTAAAGTCTTTCAAATGGATGTAAAAAGTGCTTTTCTCAATGGAGAATTGGTAGAAGAGGTGTATGTTGAACAACCTCCAGGCTTTATAGATTCAAAATTTCCAAATCATGTCTACAGGCTTGACAAAGCACTTTATGGCCTTAAGCAAGCTCCAAGAACATGGTATGAGACTTTAGCTCAATTCATTCTGGAAAATGGATTTCACAGAGGTACAATTGATAAAACATTGTTCTGCCTTAACCATGGAAAGGACTTACTTTTGGTATAGATATATGTTGATGATATCATATTTGGTTCTACAAATGCCAAACTCTATGAGAGGTTTGCAAAGCTAATGCAGTCAAGATATCAAATGAGTATGATGGGAGAACTTAGCTATTTTATGGGATTTCAAGTCAAGCAAAATGAAGAAGGTACTTTTATCTGTCAATCCAAGTACACCAGAAATTTACTCAAGAAGTTTGGAATGCAAGACAGTTCAACAGCATCCACTCTCATGGCCACTGCAACCAAGTTAGATAAAGATATTGGCTTATCAGTAGATATTACTAACTACAGAGGTATGATTGGTTTTTTACTCTATTTAACTGTAATTAGACCTGATATCATGTATGCTACCTGTCTTTGTGCAAGATTTCAGGCTGATCCAAGAGAACCTCACTTAATAGCTGTGAAAAGAATTTTCAAGTACCATAAGGGTATAGCTGATCTAGGATTGTGGTATCCTAGAGAATCAGATTTTAAGCTAATAGGTTACTCAGATGCAGATTTTGCAGGATGCAAAATAGACAGGAAAAGCACTAGTGGAAGCTGCCAATTTCTTGGAGGCAGATTAATTTCTTGGTTTAGCAAGAAACAGAAATCAATTTCCACATTAACTGCAGAAATAGAATATATTGCTGCAGGAAGCTGTTGTGCACAGATTCTTTCGATGAAGAATCAACTACTGGATTATGGGTTAGAATTTTCTAAAATACCTATTTACTGTGATAATCAAAGTGCAATTATTATGACAGGTAATCCAGTTCAACACTCAATGACAAAGCACATCAGCATTAGGTACCATTTCATAAGGGAACATGTGATAGAAAGTACATTGGAATTGCATTTTGTTTTAACAGATCAACAACTAGCAAATATCTTCACAAAACCACTATGTGAAGCTACCTTTACAAGACTGGTAAATGAACTTGGAATGGTTTCAGGTTTTTTCTCTAAATCTGCTTAGTTTTTGTTCTCATGCATCAGACTTTATGATCAGTGTTTACAGATTATTTTATTATAAGATGTGCTTTAATTGAAATACATTAAATGTTGATTGTTATCTTATGTGGATCTTTATACTCTGATAGTGATTTGAATGTTCTATGACTATTCAATCCAATGAGGATATATGTGCTAGATAATGACATAGTAGTCTTTAACACACTAGAAATCCCATGTTTGAATTAGTTGTTTATGTGGAAACTCATTAACACAAGCAAATTCTGATTTTGAGCTTAGTCAAGTTTACTTTATGTATCTTATTACTAAGTCACAAACTAGATTTTTGTTTCCTATCTGTCAGATTCTGATGTCAGTAAATCTTAAGGATGAACCTAAATGCTGATAAGCCTCACTTATCTGAAGAAAAGAAAAGAAAAGAATAATAAAAATCAGGTATTCCTTTGAGATCTAGAGAAAAAATATGGAAGGGAAGACCTAAGTGCATTGCTGGTATTAGGTAATATGCATTAGAAAAGCAAATAAATTTTCTTGGTGACTTTTCACATTCTCTGATTACTAGAGAAATACTCTGATAATAGCATAAATTCTGATAAGCAGTTGTGAGTCACTTACACTGAGAAGCCACTGTAAAAAGGAATTTCAAAAGATGCATAAAATGAGCACAAATAGTTGAGGTGGACTCTAGCATAAATTTGTTCTTTAGTAGACTTCATGATTGATGACAGATTTTAAGCACTTTTCTCAGTTATGCCTTATTTCTAAGATGTACGGAAGTTTATCAGACTTTAATCTTTATATGATATTCTGCTAAATGCACACACTATCACTCCATATGAATGATGAAAATTACTATGGTGATTAAGTTGTTTTTGACAAACAGTTTCCTGTCATTTGCATATATTCTGAGGACAAGTTCTGATGAAAGTTCTGATGATTAAACTCTGAAGAATCCAGTCAGTTTTTGTATGAAGAATCACAGAAAAAGATATTCATTTTTTAAGGTGGTAAGCCATATTCTGATGACTGTTACAATCTGATATAAGTTAAAGTTCTGATATTAAATCCTGATGGAATCCTTGATGCTTATGTGGCATTATTCTTTACTTGACTTATTTTTGGTAAAAACTGTAACGGTCATAGTTAATCAGAATATAATTAGGTGAGATAAAAATAGTCATAATCATTTGGGTTAGTGGTAAATGTGTTTGTCTTGAAAAACTGCATGTGCACGGTAATTATTGCTTATTTCTTGTGCTCATTAACTCCTGCTCTCATTTTTACTGACTGTTCTTAATACACATAGTCTAGGGAGATGAGGCATCATTAATTTTACACAAAACTATTTATTAGTCCTCTAGTCCCTTGATATTCCTTTGGTTATTTAACCGACATCTCATCTTAAACAAATCATTGTCTATTTTCACACAATATCATTCTCTCTCACTGTAAATTTTCACCATTTTCTTCCTTCATCAAAATGGTTCTTGTCAACATGTTCATGAACTATGACACCTTCAATGTCAATTTTAGTTGTGGTAACTGGGAACAGGAATGGCACATCACTGCCATTCCTGCTGAGATATGGAACATGATTCCACAAGAGTTCAGACGAATCTCTTGTTCTTCCAGATGGACTATCAACTCAATCTTAATTACTTGGAAGAAGAACGGAGGGAGGTTCTTCTTCAGCAAGAACGGATCATCGGTCTTGCAGTGCTTTTTTCAGCAGCAGGAGGAACTAATCGATAGTTTTCCTTCTTAGGCTAAGGCTGTTGATGTTGACTATCTTAGAATAGGATTATCTTGTAATCTTTTGCATGTAATCTATAAATTTCTTGAATGTACTCTTTGGATATTTTAATGAAATTTCTTTTGATTGCAAGATTTAATCTTTGCTTATCTCATAGTATTTGATTGTGAATGTTATCTTTGAAACCTATTAATCTTTACTTCATCCACTTAAACTGTATTTCTTGATGAATATTTTGATTAAAGTTGTGGTTACTAATATTTTGTGCTGATTTGACAAACAAATGTTGAATTTGAATCGAAAAATCCTAAGTTTCATTTGAAAAGGAAGCACAGGTTCATGCTTCCGAACCTGTGACAACTGAAGCTGAGAATGGTACTTCTCAGAAAGAAACTGCAGCTCAAAGTTTTGATACTTTCAAGAGGAAATTTGTAAGCTCTGATGCTGCAACAGCAACTCCTTCATTGGCAAGGAGATTAAAGAAAATGAGGGCAAAGAGGTATAATGCTAAATCTTCATCTGAAGATACTGCAAAAGCTGAGGAAGGGGATCAGGAATCTCTGATCTCTAAAGAGCCAATAATAATCGAATCTCTGCCACCTCCAGCTACAAACAAAGACACTGTACAGGATACAGTGGTTACACCTCCAGCCTCTCCTTTTCATGAAGATATTACAGTTGAAGATTCAGGATTAAGTCATGAAATTGATATCACTAGGCTGCACATTCCAACTGTTCTTTATTTGGAAGCTCCTACAGAAGCTCAGCAATCTCCAGTTCATTCTCCAATCTTAAATGCTGAGATACCAACTCCACATGTATCTCCAAAGAATGTTGAAATTCCTACAGTAGATGAGGTTATTCCTGAATCTCCAGTTGCCTCACACACTGTTGTTCTGTCAGAACATAATGAATCTTCTTCAAGTTCTGAAGACAGTGTTTCTGTTGAGACTCCAGTTCCCATTCTGGGAAAGGAAGCACTGGTAAAGAAGTTTATTGAGCAGGATGCACCTATACCTTGGGAGGATACTCACAGGGGAGTTGAGTGGACCAAGAAGTGGAATAATTCTGATTTCATTCCAAGCTCTAATATTCTGATAGAGCATGTGTCAAAAGCTTATGAGTTATTGTCAAATTCTGATTTCAAGACATAGCTCAAGATCACTGCTCTCTCTACCAAGCATCTTCAAGGTCTACACTGTGCAACTCAAGAAAAGGTTGACAAACTTCTGGAAAAGGCTAAAAAACTAGATATGGAAACCAAGCTTGATAAAAAGAAGTTTATCAGACCTATTTCTGAGAAAGTAGAAGCAATTGAGAAAACTCAAGAGAAGCAACATGCCCAAATTTCTGAGGTTCCGGCAAATCAAGCTTCTCAACAGGATCAATTGAATGATATTCAAACTTCAGTAGAACTTCTTCTCTCACTCCTACTATCAGATGATGCCAAAAAAGGGGGAGAAGATAATTAAGTCCAAATGCTCAGAAGATTAAATACTGAAGAAGATAGATGATGAAACTGATGACCAGGGAAACCCTAGTCAGGGTAGAGGTCAAGCTCAGAGTAAACAAAGCAGCAAAGTGAAACTAAACTCTGAAGTAAGCAAATATTCTACTCAAAAGAAGACAAGTTCTGAAGCTGCTCAAACTGAAAATCTGATAGCAAGTACTGATAGTCAAAATCTGAGATCAAGTTCTGATGAGCAAAGTCTGACAAAGCCCGATGTTCTGATACAAGGTGGAAGTCAAGATTCTCAAAAGTTTATGCAAACTCTGAAGCTCAAGGGAAAATAGAATATTATCTACTACAAGGATCCCAAGATTCAGACACTTGATGAAGAAATTGCTAGAAGATTGTTTCTAAAATATAATCCAGGAATGGATTTAGATAATCTCAAGGAGGAAGAAGCTAGATTTAAAGCTGAAAAGACAAATCTAAAGTCAAATGCTTCTGTTGCAAAGAAACCTCCAAGGCCTAAGGAGAAAGGCATTGTGATCAAAGAAAAGACAATTTCTGAGGCATCAAAGCACAAAAAAATATCACAATCTGAGATTGATCTTAAATGGAAAGGAAAGGAAAAGGTTGATGAACCTACAAAGTTTCAAAAGAGGAAAATATCTTCAGTTATGATAGATCTTGTCTATCAAACTACAATTCATGATGATGATACTCTAACTAAAGAAGATGTTCAAACTCTGAAAAGAAAGAAGATTTTTGAAGAATGAAAGACAACCTCTGACAAAGCTCAAATTGTTCAGAGTGAAGAACAGCAAGCAAAAGCAAAAGCAACAAGTTCTGATAAAGTCAAGAAGTCAACCTCTAATAGTGCTCAAGTTGATTTAGACAAAATGGAAGTAGCTGATAAAAAGAAACTTTTGTGGAAAAATGTCAAACCATCAGATCCAAAGCAAAGCCAATTGTTGTCTGACTTCATGACTATTGGGTTAAATGCTAGAGAACCAAGAGTCAGGGCTGGACTAGGTTCTGATGAAGCTAAAATCAAAACAGGACTTGAAGTTGCTACAAGAGATCCATTTTTACTAACTGAGAAACCTCTTGAAGATGTTACTCAGAAACACCTTAACAAGGTTATCTCTGTTCAAGTGGTACTGGATGCTCATGATAAGCACAACATCAAAGAAAATCTGATTCTATTTATTGAAGATGGAAGGACATATCAGATGTTAGAATTAGATGTACTGAACAAAACTCTGAAAGAACTTCAATTCTTTCATTACCTTTTAGAGGTAAAGTCTAATATTACCAGGAGATGGTCAAACTTCATACTGAAGACCATCAGAGATAAGGCAAGAATTTCTGGTTCAAGATTTACATAATTCATTCCATATATTGTTGAAAATGATGGAAGTGAAATTCCTATGAAGAAGGATTCTGCTAAGCTTGAGGTTATACTGAAAGAGAAATGTCTATGCTACAATGAAGACTCTTCTCATCCTAGGGTAATAAGACTGGACAATGGTTTAGAAAGAAACCATATCTCTGCTATAAGGACTGTAATCTATCAGATTGGGAGTCAGAATGAAGAGATGAAGCAAGTCAAGACTACACTCTCTCAGGTCCTGAGGATTAAAGAAGAAAAGCTGATATCACACTTTGTTAAAAATCATTATGGATTCAGATCGACTAAGTGAGATTGGTAAAAGCTACAAGGATTGTAAGTTGTAATTAGTTATTCAGTTAAATTCTTTATGCATTTGAACTTAAATGTTTTTGACATCATCAAATCTATTAACTTGTATATTTTGCATAATTTACAAGTTGGGGGAGATTGTTAGATATATTTGAGATGTCATGTCTAATATGTTTCATGTTTAGTTTCCAGATCTTAATAAACAGGAAATATCAGGACTTACCGGAATCAGTACTTACTGGAAGTCAGAACTTCATATCACGGCTTAAGGTCATATCAGAACTTAAGTACGAGAGGACTTATAGTTAAGGAAGGAAGCTGATTAACGGTAGAAGATCGTGACTAAAACAAAAGAAGATATGCATGGAGAGAATTAGAAGACTGGAAGACTTGTATAAGATATCTGATTGATATATTTTAGGAGACAGAATTATATTCCATCTCAATTAGAAGTTATCTTGTAACTGTATAGTATATAAACATAAACATAGGTTTACACTATATGTGTTATCATTATCGAGATATATTATTTATTGTAACCTAGTAGCTCTTAGTGATATTTGTTCATCACTGAGAGAGAACAGTTCCATTGTAATAGAATTTATTATATTGAATATATCTGTTTACTATTACTTGTGTTCAAGATTGATTTGATTGTAATAACACTGTATTCAACCCCCTTCTACAGTGTTGTGTGACCTAACATAGTAACCATCCATCCCGTAGAGTATTTTGATGTCAAATCATTTTGATTTCAAAACATCCTAATTCAGGGTTCGCAAATAACCCGGAAGAATAGGTATTTTCTCAAGAGATCAATCGATAATATAAGAACAATACTGAAAGGGAATTGCATAATTAAGAGTAATTGCAGTAAAATACAAAACAGTTAACTATTCTGAACTTAGAATAGGAATGAAGTATTTGCAGTATATTACGAGAAAAGTAAGGAATATTTGCCTGGTATGCTTGATAACTTCTTACTTTAACCCTGGCTTATAACTGCTGGCTATCAACGTCGTCTAACACTAGACTGCACTCTTTGTTACTCGATTCTATAAACAAAAGGACTATCTTAATTGACAACGTAACTATATGTCTTGACGTCTACCCGATCATTTATAACTAATCATGGCATTTTAAAACTGTACCCAGATAGCATGCATATCACGAAACATGTAATCATGTTATTAATATATCACGTAATCACATACTTCATGCAACACATAAGTCATATTCTCAAAATATAGGTTTCGGAACGTTCAGAATTGAAATCAGGCTAATAACTATATTTATCGATTAGATACCGACTCGGAATGACTAAACTAAACTAAATTATAAATAATTAAATCAAATTGGATTTTTGAAAATAATAAAAGAAAATAATTTTTTAGAATTTAAAATAATTAAGTAAATAATTTTTTTAGAATTTAAAATAATAAATAAATGATTTTTGAAAATAAAGTAAATGATTTTTGAAAAATAAGAAAAGAATTTATGAATAAATTTTAAATAAAAAATCAGAAACTAAACAGAAATTGGGGTTTAGGGGTTTGGGGAAATCCGGGTCGAGCAAGAACTCACCAAATTTTGGGGATGAAACCAGTTCCCAGCGAGTAATTGCCGGACTCCGCAAACCTCAAACGGAGGTCAAAACACGGTTCTTTGATCCTGATTTGCACCCAGACTTGTTCTAAATCTTCCCACGACTCCTAATCAATCCACAACAATCTCCAATCACCCTGGAATCAATGATTTCGTCCAAACTCCGGCCCCCCGCTGGAGTTTTCCGATCAACTCCCCAAAACATTCAAAACTCAACTAAAAATAGCGAATTATATCATAAATTAAAGCTTCTGTCTTCTAGAATCAATATTTAAGATCAAAATCAACCCACCTATCACGATTAATCCACAAATCGAAAAATAAAAACCTTATAAACCAAGAACTCTGATTAATCGTTCCGGGACTAAAACAATTCAACCAAATACACAAATCGATTCTACAGATCATTCTAAAGCTATTTGTAACTTCAAAATCAATCAAAGATCAACGAAAATCCAAAAATGAATTCAAGCCAAAAACACTAAAAATCGATTTTAATCATTAGCTAACCTCAGCTTGTGATTTTGGTACCAAAAGATCCGTCTCCTCGAGAGGATTGTTTTGATTACTAGAGCTCAAACAGAGGTTCAATAAATCTCTCAAAATCAATGGATTTGTGTCAAGAACAAACTCACACCCCCAAATATGTTCTTGGTTTTCTGAAATTTTTATTAAAAATAAATAAAATAAATAAATCTGCAACTATTTATATTATCTGTAAAATTAATACCCTAAAATCATTTAAGGGTGTTTTTATCCCCTAATTAAAATAATTAGGTCCACAAATAATAATTAGGGGGAATAATTTTTAAAAATAATTAAATATAAACTTTATATCAAAATTTCCCAAAAATTATGACTAATTAAAAAATGCAAAAATAATAGGTATTTGGAATATGTATAATTCTCTAAAAATAAAAGCATGGATTTTGTGGGTTTTGACGTCCCGGTGGGGTCCCGGTCTGTTGATTTTTGAAAAACAGAAACGATTCCTAAATTAATAGAAAACCCCGAAAACAAATAAATTACGTTCAAATGCACATAAAACAAGATAAAACGAGTACCTCGATAAAAACGCAAATAAATGCTAGTCCAGATTGCAGATCGATTCATATAAATGCAGTATAAACACATAACAATTATTCAAAAAAATTGCTGGTCCTTGCTGAGCCACATATATCAATTATAACATGTAGTATTATAGCAATAATAATTTTAAACTCATAAAACACATTATATTTACTTATTTAACACAAAATATTCACATAATTCTCCCGGATATTACATATAGCTTCTTGGTCAAAAACAGGAAACACCTTTCTATTTGATCATCTTCAGTACTAGACTAAGATTAAAGAATAGCCAATATACTCGAGCAATGACCATTCACTTCATATAAAACTACTCCCATTGCCTCCATCTAGAAATAAAATTCAAAAAAGTAAAGATATCGTCTCAAGAACTCAAAACAAGCAACACAACTTCCGGTTTTCAAAAAAACCATTCTGGACAATAAAGTATTTGAAATTTCAGGAGAATTTCTAAAATTACAAGAAATTTAAGTGATCATTTAGGGTTTGTCAGCATGTACACAAACTCTTGTAAAACTACTTGTACAAACTGTGGTTTATCTGGCGCTCAAAATCATCACAAGATATATTTTACAAATTTTAGAACCTCTCAGTAACTCTTAACAAATCCTGCAAGAATATAAAAAAAATATTCAACTAGTAGATCTTACCTCCAAAATATCATTATTAAAATAGAGCAAATAACGTATTTGTAACTCAAAGTAGAACAACATGATTTTTTATTAAAATCTATGGGGAAAAAAAGTTTGACACCAGCTTTTCACAAAAAATAGCTCATATTGGTGTAGTGGAAATACATGATATGTTTAATTATTTTTAAACCAATTTTTTTTTACAATAGCCCAACTTTCAACGAAATTTCTAAGAGAACATTCTTCAAACATGTGATAATTGAAAAGATAGTAAGAGGGATTTTTTTTATTGAATGACAAAGTATTGCTAATCTTAAATATGAGCATATAAAGAACTTATGGCAGATCTTGTTAGAAAGGCTTCTTCATTCATCATAATATATATCATGCCTAATATCACATATCGAACAAACCACTTTAATCAAATTTAAGAAATCTTAATAAGATCATCTCAACGGAACACCCTAATAAATCTTGCATAATAACAAAACACTTTAATAAATTTTATATGAAAAAATTAGTGAATTAAGTCTTTAAGTCGTGAATATTCCACATAATTCCTGTAAAACACAAATTCGTTGTTATTTTACTTATCGGCTTAAAGCAAAATCGTCAAGATGCGTAATAAAAAAATGCATACTATTAGCTGAGAACCAAGAATTAAGAAAAATCATATGTGTTCCTCACCAACTTCCATTGGACATTGGGGACAGTAGGGTACTTATTTTCCAGATGTTGCAAATTCTAAAATAGGTTATGTTTTTTTATTATAGTAATTGAAATTGGTAGGAATTATGTGATCTTGTTGTAATTGATTAGAGATTTAGTGATTAATTTTGTGTTTCCATAGACGTGCAATTAGAACATCATCAAATTTATGATTGGTTTACATTTCCATGTTTATGTTGTATATGAATCGTATAATACATTTCAGCCGTTAGTAATTGTCCAGGAACTTCCACTATATTAGTATTATACCACTATGTATTTATATTAATATTTATTACTTCAATAATAGATCAATGGTCAGGATTAAGTTCTCTATTTCTCCTGATAAAGAGGTTCTCCCTAGAACCTTACCATATATATATATATATATATGTATATATACTTTCAAAATATATATAGTTTGTCAATAGTGTAAAGTATCTTTATCGATAACTTCCTGAAAATCTTTTTATGCATAAGATAATCATTTACTAGATATAGTTTAAAAGATGAAGTTATAGAAAACTCCAATGTACTTATATCTTTTCCGAAAACTACTTGAACTACCATTGTTCAAAGTATAATTAGTTTCAAAACTTCATCACAATGATGAAGCTACAAGACAAAACTTGTGTAAAATTAATCTCTGAAATATCATTTAAAAGAAATGAAGTTACGAGATATTTCATTATGTCCATATATATATGTTTCATACACTCCTTGAAAACCTCTATTATGAAAAGTATAAACAGAGTTGTATTACCCAATAATTTTGGAAGGAGGAAAACCTTGGCATAAATCACGATACTTGACAGATCAGGAAAAGATATCAATCAAGTTACTTTTCTACTAGTAAATGGGTGAATTCATATACATTCATCATCCTGGCCGCATTAGGACCTTATGCTGGACCGTCGCCCGGCCTCTTACGCGTTGATGGACTGTCCCACAGCCTCTTACACTTTGATGGACTTTCCCCCAGCCCATTTCACTTATGCCGACGCATTTTGATTGGGCTTACTTCCCGAACGTTGGACAAGTAATCAAGGACTCCTTTATCAAAATAGCAACCTCGTTGCGAATATAAAAATACTTCACGGAGTCGGATCCCTCAGATTTTTGAGCGAGTATTTAAATCCCCATCGAAAGGAAGATCTTAAATTTGAAAACAAGTTTTGGATCCGCTCTAACTTTTAAAATCATATTGAAGAGCTAAAAACATGGAATAGTACAATGACAGTTTTTGTCATAAATCCAATGACAGTTTTTGTCATAAATTCACAATAGTACAAGGATTTCATTCTTGAGAGACTGTATGGTATTTTCAAGACCTATGAGCTTGAAATGGAACAAGATGAGATAATAAAGAAAGGAAGAAAGAAAAGTGGATCTGTGACATTGGTAGCTAAGCAAGAGAGAGTGGTAGAATTGAAGGTTGAAGCTGTAAAAGCTGCACCAAACAACAATATTTATGAAGGCGGGTCTGAGTTGAGCAAGGGAAAAGTGTTGATGGATGAAGATAAAAATTGTCCAGGCCAATATGACATGGATGAAGTTGATGAGCATCTAGCCTATCTGTCTAGAAGATTGACAAAGCTCAAATTTAAGAAAAATTTTGGAGCTGCAAAATCCAACAGAAACATGGTTGGTAAAACTAAATTTAAATGTTTCAAATGTGGGATGAGTGGTCATTTTGCAAGTGAATGCAGAAAGCCAAATTTTGAAAAGAAGAGATTTGAGCCTTAGACTACTGTAATAGCCCGCACTTCCGAACTATTAAATCTAAAGAGCAACTAAAATAAAACCCAATTTATTGATAAAAAAAACTATTACAAAGGTGATTATACGAAAGCGCAGCTAAAAGCGGAAGCCCAAAAGTCAATCTACTCCAATCCTAAGTCCTCGAACTCCAATGTTATCCAACTCGAATCTTATATAGAACCTGAAAATTCAAAGGATGAGCAGTGAAACCCAACAAGCAACTACCGTCCAACGGCTCAAAATAATATTTTTATCTTTTCAAAAACACAATTTAGACACATAACACGTAACATCTATCACATAGGATTGCACAAATATTTGATAGAAAAGATCACACAATATATTTTCTATGACAAGGATTAAAACGAATCATACAACGTATTTTATAATCCACGTCATCACAATTCTTAATCAATCAATAAATCTTAATAACAAATTTCTATCTTTACTCCTACAGTCCTAAATCACACTTTATGCCACAATTTGCCAATGATCGACATCTTTTACTTTATGTCACACTTCCCAAGTGACCGGGATCTAATTCTTATTTGATGGGGGGCTAGCTTATTTAAGAAAATAAGTAATACATAGCAACAAGTAGTTACTTAAAAAACACGTAGATAAACAAATAATACAGAGCAACGGAAAGTTACTTGCCTTAGTTACGCAAGCAGATAATTCACGTCAGAACACATATTCGATCATTAGCAACCCATCAAACACAAAACATCTAAAATCTTGATCTTCCCCATGATTTTGATTTATTGATTAATTAAGAATTTTTATTATGTGGATTATAGAATATGTCGTGTGCTTCGCTTTGATAATGGTTATTGATTATATCGTGTGCATCTTTGTTCACCTTGTTATGGAATATATGTGTGATTTTGTGTGATATGTGTTTTGTGTCAAGCATGTTTAAATTGTGTTTTTGAAAAACTTAAAAAATATTATTTTGAGCCGTTGGATGGTAGTCGTTTGCTGGGCTTCGCAGCTCATTCTTTTAATATTTTAAGTTTTGTCTAAGAGTTCGAGTTAGATAGCATTGGAGTTTCGAGGACTTAGTATTGGAGTATATTGACTTTTGGACTTCCTTTAGCTGCTTTTTTGTAATAGTCACCTTTGTAATAGGGTTTTTGATCAAGTAATTGTATTTCATATTAGTTTTGATTTAGAACTAATAGTCCGGAAGTGCGAGCTGTTACAAATACAAAAAGAAATATTTTGAGTTGCTCAAACAGAAAGAGAAGGCTTTCATAACTCAAGAAAATGACTAGGCAACTGATAGAGATGATGCAGATGAAGAATTGAATTATGTCAACCTAACTCTCACAGCCAAGTCAGATGAAACAGAGGTTAGCTCATCCAGCAATCATGTAATCACTACAAATCTTTCACAACATTCTAAAGATGAATGCAGTGATGCTATTAATGATTTGTCTACTGAATTGTATCATTTACGTATCACACTTAAATCACTCACTAAAGATAACACTAGAATTAAAGAGAATAATCACTTTTTGAGTGATAGAAATGTTACATTAGAAACTCAATTTATTGAGTTTGAGAAATTGAAAATTCAGTGTAAAGTTGTTAAAGATGAGTTAACTAAGTCTTTGAAAAATAGGAAATTCTGAGAAAACAGCTTGAACGTGAGCAAGAAGCAATTAAATCTTGGAAATATTCTAGGGATGTTAATGCACAGATTGCCAAAGTTCAAGGAATTGAATCATTTTGTGAAGAAGCCTGGAAGAAAGACAAGAAGAAACTGGACCAAGAGTTAGTTGATAGTCTATCAACGAATGTTGAATCAACAAATGATGAAACTTATCTGTTATAACATAAAGCTTATCTGTTGAAAGATGAAAGTCACCCGTTGAAGGATAAATAGACCATTAGCAAAGGAAAGGTAAAAAAGCTCAATGAGAGATATGGGTCAGTTATAAAGAATTTTGTCTCAATAGAATCAAGCAAAACCAAGGATGCAGAGAAAGTGAATGTAGGGCATTTATGAAGGAAGCAATTAAATGATAGGTTGAAAAATATTGAGGTTAAAATAGAGGTTAAAAAAATAATATGAATGGGAAAGTAGGGATTAACAAACACAAGAACTACATACCTGATAAGTATGCACCTTAGAAAAACATGTGTGAAATATGATAGG
Organism: Apium graveolens; assembly: GCF_009905375.1. Lineage (NCBI taxonomy): Eukaryota > Viridiplantae > Streptophyta > Magnoliopsida > Apiales > Apiaceae > Apium > Apium graveolens. Next base: position 117,403,406 of record NC_133654.1, read on the forward strand.
GTTAATCATTTGTCTACTAATTGCAAGTCTTTTATGAATGCAGTCTGCACCTCATTCTTTGCCTAACATGCCTATGTCACCTATGCATGCCATGCCTGTTATGCACACACATAATTCACTTGCACATTTTGCTAATATGCCATTTGCACAAAGTCCTTATTATGTTGCATTCAATATGCCACAAATGCCATATAACATGCATGTCTGGAATAACATGTTTGCACAACCCATACCATATAATGTTAATAACAATGTGCTTGATAAATCTCAAACTAATCATGGATTTCAAAGACCTACCCCCAAGATATAGGTTGATCTTGAATTATCTGAGTCTAGTTGTGGAAAGTCTAAAAAATATAAGAAGAAAGCTAACAAGGCAGGACCTAGGGAAACTTGGGTACCAAAATTAACTTGATTTGATTTTGATGTGTGCAGGAAAACAAAAAGAATCTATGGTATTTGGATAGTGGATGCTCAAGGCATATGACGGGAGATTCTACCTTACTCACAGAGTTTAAGGAATGAGCTAGCCCTAGTATTACCTTGGGAGATGATAGCAAAGGATGTACTATGGGATATGGCTTGATTTCAAAAGGGATTGTCATCATTGATGAAGTTGCACTAGTTGATGGACTCAAACACAATCTATTGAGTTTCAGTCAACTATGTGATAAAGGCAACTCAGTTACCTTTAATTCTAAAGCCTGTGTTGTGACCTTCAAAAAAGACAACAAAGTGTTTCTTACTGGAGTAAGAAAAGGAAATGTATACTTAGTTGACTTCAACTCCATAAATGCAGATTCAATCACTTGTCTTTTCAGCAAAGTAAGTCAAGATAAAAGTTGGCTATAGCACAATAAGCTATATCATTTGAACTTCAAGACAATGAATGAATTAGTCAGGAAAGACCTTGTTAGAGGCATTTCTCAAGTTGAATTTTCAAAAGATGAACTGTGTGGTACTTTCCAAAAAGGAAAGAAAATATTGGCATCATTCAGAAGGAAGCTTGAAACAACAATCGATGAACCACTACAACTATTGCACATGGATTTATTTGGACCATTCAATGCATTATCAATTTCTAAGAAGAGGTATTGCCTAGTGATTGTAGATGATTTTTCCATTTTCTCATGGAAATATTTTCTTGGATCCAAGGATGAAGCTAGTGAAATTATCATCAATCACATTAGGCAAGTCAACAATCATCCTGATCTCAAAGTTAGAAGAATTAGGAGTGACAATGGAACTAAGTTCAAGAATTCTACAATGAGGTTGTTTTGTGAAGAAAATGGAATCATGCATTAGTTCTCAGCTCCAAGGATACCACAGTAAAATGAAGTGGTTGAGAGATAGAACAGGTCATTGATTGAAGCTGCATGGACTATGCTAAAAGAATCAAAGTTGCCAACATATTTGTGGGCTGAGACTGTCAACACATCATGTTACACTAAGAATATTTCCAATCAAGCCAAAGGCATGACTCCTTATCAATTGTTCAAGAGAAGAAAACCAACACTAAACTTTCTTCATATGTTTGGATGCAAGTGCTATATTTGAAGGAATCAAGCTGACCAACATGGAAAGTTTGATGGAAAGTTTGATGCAAAAGCTGATGAACGAATCTTTGTTGGATATGCTGTTGGAAAAGCATATAGAATCTACAATCTTAGAACCAACATTGTTATAGAATCTGTACATGTGTTGTGTTTGTTGATAAAAAATTGAAGGACTGAAAGATGAAGGTGTCCATGAAAGATTCAAATTTGATAATGTTGAGATATACTTTGATAATAGTGATGATGAAATTGGTCTAGAAGGAATGAAAAAAGAATATTCAAACTTGCCCTCAAATAAAGCACCAGCAGTGTTAGGAATATGTGTATTAGTTTGATGATAAGTTAAGCAAAACACTTAAGTAGAAATCTAGTGTTTGTAGCCTCAACGGATAAGACCATCTTGGCTATCCGTTGAAGGAGTAGCTTTACTTAGCAATAAGTTTAGTATTGTAGCACATTTCACTCTCTGGTATCAAGCTGTAATTCTTAGATGTTGTTAGGGAATAATCAGTCATGTTGACTACTAATGGATGTACAAATAGGAGGGCTAATTGTAAATATTTCATGCCTTGTAATTTTGTATAAGTGAAGAAGTGTCAACGGATATTGAAGACCTTCAACGGATAAGAAACAATGCTTCAACGGATAATATCCATCAACGGATAAATGCTTCAACTGATAATGCATCAACGGATAAAGCTTCAACGGATAAAGCCTCAACGGATAAGGCATCAACGGATGAAAGCTTCAACGGATGCTTAGTTCATTAGCAGTTGATAGTGACAATTCACAAGCTGACAGAGGCACATGGATTGACAGAGACATACTGGAATGTGGAAGCCTCTAGGAGGAATCAAGAAAATGCAGCATTTCCATTCTGATGCAAACAAGGAAGTATTCAAAGATTTACAGATTACTCTAGATTGCATTGGATAGAGAAATGAAGAAGAAACATGTGAAGAATCTTTTTAATTGTATTTTACAGTTTGTCTTCACTTGTAAACTTGGTGATATATAAACCAAGTAGCAGCTAGTAATTAGAAATGAATTTTCCTTGAGCTGTTTAGAAATATCAAAAGAGAAAATCATCTAGTTTGTACTAGGAAGCAGCTGTGATTTAATTCTTTGAATCACAGATTTTCTGAAATAACACATCTCTGGTGGAACAACAAATCCACCAGAAAAGTTTTTTTTAAGGTTCTTTGTGTTCATTATATTTGTGTTTGAATATATATCTGTCTGCATTAGCTTCAAGCAATTCACACACATTTGATCACTCAAACACTTAGCCTTAGAAACTGCTCAAAACTTGAAAAAGTTTTGAGATTTACATTCAACCTCCCTTCTGTAAATCTCATTGTTAGTCCACTGGGAATAACAATTGGTATCAGAGCAAGCTCTTAACATGCAAAGAGTTTAAAGATCTATTCTGCGAACATCATGAGTGCACAGAAGAATCCTCCTGCTAACATCATGAATAGGAAGGATATTGGTGTAAAGATCCCAGTCCTGGAAAAAGATAATTATCATCACTGGAAAGTGAAGATGCATTTACATCTTCTTTCTCAAGATGAAAGCTACATCAACTGTATTGAAAATGGTCCTCACATCCCTCACAAAGTAGCCACAGCTGCTACTGCAACAGTTGTTGTTGGACAGTCCATTCCCAAGCCAAAAGCAGAATGGACTATTGAAGACATGGAAGAAATCCGCAAGGATAAGAGAGCCATGAACATTTTGTTTAATGGCTTAGATCAAGATATGTTTGACAATGTCATTAATAGCCAAACTGCAAAGGAAGTTTGGGATACTGTACAAATCATCTGTGAAGGTACTGAGCAGGTCAGAGAAAACAAGATGCAGCTTCTTATTCAACAGTATGAATATTTTCACTTTGAAGAAGGTGAATCACTAAATGATACCTTCAACAGGTTTCAGAAACTGTTGAATGGATTGAAGCTGTATGGTAGAGTGTACCAAGTCAAGGATTCCAACTTAAAATTTCTTAGGTCTCTGCCAAAGGAGTGGAAGCCCATGACTGTCTCTTTGAGAAATTCTCAAGATTATAAGAACTTTACACTTGAAAGATTATATGGAATTCTGAAGACTTATGAACTTGAAATGAAGCAGGATGAGCTGTTGGAAAAGGGAAAGAGAAAAGGAGGAACAGTTGCTCTTGTAGCTGACAGTGAGAAGATGGAAGCCAGGAATGAGGAGAAGACAATGCCAAGTCTCAAAATTGGTACAAGCAAATCAGAATCAAGCAAGGGTAAAGAGCCAGTTGCTGAGGATGAAGACAATTCCAGTCAGGATGAATCTGATGATATTGAAGAACATTTGGCCTTTCTGTCCAGGAGGTTTGCAAAAATGAAGTTCAGAAAAAACACAAAGTTCACTAAGCCAAACAAAAACATGGTGGACAAATCAAAGTTCAAATGTCCAAATTCTGAGAAAAAGAAATTTGAGCAAGTTGATTACAAAAAGAAGTATTTTGATTTGCTCAAACAAAAGGAAAGAGCTTTTCTCACTCAAGATGATTGGGCAGCAGATGGGGTAAATGAAGATGATGATGTGGAATATGTCAACCTAGCCCTGATGGCTAATTCTGATGAAAATGAAACTAGTTCATCAAGCAACCAGGTAATTACTACTGATCTCTCTCAGCTTTCTAAACATGAATGCAATGAAGCCATAAATGATATGACCAATGAATTATATCATTTGCGTGTTTCCCTTAAATCACTAGCAAAAGAAAACACTAGGATCAAGGAGAATAATGTGTTTTTAAGTGATAGGAATGCTGTGTTAGAGGATCAGGTAATTGAGCTTGAAAAGATGAAACTTAAATGCTTGACTGTTGAGAGTGAACTAGCAGAAGCTGTTAAGAAAGTAGAAATTCTTTCTACACAGTTAGAAAGTGAGCAAGAGGTAATCAAGGCCTGGAAAACATCTAGGGATGTTAGTGTTCAGATTGCAAAGGTTCAGGGAATTGAATCATTCTGTGAGGATGCCTGGAAGAAAAACAAAAAGGAGTTAGAATTAATTGATGGATTGTCAACGGATGTGGAATCAACGGATGATGAAAGTTATCCGTTGAAGGAAGAAAAGGAGCATCCGTTGAAGGCTCATCAATTAAAACAGGCAAGTTCTCTTAAAAATAAAAGTCTCAATAAAAAGAATGATTCAACTCTCAAGAACTTTGTCAAAGAAGGAGCTAGCACATCCAGAGATGTCAGTAAGGTGAATATAGGACACATGACTTTAGATCAGCTAAAAGATAGGCTCAAGTTGGTTGAGGATAAGAAGGAAACTAAAGAAAATCTAAAAGAAATAGGAAGGTAGGGATTAATAAACATAACAATTACACACCTGATAGGTATGCTCCTAGAAAAAGCTGTGTGCATTGTAAAAGTGTTAATCACCTATCTGATAATTGCAAATCTGTTAAAAATGCTCCCATGCCTTCAAATCCCTCCATGCCTAAAATGACTATGTCACCTCTGCATGCTATGCCTGTTATGTCTCACCATAATCCCCTTGCACATTTTGCAAACATGCCATATATTAACAATCCTTATTTTATTACATTTAGTATGCCTCAAATGCCATACAATATGCCTATGTGGAATAACATGTTTGCACAACCTATGCCTTATCAAATTCAAACAAACGTGTTAAATGATTCTGTGACTAACCCTACACTTCAACCAACCACATCTGAGACCAAGGGTGATCCAAAGTTACCTAAGTCAAAAGATGCAGGAGGAATGAAGTCTAGGAAAAAGAATAACAAGGCTGGACCCAAGGAAACTTGGGTACCAAAATCAACTTGATTGATTTTGTTGTGTGCAGGGACAAAGAAGAAATCTATGGTACTTGGACAGTGGTTGTTCAAGACACATGACAGGAGATTTCACCCTGCTCACAGAGTTTAAGGAAAGAGCTGGCCCTAGCATAACCTTTGGAGATGACAGCAAAGGATTCACTATGGGATATGGCTTGATTTCAAAAGAAAATGTCATCATTGATGAAGTTGCATTGGTTGATGGTCTCAAACACAATTTATTGAGCATCAGTCAACTATGTGACAGAGGGAATACTGTTTCCTTCAATTCTGAAGCCTGTATTGTCACAAGTAAAAAGGACAATAAAGTGGTTCTAACTGGAGTTAGAAAAGGGAATGTGTACTTAGCTGATTTCAAATCTACAGATGCAGAATCCATAACTTGTCTTCTCAGCAAAGCAAGTCCAGTTGAAAGTTGGCTATGGCACAAGAAGCTGTCCCATTTGAATTTCAAGACAATGAATGATCTAGTCAAAAAGGACTTAGTTAGAGGAATGCCTCTAGTGGAATTCACAAGGGATGGGCTGTGTGATGCTTGTCAGAAAGGAAAGCAAAAGAAAGTATCATTCAGTAAGAAGCTTGAATCTGCAATTGATGAACCACTACAACTTGTACACATGGATCTTTTTGGACCAGTCAATGTATTGTCAATTTCAAGGAAAAGATACTGCCTAGTGATTGTAGATGATTTCTCAAAGTTTTCATGGGTTTATTTTCTTAAATCAAAGGATGAAGCTAGTGAAATCATCATCAATCATATCAAGCAAGTCAACAATCATCCTGATTTCAAAGTAAGGAATATTAGGAGTGACAATGGAACTGAGTTCAAGAATTCAACCATGAAGTTGTTCTGTGAAGAAAGTGGGATCATGCATGAGTTCTCAGCTCCAAGAACTCCACAACAAAATGGTGTGGTGGAAAGGAAGAACAGATCACTAATTGAAGCTGCAAGGACAATGCTTGAAGAGTCAAAACTCCCAACTTATTTTTGGGATGAGGCTGTCAACTGTGCATGTTACACTAAGAATATTTCTCTAATCAATCAGGCAAAATGCATGACTCCCTATCAATTATTCAAGAGAAGAGAACCAACTTTAAACTTTCTACATGTCTTTGGTTGCAAATGCTACATCTTAAGGAATCAATCTGATCACAAAGGGAAGTTTGATGCAAAGGCTGATGAAGGAATATTTGTTGGTTATTCTGCTGGAAAATCATATAGGGTCTACAATCTAAGAACCAACATTGTCATGGAATCTGTACATGTTGTGTTTGATGATAAAAAGATTGATGGACTAACAGATGAGGGACATCATGAAGGACTCAAATTTGACACCATTGAGATATACTGTGATGACAGTGAAAGTGAGAATGATGAAGAAGGCATCTCAAGAAGAATTCAGAATCTGCCTTTGGATAATGCATAGAATGCTGCATCCGTTGAAAGTCATAATTCAGCTTTCGTTGAAAGAAGCATTACAGCATCCGTTGAAAGACAAAGTGCATCATCCGTTGAAGTTCATAATGAAGCATCCGTTGATCGCAGTCTGTCAACGGACAATCAATTCACTTCATCAGTTGATAGAGCTCCCAATTCCTTTCAAAGGATCAGCAACTCAGGGGGAGTTTCAACAAATCAACATTCTATCTCACATCATGACAATACTGAGGCAACCTCATCTAGGGCTAATCTACCACCTCAAAGGAAATGGACCAAGAATCACCCTTTTGAACTGATCATTGGTGATGCTACATCAAAAGTACAAACTAGAAGGGCTACTCCAGATAAATGTCTGTATAGTAGCTTTCTATCATAGAGGAACCTAAGAGAGTGGAAGAAGCTCTATTGGATCCAGATTGGATTTTAGCAATGCAAGAGGAGCTAAACCAATTTGAGAGGAACAAAGTATGGAAGCTGGTACCCAAGCCAAAGAACAAGAGTTCTATTGACACAAAATGGGTATTCAGAAACAAGATGGATGAAAATGGCATTGTCATAAGGAATAAAGCCAGATTGGTTGCTAAAGGCTATTCTTAACAAGAGGGAATAGATTTTGATGAAATATTTGCTCCAGTTGCCAGACTTGAAGCCATCGGAATCTTTCTAGCCTATGCAGCTAATGCCAATTTCAAAGTCTATCAGATGGATGTCAAGAGTGCATTTATAAATGGGGAATTGGAGGAAGAAGTTTATGTAAGACAACCTCCAGGTTTTGAAGATCAAAATTTTCCAGACCATGTGTATTATCTGTTGAAAGCACTCTATGGACTAAAGCAAGCACCTAGAGCCTGGTATGAGACTTTGTCAAAGTTCCTTCTAGATAATCATTTCACAAGAGGTACTGTTGACAAAACTCTCTTCTTTAGAAATGTTAATGGCTCTAAGATACTTGTACAAATTTATGTAGATGATATTATATTTGGATCTACAGATGATAAGCTTTGTAAAAAGTTTGCTAAATTAATGCAAAGTAAATATGAAATGAGCATGATGGGAGAGCTAACTTACTTTCTTGGTTTACAAGTTAAACAAGTTAGTGGTGGAATTTTCATTAGTCAAACTAAATATATTTATGATCTTTTAAAGAAGTTTGACTTAATGGATTGTTCACCTGCAAAAACTCCCATGGCCACTGCCACTAAGCTTGAATTAAACAAGGCTGAAAAGTCTGTGGATATTACAAGTTATAGAGGCATGGTTGGCTCACTTTTATATTTAACTGCTAGTAGACCTGATATAATGTTTTCTACATGTCTCTGTGCTAGATTTCAAGCTGACCCTAAAGAATCTCACTTAGTGGCTATTAAAAGAATTTTCAGATATCTCAAGAGGACTCCAAATCTAGGAATTTGGTACCCTAGAGAGTCTGGTTTTGATCTAATTGGCTACTCAGATGCAGATTATGCAGGTTGCAAAATAGACAGGAAAAGCACAAAAGGCACCTGTCAATTTCTAGGGAACAAGCTTGTATCATGGTTCAGCAAGAAGCAGGATTCTGTTTCCACATCAACAGCTGAAGCTGAGTACATTACTGCTGGTAGTTGCTGTGCACAGATACTATGGATGAGGAATCAACTATTTGACTATGGTCTGACTGTTGACAAAATTCCAATATTCTGTGACAACACAAGTGCCATTGCCATTACTGAAAATCCAGTGCAGCACTCAAGAACCAAGCACATTGATATCAAGTACCACTTCATTAGGGAACATGTGATGAAAGGCACAGTGGAACTTCATTTTGTTCCAAGTGAAAAGCAGATTGCAGGCATATTTACCAAGACACTTGATGAATCAACATTCACAAGATTAGTAAGTGAGTTAGGTATGCTTAATTATTTATAATCTATGTCATCTATATAATCTGTCTTGAAGCCTGAAATGAAATTTGTTGCAAGAACAAAGTTGGCTTTAATTGAGACTTATCCTATCAACGGATATTCTCTATCCGTTGAAAGCCAAAATTGTTCTATCAACGGATATTCATTATCCGTTGAAAGACAAATACATTTCTGGTAATTTTATCCTTCAACGGATAAAATGGCGTTGTTCATCAACGGATAACTATTTCCCTTATCCGTTGAAGTGTCACGTCAGTTACTATAAGTGAGTCACAGCCGTTGATTCTTTTACTCAACCGTTGATACAGATATACAGTGTTGTATGTAATTGTATTTAAGGTAGTTTTCAGAATTTCTACAGTTTTCTTTGTTCTTGAACGGCTGTAACTTACTTAAAAGTATCATTTAATCATTTTATTTACGTTTTAATTCAAGAAAGTATAAAAGCCCAATTGAACTCTTATTCTCACTTTACGCTTTCTTGCAATTCTTATTCTCTTTCTCTCTAAATTTTCAAGTTTTTCTCTGCAACCTCTACTCACAACAATGGCACCAGTAGTCAAAATTATGTCTCAAACAGGATTTGTTTATGAAAAGAATAATTTCATAGCCTTGGTTGAAAAGAATGAAGCCCATTCTGATTATCACAAGATGATGGACTTCATCAAAAACTACAAACTAAGCTATGCAATGCTGGAAGCCCCAACCATCTACTGTGAGGTGATTGAGGAGATTTGGACAACTGTAGAGTTCAACTCCACAGATATGACTATTGCCTTCTCTCTTAAAGGTAAGGACTATTGCATTAATTGTGATGATTTACAATCTTGCTTTAAGTTGCCTGAGAATAATGCCATGATACCACACACTGATAAAGATGTCTCTGCTATGCTAGATTCCATAGGCTATGCTTTTGATTCTGCTAGTTTAGGTAGTATTAGAAGGAAAGGCCTTAGGAAAGAATGGAGTTTTCTTGGAGATGCCTTTATTAAGGTTTTCTCTGGGAAGATTAGCAATTTTGATGCTATCACTTCATCTCTTGTTAATATGCTCTATATGCTAGTTTCTGATAGGTACTTTAATTTTAGCAACTGTGTTATGCTAGAATTAGGTTCCAGATTAGGTAACAAAGCTAATAGACCACATAACATCTACTATGCTAGATTCTTTATGTTATTGGCTAACCATGTTGCTGAAGGTTTGGTTATATCCAATGAGAATAATAAACTCAAATGCTGGGCACAAGAGAAAAGGGTCCTTGTAGACCTTTTGAGAATGAACCTCAACAGCCAGGTGCCATTGGTATACTTGCCAATCATGAATGCACCACAGGTAAGTGAGGTAAATACTTCTATAACTCCTACTACTTCCGACCCCACTGTTTCTTTGCCTTCTAGTGTGGCTATGGAACCTGTGTCTTTGTCCAAACAGGCTCCTACCAAAGCCACCAAATCTAAAGTTTCCAAAGTCAAGTCAAAGAAACCTACCTTTGTTATTTCTCAAAAGACAACAGTTGTAACAACTACCATAAACCCTGATGGGAGTGAACAGGGTGTGAGTGGTGAGGGGAGGGGTGAACATCAAAAAGCCCCCCAGGAGAGGTGAGTGGTACCCAAAGCAGCCAAGCCACAGTCTCTCAAAAGACTGTGGTGGTTCAAAAGGAGTCCAGCACATCCCTAGTTGCATCCTCCCAAAAGGATGTAACTATTGAAAATAGTCCCCAACCAGGGACACAGAACAAAAGAGGGAGGGACACTGAAGCCACACATTCACCATTTAAAGCCTTTTCAAGGAAGAAAAAGGCCAAAACCCTAGTTTCCACACAAGGGACACACACAGCACAGATACATCCACCAGTATCTGTGCCTTCTCAAATTCAGCTTGATGTGATTCCAGCAAATGTGGAATCACAACCCCATTCTCTCAATATAGAAACACATCATTCATCAAACTCTCCAACACCCTCTCTAGATGTGGATATGATATTCACATCAATTCCTGATTCTCCCTCATTAAAACTCAGGGAGGAGCCCCACTCAAAACCTGATGATTATCATCTTTTAGATGATTTGTTGGATCATCAGCCAATTCTTTCAGATGTAGTTGAAGAATCTGTGTTACCTCACTTAAAATCAATCCACACAGATTCAACAATTATGTCACTTTCTATATCTACATCTTTTCCTTCCTCAACGGATATCTCTCATCCGTTGACAAGTGGTTGTTCTTCAACGGATAAGCTTAACAGCAGTCATCCGTTGATACCATCAGTTTCTACTTCAACGGATACTCCCTATCCGTTGATGGTCTCTACACACTTAACAGAAACAATTCCAACTCTAGAGGACATGGCAACTGTACAATCACTTTTAGGTTTGAGGGAAGGGAGTGATCTTTTGAGTGAGAGGCTGGGTTGCTCCTAGGCAAAAGGAGAGGTTGAGAGTCACCAAATGCATGCTATTTCTTCCAGCATGGCAAAAGTGAGTGAGAGGAGTGCCACCTTAGAAGATGAAGGTGAGGGTGTGAGGGTGTGTGTGAGCCAGGGGGAGCCCCTAATGCAAGAACAGAGAGAAATGGAGAGAAAGGCAGGTACAGAAGCTATAAGGGTGGATCCAGCCATTGCTAGTGAGTTAATGAAAGTGGATGATGCAGATAAGGAAAGACAATTTCAGCAACATTACAAAGCTGTCATTGATAACATTTCCTTGGATGCTGACACTTTTACTCACCCTGTTTCAGCCTATCAATTATTGGCTGCACAGGGCAATGTGGAGGCAGAACAGACACTACACATTGTACACACTTCAGAATCTCTTCTCAGAGACAAAGCTGCTGTCAACAGGCTGCCTTCTCAAGCTGGTGAGCCATCTGAAGAATTTGGAGTAAATTCTAATGATGATGACTCTAATTCTTTGAATGAGAGCATGAACTTAGGGGGAGTAGCAGGCCCAAGTTCTGTTCCTGATCTTCCTGCATGGGCATGGGCAAAACCATCAACACCAGGAGAGTTTGGTATCACTTTGGTCAGACAAGTCATGACAATTCAGCAGGCCCTTCAGGAGACTCAGGATGCTGGTACCAAGGCAATTCTTCAAGCTCATCTGGACTCTCTGCATCTCTTGCAGTTGCAGCATTACCACCAAAATCTAAGTGTGGATGAGCTCAAGCTGGACATTGCTGATCTGAAATCCTACAATGCTGAGAAATTGGATTCACTTATACCCTATGGTACTATGCAAGATTTGTTGGGGAGACTGAGGAAAGCATCTGATGATGACAAGAGGCTGGCCAGATTGGAAGATAGGGTTCAAATCATTGAAGACTCTATGGTCACCATTCTTCAGAATCAACAAACTCAAAAAAATCTACTCATGCAGCTGGCACAAGCACAAGGCTTGACCCCTACCCTTGATGATAACAAAAAGGGGGAGAATAAAAGGGAAGGGGAAGGAGAGCCATCTACAACGGTTCAGATTTCTCAAGTGCTAGTTCCTGTCATCACAACTTCTCCAACTATTCCAGTAAAAGGAAAGCTAGATGGAATTGATCTAATCCAGATAGCAGCAGCTGAATTGCAAGTCAAAGAGCAAAGGAAGAAGATTGATGAAAAGATGCAACTAATATTTGGTTCTACAACTTCTCAATCACAATCTGTGAAGCATAGCACAAAAGTGGAATCAATTATTATGGAACTCAAGCCAGTAGGGAGGCATAAGGATGGAGAAACTTCTTCCAAAGATCTGCAACCTATGGTTCTCAAGCCCAACAACAGATCCAATAAGGACTCTACAAAGAATCCTCTAAAAGATGTGGATTTTCCTCTTCCAAAAGCTGATGAGGACAAGCTTTTAGGTAGAAGTATTGCATATCTTAAAGAGACCATGGATGAGGCTGTAAGGAGAAACATGGCTATTATCTTCAGAGAGGGAAAGAGCATATGTGTGATGCAAGGACATCCCAAATTCTCAATAGCCAAGAGGGAAGAAACAAAAAGGTTGAAGGAAGAAGCCAAACAGCTAAAGGCTGACAAAAGAGCACAAGCAAGGCTTGAAAAACAGCTAAAGTCAAGTCAGGCTGAAGAACAAAAAGAAATTGAAGACAAAGGTGAAGATGAAGCTATGGGGGACATGGTTGGTACTGAGATGGAGGAAAGAAGTAAGGAAGAATGGCAGAAAGGGAAAAGAAAGAAGGTCAATGCAAAGAGAAAGAAGGTAGATAAGACTGAAGAAACCCAATCAATATCCAAACCACTACCCTCTATTCCTGAACCAATTGTACCTGACCCCTTCATGAATATTCATGGTGAAACAATCATTCCCAAGGAGGAACCAATTGATTGGGACACCATCAAATTGCCCACCTTCCTAACCTCTTCTCCACCATCAAAGAAGCAGAAAAGAAGAATCAAATCAACACCCTCTAAAGCCTCAATCAAATTCACACAGAAGCCTAAGCCTAAACCTCAAACCTCTAAAGATGATTATGTTCACATCTGTGACATAAAAGAATTTTCAAACATTGAACTCTATCTGGATGAGCTGGAGGATGTAAGGGGAATAGCTGCCTACAGACAGCTACCTGAGAGACTAGTGTTCAAATACAAAGGAGCTGGGGAAAGAACATGGCCTCTTCACAGAATTCTGAATGAAGGCTACTCTACCTTGATTAGAGTCTACTCAGCCATACAGAAGGATTCTGGCTTTACCAGGACTACCAAGACAGAGATTCTCAACAAGATTGCCAACATAAGGAAAACTTGGAGGGAGCCAAATGCCTTGCCTAGAACTTTACTCATTCAAGAAAGAGGAATTATAATTCACAAATCACCTCATTGGTTGATGGAGTTCAGAGACAACAAAGGAGTCAGAAGATTTTTCAGAATTGAAGATCAGCTAAAGATTGCCAGTAATGAAACTCTCAAGGATATGCAATCTAAGTTAGATATCAACGAAGAAGATGAAGCTGAATTCTACAGACAACTTCAACTTCAAATAGAGGAGAATGACAGGAGGTTAGGAAAGAAAACCAGGGATCAAAGGAAAAGAAAGTAATTTGCTCAGGCTAAAGGAGCACCCTTGGAAATAATGTAATTCTTCAATTCCATCTCAGCATATACATTTTTGTAGCACTTTTGAATTTCTACTTTGTTATAGTTTATATATTTGTTAAGTGTTTTGTTATCATCAAGCTAAACCCAAATTTATGCCTACAGTTCTAGTAGACATAAATAGGGGGAGATTGTTAGGAATATGTGTATTAGTTTGATGATAAGTTAAGCAAAACACTTAAGTAGAAATCTAGTGTTTGTAGCCTCAACGGATAAGACCATCTTGGCTATCCATTGAAGGAGTAGCTTTACTTAGCAATAAGTTTAGTATTGTAGCACATTTCACTCTCTGGTATCAAGCTGTAATTCTTAGATGTTGTTAGGGAATAATCAGTCATGTTGACTACTAATGGATGTACAAATAGGAGGGCTAATTGTAAATATTTCATGCCTTGTAATTTTGTATAAGTGAAGAAGTGTCAACGAATATTGAAGACCTTCAACGGATAAGAAATAATGCTTCAACGGATAATATCCATCAACAGATAAATGTTTCAACTGATAATGCATCAACGGATAAAGCTTCAACGGATAAAGCCTCAACGGATAAGGCATCAACGGATGAAAGCTTCAACGGATGCTTAGTTCATTAGCAGTTGATAGTGACAATTCACAAGCTGACAGAGGCACATGGATTGACAGAGACATACTGGAATGTGGAAGCCTCTAGGAGGAATCAAGAAAATGCAGCATTTTCATTCTGATGCAAACAAGGAAGTATTCAAAGATTTACAGATTACTCTAGATTGTATTGGATAGAGAAATGAAGAAGAAACATGTGAAGAATCTTTTTAATTATATTTTACAGTTTGTCTTCACTTGTAAACTTGGTGATATATAAACCAAGTAGCAGCTAGTAATTAGAAATAAATTTTCCTTGAGCTGTTTAGAAATATCAAAAGAGAAAATCATCTAGTTTGTACTAGGAAGCAGCTGTGATTAATTCTTTGAATCACAGATTTTTTGAAATAACACATCTCTGGTGGAACAACAAATCCACCAGAAAAGTTTTTTTTAAGGTTCTTTGTGTTCATTACATTTGTGTTTGAATATATATCTGTCTGCATCAGCTTCAAGCAATTCACACACATTTGATCACTCAAACACTTAGCCTTAGAAACTGCTCAAAACTTGAAAAAGTTTTGAGATTTACATTCAACCCCCTTTTGTAAATCTCATTGTTAGTCCACTGGGAATAACAAGCAGTTGATGCACAAAGTGCAGCATCCGTTGAAAGACAAGGCACTGCATCCGTTGAAAGACAAAGTACATCATTCGTTGAAAGACAAGGTCTGCATCCGTTGAAAGAAAAAGTGCATCATCCTTTAAAAGACAGATCACAGTATCTGTTGATGATCATTCTAGATCACTCTTTGACAGAACCCCATCTTCAAATCAAAGATCCACTAACTCAGGGGGAGTGTCAACTAGTCAACACTCAGTCACACATCAAGACACCAATGAGGCCACTTCATCTAAAGCAAATCTACCACCTCAAATAAAATGGACCAAGGATCATCCATTCGAACTAATCATTGGTGATGCAACATCTAGAGTGCAGACAAAAAGAGCAACTCAAGATGAATGTCAGTACAGTAGCTTTCTATCACAGGAAGAAACAAAGAAGGTAGAGGAGGCTTTAATGGATCCAAATTGGGTTTTAGTAATGCAAGAAGAGTTAAAGCAATTTGAGAGAAATAAAGTGTGGAAGCTGGTACCCAAACCTAAAAACAAGCATTCTATTGATACTAAGTGGGTATTCAGAAATAAGATGGTAGAAAATGGTATAGTTATAAGGAAAAAAGCTAGATTGGTTGCTTAAGGATACTCTCGGCAAGAGGGAATTGATTTTGATGAGACATTTTCTCCAGTTGCAAGACTTGAAGCTATCAAAATCTTTCTAGCCTATGCAACTCATGCCTATAATATTTGGCTCTACAGATGATAAACTTTGCAAAAAGTTTGCCAAATTGATGCAAAGTAAATATGAAATGAGCATGATAGGAGAACTAACTTACTTTCTTGGTTTACAATTTGAGCAAGTTAGAAATGGAATATTCATTAGTCAAACTAAATACGTTCATGATCTTTTAAAGAAGTTTTATCTAATAGATTGCACATCTGCAAAAACTCCCATGGCCACTGCCACTAAGCTTGAATTGAACACTACTAAAAAGTCTATGGACATTTTAAGTTATAGGGGTATGGTTGGCTCACTTTTATATTTGACAGCTAGTAGGCCAGATATAGTTTGATACATGTCTTTGTGCTAGATTCCAAGCTGATCCAAGGGAATCTCATTTAGTAGCTATTAAGACAATTTTCAGATATCTCAAAGGTACACCAAAACTTGGCATTTGGTACCCTAGAGATTCTGGTTTTGATTTAATTGGCTATTCAGATGCAGATTATGCAGGTTGCAAGATTGACAAAAAAGTATAACAGGAACATGTCAGTTTCGAGGAAATAATTTGGTATCCTGGTTTAGTAAGAAATAACATTAAGTCTCTACTTCTACAGCTGAGGCTGAATACATTGTTACCGGTAGCTGTTGTGCACATATTTTATGGATAAAAAATCAATTAGTGGATTATGATCTACATGTGGACAAGATTCCAATTTTCTGTGACAATACAAGTGTCATTGCCATTACTGAAAATCCTTGTACCATTCAAGGACAAAGCACATTGACATCAAGTATCATTTTATAAGGGAACATATTATGAATGACACTGTGTAACTTCATTTTGTTCTAAGTGAGCAGCAACTTACAGATATCTTTACTAATCCACTTGATGAATCAACTTTTACTAGGTTGGTAAGTGAGTTAGGTATGCTAAACTACTCTTAATTTGCTTTCATTGATGTCTATGCAATTTTTTAAGCAGCCAGAAATTAATTTGATTTTCTTGAAAGAGTGAAATTTTAGCTAAGTCAAAATTACTCCTTCAACGGATAATCAATATCCGTTAAAAGTTAAATATATTTATGGATACATTGTCCTTTAACGGATAATGGTGTATATGATATTTGTTGATCAATTATAACTGTTGATTCTAAAGTGTTATCCGGTGATGTATACTTATAGTCATGTATGTATACGTTGAAAATTTTAGAATTTCTACAGTTTACTTTATTTTTATAAGGTTATTTTTGGTAATTGTTATTGGGTATTTATTTTTATTTTTAATCATTTATGTCTTATTCTGAGAAAGTATGGAAGCCAATTTCTCTTTCAGATATCACTTTTATCTTTCTCTAAATTCACAAGGCAAATTTTACTCCCCTTCGTCTCCAAAACCCCCTTTCTCTCTGGAACTAAAAATCTAGCAAAAATGGCAACAGTTTTGAAGATTTTGTCTCAGACAGAATATATGTATAAGAAGAATAACTTTGTAGCACTAGTAGATAAGAGTGTTTCACATGAGGACTACCACAAGATGATGGAATTCATTAGCAACTACAAACTCAAGTACTCTATGCTCGAGTCTCCAGTCATCTACTGTGAAGTTGTTAAGGACATTTGGAGTACTGCAATCTTTGATTCAAAGGACATGACTCTTACCTTTACTATCAAAGGTAACAACTATTGTGTAAATTCTGATGCAGTTCAGTCTTACTTTAAATTACCTCTTTTACGACCGGCATTTCTGTGTAATATTAATTGTAAATTTAGTACAACTTTAAAAGCCGAATGCCAATATATGCAACTATTGTATGCTTGTGTGAATGAGAACTCTGCGTCTTAAATTTTCGTTATGTGGTATATGAATTTTCAAAGCAAAAGTTTATTTATTTCTTTCATTTTTGATTTATAAGGAATATTTTAAACCTTGAATAAATTTCTCTTTAAAGGTTATTTTGTTCACAAATTTCAAAAGTAGTTTTATAAAGTTTCTAAAAATCTAAATTATTTTATGGTATAAATTTTATAATTTTTGAACTTAAGTTTAATTTTACAAAAATAAATCTTTATAAATGTTAATTGTTATAATTAGAAAATGACATAGTTGTCCTTGCATGCAAATCCTTTCTATTCAATCCAAAAGGGCTAAAAAGACAATTACCACCCCACTAACTCTTATTTTTCTAGCCAAATTCCTCCTTTACCCTTGCATGCAAAATGATCCAAGTATAAGTGGAAGGGTAGTCATGTCAATTCCTATTTCCACTCACATTTGTCAAAACAAAAACCATAAAATAAGTAAAAGACATGATCATTTCACACATCACCCATACCACACTCTTTCTTCTCTCCCTCCTCTCTCTCACTCTCGGCTCCTACCCCCTCACTCTCGGCTTTTTAGCCGAAACCACCCCCCTCCCCATTTTCTTTCTTTCTCAATCAAGTTCCCACCTCCTACACAAGTAAATGTTACTTCCCATACCATGATCACATATATTTCAAAGAGTTTTGAGTAGAAAGTTTAAGTTTTAAGGTTGCATGTTAAGGTTTTAGGGTGTCAAATGCACTCAAGAAACCATGTGTGTGCAACTATAAATTATATGGTGTTATTTGGTATTAATATATTATATGTGATTATGTGGCTATGTGTATGTAACTATAAATTAAAGGTGAATATAAATTAAGTGCATATAGGCCTAAGTGCCATCCGTGTTTAAATTCGGGTTATAAATAGGTTAAGTTGGTGAGGATATATTATAATAAGGATTATTATTATTTATGTAGGATCTCGAGATGAGGGAAAACTTGCCATAAAGGTCGAGTGAAGCTCCAGTTGCTCCTACCAGTCAGACCAGACCAGCCTTTCTCAAGGCAAGTGATTCAACTTGTCCTTCATATTTACTGATAATAGTTCATACATTGCTACAACTATCCTGTATCATTTGATATAATAAATCAAGCGTATCTTATGTTTATCTTTGAATTATGTAAAAATTCCATGAACCCTCGAGTACGTATTGCAAAGTGGTCTTATCATGATAGTATATTAAAGTAATTCGAATGCCAGGATAAAAGAAAGGGTAGTTATAACTCTTGGTTGATTCTCTTGATTAACATGCTGATGATTCCTAAGTATTGATATCTCATCCTGATACTTGAACCCCTATAGAACATTACCTTGAACCCTAAAAGCCAGATACTTATCAAAATGATTCCTCATTGATTGATACCCCTCTTTCTTATCCTGAAGCTTGACAATTCTGATATATCCTGAGTTAAAGATCATTTCTGCATACCTTAACACCCTTAGTATTCATGAAGCTTATCTCCTTGATGATCCAGCACTTGAACCTTGATGAGAAACCACTGCTTTAAGCCCAATTTGGCATTACCCTTTATAATATCCAATAGCCTCACTAAATCCCCTTGTCCAATCTTTGATATATGAAAACCATTCAGTTACTTTAATAGAGTATAGTTTTGTGAATCATGGCCATGAGATTCAGTACCATATTTCTCGTGTTTCGAGTTGATCTATAATCCCTTGATAAAAAAAATATTTACTGTAAAAGAGATTTTGTTATATATCGGCATCAGTTTTTGAAATAAATAAAATGTGGGTTTTCAGTCCCAAAGGGGGATAAATGTTTTCTTTGAATAGTGGATCTGGACTGAGACGCGAGTCCTTTCCATACTTATA
Organism: Apium graveolens; assembly: GCF_009905375.1. Lineage (NCBI taxonomy): Eukaryota > Viridiplantae > Streptophyta > Magnoliopsida > Apiales > Apiaceae > Apium > Apium graveolens. The sequence goes on from NC_133654.1 coordinate 117,422,861, forward strand.
TTAGGCTTAAAAGTTGCCTAGGGATTCTCATTAATGTTTTAGAACCCAGCGAGGTTCGGGATTACTTCGCGGCTGATCACCGGCTGTAATCCGTAGCATCATAAAATAATTTTGATTAAGATATAATTTTTTTGATACCAACAAAATGATGCCATCACCTAAAGTTTTATCTCTCATTATCATTGGTCATGTCCTCCCATTGACATTCTTTAATATATATCTCGATTTATGTTTTGTATCGTATTGTTTAGCACTTGTTGAGCATTTGGCTCCCTCCTTGCTTTACCCTGATATTACAGCTAGCAGCTATGGTTAGATTCAAGCAGACTGCCCGTAAAACCTGTGATGCTGATGCCTATGTTCGAGCTCAGGTAGAATAAGTGATAGTAGTTTGTGTGAGGACTCGGTATTTTAAATCAGTTGTAATAGATGGTAGTGTTGGGCTGTTCCAAACCCTAAACTGTAAGATCTTGGATTTGGGTATGTTTATTTATTATTAAATGTTGTAATAATTATATTTAATTTGCTGTTTAAGTTGGGGTGTGACGGGTTTTGGTATCAGAGCTACGGTTTAGAGTCCCTGGACAGCCCAAATAGGTTAAAGGGTATATATGTAGGTTATAGATAATATGTGAGAGAGTAGGTTAAGTAAGTTTATTATTAATACTCCTCTTATTGGTTTGTCAGCAAAGGGCGCATTCCTCGTCATCCTCTGGTTCGGACGACACTATTGCTTTCACCGTGTATGCTGAGTTGAGGTGCGAGCTTGATATGCTTCAGGGAAAGTACAACCGACTGATAGACCGACTGAAGAACGTGTACCCGGACAGCCGAAACTACGAAGAGAAGCCCAAGGAGCAGATGACTGCGAGACTTGAGACCTTGGTTCAGTACGTCAACACTAAGCTTGAGGAGATGCCAGCGCACCAGGACCGCACCAGCCAGTATATCATTCAGATGGTGACGGATGAGCTCCAAAGCATTGTGAAGACACTTCGAGACTACCAAGCCCCGTTTTGATGGAGTGAAGCCTTAGTTCTTTCCATTTACCTTTCATGTTGTTGTACTATCAGACTCCGTAGAATTTCCCAGTTGTTTCCGTTATTTCCTTTAAATAAGCCTGTTGATCCTAGAATCAGACTTTGTTCTAATCCCATGTATTGTGACCTTTAAATTTCAATAATCATGCTCTATTGTTCCAATTGCTCTCAACTGTTATTATACGCTTTTATATGCATCATCATATCTGCTTAATTTGAAACCTGACCTCACATGTAAATAAGAATGCCATGCGATACCCTCGAATTGTTTTATTATTCATATATGTTTTGACATAACTCTTATTTCAGGATCATGCCTCCCAAAAAGAAGAACCCAACAACCACATCCACCACAGACCCAAATATTCTTCGACTCCTGGAAACTTTGCAACAGCAAACCAATGCTATAGCCCAACAACAACTAACTCTTCAACAGCGAATTGAAAACCAAGATAACCGTGAACCACACCAACCACCTGAACCACCAGTACCACCTAGACAAATTGTCACTTTCAAGGCTTTTCAGAATGGGAATCCACCTGCATTTCATGATACCACTGATCCCGTAATAGCTAACACATGGATCAAGGAGATGGAAAGGGCTTTTGAGTTGGTACAGTTAGGAGACGATCAGAAGACGCTGTATGCTACTTACTTCTTGAAGGGCGAAGTCATCTATTTGTGGGAATCAGTAAAAGCTATGGAAGCAACTCAACAGGTTTCTTGGGAGAGATTTAAGAAGTTATTTCTGGACAAGTATTACCCTAAGTACATGCAGAATTAGATGGAGCTTAAATTTTTGGAGCTGAAGCAAGGGAACATGACTGTACTGGAGTATGAGAAGAAGTTCACTGAGTTGTCCAGGTTTGTGACATAGTATACCAGCACCGAGGAGGAAAAAGCGAAGAAATTTCAGCAAGGATTGGAGCCTTGGATCAGAGATAGAATGGCTATATTTGAGCTTGAAACTTATGCGGGAGTAGTTCAGAAAGATGCTCTGATTGAGAATAATGGGATGCAGTCAAGGAAGGAGAGGGATAACAAGAAGAGGAAGGTTCCATTATATGGAGAAAAGTCTGAAGCGGGAAGTTCACAAGATCGGAATGTAAAGAGGATCGGATTCTAGAAGGGCGGAAATTTTCAAAAGAAGGGAAATTTGGGTAAAAGGCAAGAATCAAAGGGGAACAACCAGGCAAGCCAAGGACAAGTTGGAGAAAACAGATTCCAGAGACCCGAATGCAAGCACTGTGGAAGAAGGCACCCCGGAGTGTGTAATAAGTTGAGCATGACATGCTATAGGTGCAATCAGAAGGGACATTTGGCGAATGAGTGCAAGATGCCGAAGCCAGGAGTTACGTGCTACAAGTGTGGGAAAACTGGACACATAGCTAGGGAGTGCAAGGCAACCGGACCAGTCAAAGCTCTGATGAATGTGGCAAACACCAGTGCGAGCGTGCCAGTTGAGGTATTGGCATTACCTCCACCACCTACACCAACCCCGCAAGCAACAGCAAGGACATTTGATCTGAAAATGAAGGATGTTGTTCAGAATTCTGAGGTGATAGCAGGTACACTTTTATTCAATAATGTCAAAGCTAAAGTATTGATTGATTCGGGAGCAACAAGATCTTTCATATCAGAAACTTTTGTAGATAAGCTTCAATGTGATAAAATGATTATGAGCGAGGTAGTAAATGTGGTAATTGCGAACCAAGAGAAGATTCCTGTGAATCAATTCTGTCCGAAGTGTGAGATTGATATTTCGGGGTACAAGTTTTCAGCCGACTTGATACTCTTCAAGTTGGGAGAGTTTGATATAATTTTAGGCATGGATTGGTTAGGAGAAAATAAAGCTCAGATTAATTGTAAGACCAAGAAAGTGTATTTAAAGGCGAAGAGTGGAGAGAAGGTAGTATTTAAGGGGCAGAGGCAAGAACAACTATTTCTCACAATCGTTCAGGCTAAGAAGCTACTTAGAAAAGGTTGTGAGTCGTTCCTAGCATATGTAGTGGATTCAGAAAAGGGCAACCCCAACATAGAAGATATCCCTGTAATTAACGAGTTTCCCGATGTGTTTCCAGATGAACTACCAGGCTTACCACCAGATCGACAGATCGAGTTCGAGATCAACCTTGCTCCAGGCATGGAACCAGTTTCAAAGGCCCAATATAGGATGGCACCAGCAGAAATGAAAGAGTTGGCGAGCCAGCTACAAGAATTGTTAGATAAAGGAGTGATACGGCCAAGTACGTCACCATGGGGAGCACCTGTTCTGTTTGTCAAGAAGAAAGATGGGAGTATGCGACTATCATTAGATTATCGAGAGTTGAATAAGGTAACGATCAAGAATCGCTACTCGCTACCAAGAATAGATGACCTTTTTGATCAGCTGAAAGGAGCAAAGTGCTTTTCAAAGATTGACTTGAGATCGAGATACCATCAATTAAAGATCAAAGAAGAAGATATTCCCAAGACAGCATTTAGGACCAGATATGGGCATTATGAATTCCTAGTAATGCCGTTTGGATTGACCAACGCCCCAGCCGCATTTATAGATCTGATGAATCGAGTATTTAAGAAGTATTTGGACAAGTTTGTCGTGGTATTCATTGATGACATCCTTATTTATTCTAAGTCGGAAGAAGAACATAAACAGCACCTCTGGATAGCATTGGAAATACTTCGTCAAGAGAAGTTGTATGCCAAGTTTACCAAATGTGAGTTTTGGTTAAAGGAAGTTCAATTTTTGGGGCATGTCATTGGAAATGAAGGAGTTAAAGTGGATCCGGCAAAGATTGAGGCAGTTATGAATTGGGAGAGGCCAAAGACTCCTACAGAAGTGCGAAGTTTTCTAGGGTTGGCAGGATACTATAGAAGGTTCGTCAAGGATTTTTCGAAAGTCGCCATGCCATTGACCAAGTTAACCAGAAAGAATCAAAAGTTTGAATGGAGTGCAGAATGTGAGGATGGTTTCAAGAGTTGAAGCAGAGATTGGTAACAGCTCCGGTGTTAGTACTTCCAGATGACCAAGGAAACTTTGTGATATTCAGCGACGCTTCACATAAGGGATTGGGTCGTGTGTTAATGCAACACAGTAAGGTGATCGCGTATGCGTCAAGACAGTTGAAACCGCATGAGATGAAGTACCCGACGCATGACTTGGAACTAGCCTCCATAGTGTTCGCACTTAAGATTTGGAGACATTACCTCTACGGAGAAAAGTGTGAAATCTACACGGATCACAAGAGTTTAAAGTACATTTTCACTCAGAAGGAGCTCAATATGAGGCAGAGGAGATGGCTGGAATTGATCAAGGACTATGACTGTTCGATAAATTACCATCCTGGAAAGGCGAATGTTGTGGCCGATGCTCTAAGTAGGAAGGAGAGACTGAATATGATGACAACATCAAAGGAATTATCTGAAGAAATCAAGAGATTTGAACTGGAACTTTGTGATTGTGGAAAAGTTGAAGAAGTTTGTCGTGCAATGACTTTTCAGCCAACACTAGTGGAAAAGATAAAGAAATGTCAAGAAGAATTAATGGAAAAAGAGAAGAATCAGTTATCTGGAGAGGAGATTAATACTCAAAGGGATGAGTAAGGGATACTAAGGTTTTCTTCCATAATATGGATTCCTCATGTACCTGAAATAAAGAATGAGATCCTACACGAAGCCCACAATTCGAAATTTTCAATCCACCCGGGAAGTACCAAGATGTATCGGGACTTAAAGAAAAACTTTTGGTGGCCAAATATGAAGCGAGACGTAGCGGAATGGGTTGCGAAGTGTTATACTTGTCAGAAAGTGAAGGCAGAACATCAACGACCAAACGGATTAATTCAGCACCTAAAGATTCCAGAATGGAAATGGGAAAATATCGCTATGGACTTTATAGTAGGACTACCGCGAACGAAATCCGGGCATGACGCTATATGGGTTATAGTTGACCGTCTTACAAAGTCAGCGCATTTCCTTCCAATTAACGAGAAGTCGTCATTAGACAAATTGGTTCATCTGTATGTGCGCGAAATCGTACTAAGGCATGGAGTACCTGTATCAATAGTTTCAGACAGAGATCCCCGATTTATTTTGGAAGCAATTTCAAGAATGTCTTGGCATGAAATTGAATATGAGCACGGCGTACCACCCGCAGACTGATGGACAAAGCGAAAGGACAATTCAAACAATCGAAGACATGTTGCGCAGTTGTGCAATCGATCTTGCAGGAAGTTGGGACGATCACTTGCCGTTGATTGAATTCTCTTACAACAATAGCTATCATTCCAGTATCGGCATGCCACCATACGAAGCTTTGTACGGGCGAAAATGTAGATCACCAACAAGTTGGGATAAAGTAGGAGAAGGAAGGATTCTCGGCTCGGAATTGGTACAACAATTGCATGACTCAGTCAAGTTAATTCAGAAAAGGCTACTTGCTACTCAAGATAGACAGAGGAAGTATGCGGATCTGGCACGTAAGGATGTTCAATTCCAAATTGGCGAAGCTGTTTTGTTGAAGGTGTCACCTAGAAAAGGGTTGTCTAGATTTGGCAAGAAAGGGAAGTTAGCACCTAGATACATAGGTCCTTTTGAAATTTTGAGTCAAGTAGGGAAGGTGGCCTACGAATTGGCCTTACCACCTCAGTATCAGCACATGCATAATGTGTTCCATGTGTCATTGCTTAAGAAGTACAATCCTGACGCTAGCCATGTAATAGAATATGAACCAGTAGAAATTCAGGCAGACCTGTCATTTGTGGAGCAACCAGTCAAAATACTCGACTGGCAAGAGAAGAGTCTTAGAAATAAGTCAGTAAAGTTAGTAAAAGTACTTTGGAGGAACCCTAAGGTCGAAGAATCGACTTGGTAGTTAAAGTCTGATATGCGTTCCCGGTATCCTCATCTGTTCTCTTAGATTCTGGGGACAGAATCCCTTAAGCGGGAGAGGATGTTACAACGGCATTTCTGTGTAATATTAATTATAAATTTAGTACAACTTTAAAAGCCGAATGCCAATATATGCAACTATTGTATGCTTGTGTGAATGAGAACTCTACGTCTTAAATTTTCGTTATGTGGTATATGAATTTTCAAAGCAAAAGTTTATTTATTTCTTTCATTTTTGATTTATAAGGAATATTTTAAACCTTGAATAAATTTCTCTTTAAAGGTTATTTTGTTCACAAATTTCAAAAGTAGTTTTATAAAGTTTCTAAAAATCTAAATTATTTTATGGTATAAATTTTATAATTTTTGAACTTGTGTTTTATTTTACAAAAATAAATCTTTATAAATGTTAATTGTTATAATTAGCAAATGACATAGTTGTCCTGGCATGCAAATCCTTTCTATTCAATCCAAAAGGGCTAAAGAGACAATTACCACCCCACTAACTCTTATTTTTCTAGCCAAATTCCTCCTTTAACCTTGCATGCAAAATGATCCAAGTATAAGTGAAAGAGTAGTCATGTCAATTCCTATTTCCACTCACATTTGTCAAAACAAAAACCATAAAACAAGTAAAAGACATGATCATTTCACACATCACCCACACCACACTCTTTCTTCTCTCCCTCCTCTCTCTCACTCTCGGCTCCTACCCCCTCACTCTCGGCTTTTCAGCCGAAACCACCCCTCCCCATTTTCTTTCTTTCTCAATCAAGTTCCCACCTCCTACACAAGTAAATGTTACTTCACATACCATGATCACATATATTTCAAAGAGTTTTGAGTAGAAAGTTTAAGTTTTAAGGTTGCATGTTAAGGTTTTAGTTGAAACTCAAAGTACAACCTTGATTCTTGTGAGTTTAAGGTTGTTTTTTAGAGGACTACAAGGAATGGTGAAGTGCCAAGTCTTGAGAAGGAAACTCTTGATGTTAAATGGCCATTCCCTCCCATTTCATTCAGCCATGACCATAGGGGAGCCGAATGAATGGTTCTTGAGACCATTCTTGTTGCTTTGTTCAATTTTTGCATGTTTATGTGATAATGGCTTGAATTTTGTAGTAAAAATTTGATGAAACTCCTTGCATGCTAAGTGATCATCTATATATAGCTCATGCTAGGCTTGCATGTAAATTTCTTGGTAAAACATATTTAGAAAACATGTTGTTTGGCTTGCAAAACTCGAAGACATGCATGCATGTGGATTCACTTAGAATGTTATAAGATTTTGATCATTTGGAAAGATTTTATTAGTAAGCTTTAATTTCAGTAGGAATAATGTGTTAATATTGATTAATGCTTCTTGATGCATGGTAATAAGTCGTGTATATCTTTTATAAAATGCATAACTTGTTATTTCAAAAACTTGATGATTTGTGAGTTGTGAAATGTGGTTTCTTTTGTTTTGCCATGATTGCACCTTAGATAAGGTTGATCTCCACCAAGATTATTTTGAGTATAAGAGAGTTAGTTTATTAGATCACCATATTTAAGTCTTGGTTTGGGTATTGGGTTGTTGGTGGTTGAGTTTATCAAGTCAAAACCTTGGAGAAAGGGGAGTTATAATTTCTGCAGAAAATCAGTTTAGTACCCTGAGGTTTAGAGTGAGTTTTGACCATGTCATTGATGTGCACTTTGAGGCCCAAGCCACCAGAAGTTAGTATTGGGAGTATATAAAAGGTTTTAGGTGTTGGTTGGAGGTTTGCATGTCATTTGGTTAGGTGCACAAGTAGAATAACAAAATCTGTCCACCAGGGGACAGTTTTGTTGCAACTTAGAAATAGGGAGATTTGACTATGTCATGGGTAGGCCCTCATTAGGCCCTGTTGGACCTTAGTTAGAGGGAGTTTCAGAGAAGTTTTTTCAACCATAGTTCATAGGATATGATTTGGAACCATGTGTCACAAGTTAATTCAAGTTAGGGTGTTGTCTGCCCAGGAAAACAGGGGAACCATGGATTTTGAGCTTAGGCCCAAGAAGGCCCAAGTCAGGCCCTTGAGCCACATCAAGTTTGGGAGATGCCCTTAGGTCAGGAGAGTCTTGTGTAAGAGTTTTGAAGGAAAAACTATAGTTTAAGGGTGTCAAATGCACTCAAGAAACCATATATGTCATTCTGAAATTTGCACCAGTGAACACTTTCACTCATCACATAGTTTTAGAATACTTAGGAGTGAGGTCTTGGTTAACCACCATAGTTGTAAGATAGTATAAGGTCAGTAGAATAAAAGGCACAAGTAAGGGTCAATAGGTCTTGGATAGTTTAGTAAAGGCACCTCGAGTTAGGAAGCCAAAATTAGAAGACTTTGTCTAGTTTAGCGACCAAGTGACTTAAGTTGGGGGATCGAGATCATCCAAGCCTAGTGTTGCATTATGGTGTATATTGTGTTATTTGGTATTAATATATAATATGTGATTATGTGGCTATGTGTGTACAACTATAAATTAAAGGTGAATATAAATTAAGTGCATATAGGCCTAAGTGCCATCCGTGTTTAAATTCGGGTTGTAAATAGGTTAAGTTGGTGAGGATATATTATAATAAGGATTATTATTATTTATGTAGGATCTCGAGACGAGGGAAAACTTGTCATAAAGGTCAAGTGAAGCTCCAGTTGCTCCTACCAGTCAGACCAGACCAGCCTTTCTCAAGGCAAGTGATTCAACTTGTCCTTCATATTTACTGCTAATAGTTCATACATTGCTGCAACTATCCTGTGTCATTTGATATAATAAATCAAGCGTATCTTATGTTTATCTTTGAATTATATAAAAATGCCATGAACCCTCGAGTACGTATTGCAAAGTGGTCTTGTCATGATAGTATATTAAAGTAATTCGAATGCCAGGATAAAAGAAAGGGTAGTTATAACTCTTGGTTGATTCTCTTGATTAACATGCTGATGATTTCTAAGTATTGATATCTCATCCTGATACTTGAACCCCTATAGAATATTACCTTAAACCCTAAAAGCCAGATACTTATCAAAGTGATTCCTCATTGATTGATACCCCTATTTCTTATCCTGAAGCTTGACAATTCTGATATATCCTGAGTTAAAGATCATTTCTGCATACCTTAACACCCTTAGTATTCATGAAGCTTATCTTCTTGATGATCCAACACTTGAACCTAGATGAGAAACCATTGCTTTAAGCCCAATTTGGCATTACCCTTTATAATATCTAATAGCCTCACTAAATCCCCTTGTCCAATCTTTGATATATGAAAACCATTCAGTTACTTTAATAGAGTATAGTTTTGTGAATCATGGCCCTGAGATTCAGTATCATATTTCCCGTGTTTCGAGTTGATCTATAATCCCTTGATAAAAAAATGTTTACTATAAAAGAGATTTTGTTATAAATCGGCATCAGTTTTTGAAATAAATAAAATGTGGGTTTTCAGTCCCAAAGGGGGATAATTGTTTTCTTTGAATAGTGGATCTGGACTCAGACGCGAGTCCTTTCCACACTTATATTAGGCTTAAAAGTTGCCTAGGGATTCCCATTAATGTTTTAGAACACAGCGAGGTTCGGGATTACTTCGCGGCTAATCACCGGCTGTAATCCGTAGCGTCATAAAATAATTTTGATTAAGATATGATTTTTTGATACCAACAAAATGATGCCATCACCCAAAGTTTTATCTCTCATTATCATTGGTCATGTCCTCCCATTGACATTCTTTAATATATATCTTGATTTATGTTTTGTATCGTATTGTTTAGCACATGTTGAGCATTTGGCTCACTCATTGCTTTACCCTGATATTACAGCTAGAAGCTATGGTTAGATTCAAGCAAACTGCCCGTAAGACCTGTGATGTTGATGCCTATGTTCGAGCTCAGGTAGAATAAGTGATAGTAGTTTGTATGAGGACTCGGTATTTTAAATCAGTTGTAATAGATGGTAGTGTTGGGCTGTTCCAAACCCTAAACTGTAAGATCTTGGATTTGGGTATGTTTATTTATTATTAAATGTTGTAATAGTTATATTTAATTTGTTGTTTAAGTTGGGGTGTGACAATCTCAAAGTAACACAACTGCTCCACACACTAACACTGATGTTATTAACATGCTTAATTTCATGTGTTATTCTCTAGATACTGCTAGTCTAGGTAGTATTAAGAGAAAAGGACTTAGGAAAGAGAGGATTTATTTGTATGATGTTTTTATTAAAGTATTTTCTGTTAAAATTAACGATTTTGATGCAGTAAAATTAACTATTTTGATCTTGTAACTTTTGCATTGTTTAACATGCTCTATATGTTATTGTCTGATAAATACTTTGATTTTAGCAACTATGTCATGCTAGAAATAGGTTATAAATTAGGAAATATTTAGAAAAGGCATAGAAATGTGTATTATGCTAGATTTCTTATGATGCTAGCTAACCATATTTCAAAGGATTTATCTACTAAGAACCCAAACAACAAGCTGAATTATTGGGTTCAAGAAAAGAGAGTTCTTCTAGATTTGATCAGGAATAATCTAAACAGTGAGGTGTCCCTCAACTATCTTCCCATCATTGAGGCACCTCGGGTAAGTGAGGTAAACACTTCTATCCCTATATCTTCCCAACCTCCAACTTATTTGCCTTCAACAGTGGTTATGAAATATATGACAGTGTCCAAACAGATTCCTACCTAAGCCACTAAAACTAAAGTTTCCAAATCCAGAGCAAAGAAACCAACCTCTAGTATCTCTTAAAAGAAAATAGTTGTAAAAATCACCAAAGCACTTGAGGGGAGTGAACGGGGTGGTGAGAAAGGTAAGGGAAGGGCTGAAAATCAAAGAAGCCCCATGAATAAGGAGGGTGAGGCAAGTGTAACCCAAGCTAGCCACACTGCAGTCTCCCAACAGACTATAGTTGTTCAAAAGGAAGTTAGCTCATCCATAGTTTCATACTCCCAAAAGGATATGACTATTGAAATAAGCTCCCAACCAGGAGAACAGAACAAAAGAAGGAGGGACACTAAGGACCTAGCCCAAACTTACATTAGAAAGAAGAAAACCAAAACCATGAGGGAATCATAGGGTACACACACTATGCAATCTCAAGTCAAAGACTTGGTGTCTGCACTTTCTCAAAGTCAGCTTGATGTGGCTCCAGTAAATGTAGAGTCACAGCCCCACTATTTAATAATTGATACACCTCAAACACAAAGTTCTCCAACCATCTCCCTGAATGTGGACATGATTTCCACCTCAATTCTTGATTTTCCATCTCTTAAACTCGTGGAGGAGCCCAATAGTCAAACAAGTGATCATCATCTAATTGATGCTTTGTTGGATCACTTCCCATTTCTTTCTCAAATTTGAGACAAATATTTCATAACCTTTGACAATCACTGCACAACTTGACATTTCAAAATATTTTACAAGTGTAGATGATTTAGTAGTTGTTCAATCACTTCTAGGATTGAGGGAAGGGAGTGAACTGAGTGAAAGGCTGGGTTGCTCCCAGGCAAAAGGAGAAGATGAGATTTCATTAATGTACACTATTTCTTTCGGTATGGAAAAAGTAAGTGAGTGGAGTTCCACCTTAGTAGGTGAAGGTGAGGGTGTGAGGGTGGTGAGCTAGGGGGAGCCCCTGATGGAAAAGAAGAGAGATCAAGAGAGAAAAGTAGGTATTGGTGATATAAGGGTAGCATTAATTGCTAGTGAGTCAATGAATGTTAATGATGCAGAAAGGGAAAGACTATATCAGCAAGAATATAGAGCTGTTATAGATTCTATTTCCCTGGATGCTGAGATATTTACTCACCCTGTTACAGCCTATCAAACTTTGGCTGCTCAGGGCAATGAGGAGGCTGAGAGGACTTTGAACCTAGTTCATACAACTGCATCTATGGAAAGAGCCAAAGATGCAATTTCAACCTTGCCTCCTACAACTAATATTTACTCAGATTTTGGAGCTGACAATGATGATAAGTTTGATGATGATTTTGATGAAGAAGCTGGCACGAACATAGGGGGAGATGTCGGCCCTAATTCTACAACTACTACTCCTGACTGGATGTTTAGCAAAATGTGCAGCTCTCATCACTTCACCTTCACAGTCTTCAAATTGATCAATCAAACTCAAACAGCTCTAGCAACAACCACAAATGCTAATACAAGGTCACTTCTTCAAGCTCATCTAGAGTCCCACCAACTTCACAGAATTCAAAATCTATAATAGGATCTAGAGTTGGATGGTCTCAAACTTTCTATTGATGAAGTAAATAAGGATGTGCATACAAGGATGGATGAAAAGCTTCATGTAGCTACAATGAGAGAAATACAGCTAAAGCTCAGGAAAGAAAGTGACCTAGCAAGAAAAGTCTAGGCCTTGAGTGCAAGAATGTCCAATATTGAAGACTCAGTGGCCAAGATACTTCTGAATCAGGAAACTCAAACTCAGTTGCTTCACAACTGATGGTTGCACAAACTTCAACTCCTATACTTCAACTTGATAATAACAAATAGGGGGGAAGGATGTTCATGTTCAAGTTTCTAAAGTAATAGTTCAATCTATTACCATGCCAAAGCCATCAGCCAAGGGGGAGCTAGATAACATACACCTCATCAATCTGGCTACAGCTGAATTGAAGATTAAGGAATAAAAAAAGCAAATTGAGAAAAGAATTGCTCAAGTCTTTGGCTCAACTGCTCATCAATCAAAATATATGAAGCACATCACACGGCTGAAGCCTCTCATATCAAATGAGTTAAAGCAGCTGGAAAAAGGTGTGAAGGGAGAAACCTCAAACATCAATGATAAAGCCCATTGTGGTGCTCAAACCTAAGCCATCAAGATTCAAATTCACAAATAAGCACCCAATGAAGCAAGACTACTCACCTCCCAAGCCTGATGAGGAGAAACTCATGGGAAAGTCAATAGCAAGCTACAAATCAACCAATTACTCTACCTTAAGAAAGAGAATTACAAGAATCTACAGACATGGGAAGATGATCTGCATAATGAGTGGTCATCCTAAGTTTACAAAAGCCAAGAAAGAAGGGAATTTGACGTTAAAGACTAAATCAAATCCAAAGACAAAGAAAAAGCAAGCTACTGTTGAAGCTCAAAAGAAAATTGAGAAGCCTGCAACTGAATAGAAAATGGCTGATAAAACTCAAGAAAAGAATCCTGAATTGAAAACAGGGAAAATAATTAAGATGAAACCTGGTAGATGGGTAAGCAGAATTTCAGAAGAAAAGGAAAGTGAACCTTCTCAATATATGCCTACAAGTCAACCGACTATGCCCACTATAGAGACAGCTGAAATCAAGGTCAATCTTAAGGTCAACTCTTATGATAAACCTATTGTGCCAAAGGATGAACCTATAGATTGGGATAGTTGACCAATTCCTGATCTAAACATACCTCTACCAACCAAAAAGAGAACTTCAAGAAGGAAAAACAAGGGAATCAAGCCACCCAACCTCAAACCAAAGCCATTTCAAAACCAAAGCCTATTGTCAACAAGGATGATCAACTATACATCTTTGACATCAAGAAATTTTCTGACATTGAGCTCTATGTGGATAAACTGGAAGAGGTTAGAGGAATTATGCTACTTACAGACTTCCAGAGAGTTTATTGTTCAAATACAAGGGTGATAATAAAATAATATGGCCTCTCTACAGGATTCTCAATGAAAGCTACAGTGTCCTAGTCAAGGTATTTTCTGTAATGAAGAAAGACTTTGAATTCACCAAGGTTGTCAAATCAGAAGTACTCAAAAAGATAAGTTCAATCAGGCAAATCTGGAGAGATCCTAGTGCACTACCAAGAGTTTTAACTATCCCCAATACCGGAAATAGAGTGAACATGAAACCTTACTGGATTATGGAGTTTAGAGATGAAAAATATGTCAAAAGATTTTTCAGACTTGAAGACCAGCTTAAAATTTCTAGTAATGAAACTCTCAAAGAGATACAGGAGATGTTGGACATCAATGAAGAAAATGAAGTTGAATTTTATAGACAACTCTAACTTCAGATTGAGGAGAATAATGAGAGATTGGGGAAGAAAACAAGGGAATCAAGGAAAAAGAAATGATTTGCTCAGTCTAGAGGAGCACCTTAATAATGTCATGTAAACCTTCTTTAACTTTCTTTGTGCAATTCAATTTTATTGCAGCACTTTGTAATTTATCTACTTTTTAATATTTTATTTTTATAAGGTGTTTTGCTATCATCAAGTCAACCTGAATTTATGCCTATAATTCCATTAGACATAAATTGGGGGAGATTGTTAGAAATATGTTGTAGTCTTGATGATAATTTACCAAAACACCTTAAGTAGATTTATTAAGTGTCATTTGTAGCCTTCAACGAATAACCACAGTTATCCATCTGTTGAAGGAGTAGATTATGTAAATAAGTTTGAAGCACATTATGTACACTAAAATAGCTGGGGGGGGATTTGATAGTTTAGTAGTTTCTAAGTCATGTTGACTGCTAGAAAGATATACAAAATAGGTGGGTGAATTCAAAATAGAAAATGCCTTATAATTTTGTATAAGTGAAAGAGTATCAACTGCTATGGAAACAACTTCAACTGTTAATCTATAAAGCTTCAACAGATGACTCTACAAGCTTCAACAGATAAATCAATATGCCTTCAGGGGATAAGTCAAGTTGTCAACGGATATCAGTTAAAGCTATCAATATATACTATCAAGAAAGCTTCAATAGATGACACCAATATATTGCAACAGATAACAACTATGAAGCTTTAATGGATAATCAACAAAATAGCAGTTGATAAGGACTTGACAGAAGCTGACAGAGTCACATAGGTTGATTGTGAACAAAAGGAATGTGGTATCCTGTTTGCAAGTATTAGAAGAAAATGAAGTATTTCCATTTTAGTGCAAGACAAGCTCGTTCAAAGATGTTGTATCTAACTTGGATTGCATTGAACAGAGATGTGAAGAAGTATGTGCTTGGACCTAACTAATAGGAATATTATTTTATTGCACATGTAACTTGGTGATATATAAACCAAGTATAGCAAATAACTTAGTATTAAAAAATCAACTAGAACAAGAAGTAGAAAGCAAGTTGTATCTTTGGTACTCTAAAGTTCTAAGTTGTAAGATTCACTTGTAAGCAGCTATGTGCATTTTTGCGTCACGGAATTTTCTTCAATATATACATATCTGATGAAAAGATAAATCCACCAGAAAGTTTTAAACTTGTGTTCATCTACATTGTGTTTGTTGAATACTTTTAAGGTCTTATTTACATTCTTGCATATTAAAAATAAAGTTGTATATTTAAGTAAGAATTTTTTAGAAAAGTAAAGAGAAACCAGAATTCTATTCAAACCCCCTTTGATAATTCTATTGTGTTTTGTTAGGGAATAATAATCTCCTTTATTGTGTAGAGTAGTCAATCCATTCTTCTTGTGAGTAGCCTTTGGCAACTAGTCTTGCTTTGTTTCCAGTTATAATACCATTTTCATCTATTTTGTTCCTGTACACCCATGTTGTTCTAATGATGCTTCTATTTCTTGGTGCAGGAATCAATTCCCAAACTTTTTTTCTTTCAAATTGATTTAGCTCTTATTGCATAGTAGTTATCCAATCAGGATCAAGTAGAGCTTCTTCAGTTTTCTTAGGCTCAATTTGAGACAGAAAGCATGCATGTAGGCATTCATTTGCAGTGGCACTTCTAGTCCTCACACCGGCATTAGGATCACCAATTATAGTATCCCTTATGTGACTTCTATCCCATTTTCTGATGTGATGATTTTGATGACTAGAATTATCTTCAGTTTCTTTATTGTTGGCATGACTTGAAGAACCATCATATATTTCTCCCCCTGAGTTTGTGTTATCAAATTCAGGTGAGCTTCTTTCTTGAGATGAATTCTCATTATCAAAATTCACTGGTACACTTGTTACTTCTTCCACTCTATTGTCTGCATTATTTTCCATTTTTTCTTCAGAATCACTATTAAGGTTGAGATTATCAAATTTTAAAGCTTCAGCTTCATTTTCATCAAGGCATTCCAAGCCTGGATAATTATCATCACTAAATATCACATTTATGCTCTCCATTATCTTCTTTTGCTCTAGCACATAAAATCTGTTTCCTTTCCGATGAATATCCAAGAAAAATAGCTTCAAATACTTTGGAGTCAAATTTCCCAACATACTCAGAGTTGTTTTTAACACAAAGTACTTGCTTTTAAATACATGAAGACACTTAACTATAGGCTTTTTTTGACATGATTGAGTGGGGTAATTTGCCAATGTTTTTTGTGCACCAAATATCTATTATGAGTATAGCATGTTGTGTTTACAACTTCTTTTCAAAAACTGGTTGGCAACTTGGCATCCTGCAGCATTTTCCTTGCAGCTTCAACTAGAGTTTTGTTCTTCCTTTCAACCACACCACTTTGGTGAGGTGTTCTTGGAGCATAATATCTTGAGTATTGCCTTTGTCTTTACAGAATTTATTTAGTATTGCATTTTTGAATTCAGTACAATTGTCACTCCTCAATCTTTTGACAAAATTTTGATCTTCAACCAGCTTCTCAATCTTCTTTATGTGTTCAATAATAATGTGTGGAGTTTCATCTTTTGAACGTATACATTCCACCCAAGTGTACCTTGAGTAGTCATCCACCATCACAAGTGCATACTTCTTCCTAGATATGAACGTGAAATTTATATGACCAAACAAATCCATATGAATGAGTTGTAGTGGAGCATTAATGAAGTTAACACCTTTACTTTTGTGACTATATCTCTTCATTTTGCCTTTCTGACAAGCTTCATGTGCTAGAGGGTATTGATTTCTTTGAAGTTTAGGTGAGAGAGCTTCTTGTGCCAGAGTTTGTTTTTCTCACTTGATGCCTTGGTGTAGAAGCAACATATCATGTCCTTGTTTGCTGATTTCATGTCTGCAACAAACATGCTTCCTTTTCTCACTCATTTTAGCGCAACTTCACCAGTCTTCTTGCTTGTGATTGAGCAATCTTCTTTGTCAAAAATGACCTTGAAACCTTTATCTATAAATTTACTGAAACTTAGAAGATTCACTTTAAGACCTGCAACCACTGTTACATCCTCAATGACAACATTTCAATAAATTAAACTGCTATATCCCAGTGTGAATCCTTTGCTGTTGTCTCCAAAGGTCCCCAAAGGGCCAGACATCTCCTCAAACTGTGATAGCAGGGCTTTATCACCTGTCATGTGCCTGGAGCATCCACTATCAATGATCCACATGACTTTATTCTTCTTGCCCTGCACACAATGAGGTTCAAGTGTGTTTAGCTACCCAAACAGTATTAGGAACTTTCTTCTTCTTGACAGAGTTAGCAGAAGTAGAACTTGAACAATCAAAAGAAAAAGCTTTCTTAGTTTGATTAATATTTTTTCTTTGACTACAGATCTAAAACTAACTCCTTTTAGATCTTATCTCAACTTATGACAAATAGTCATAACTTTCATATTGCATGGAATGTAATCAAACTTATCACGAAAAGAATAGGGGTCATCATCTTGAGCTTCATTATACTTGCAGGCTCCATACTTTGGCTCACTAACAATATTTTTATAAAGATGAGTTAGGTGATTTATTGAGACACATCTTTGACATTGCTTCCTTAGAGTATCTGCAATATATGCATAGTTGTTGCTTTTGTTGACACCAATTTTTCCATTTCTTTTCTTCTTCTTTTCTTTCTTGTGCTTTCATTTTTTACTTCAGTTATAGGTTTCTTGATGAATGGACTAACTTTATACTTTTTCTCACATTCAATGTTGTAAGTAGGTTTGACATTTTTCTTCTCTTCATCTTCATCTGCAATTTTTTGCTTGATGATAAGCTCCTCTTCACTGAAGTTCACCTCACGGACTTTGAACAAGGGTACATTCACCTTTTTAAGCACATCAGGAACTTCTTCATTCACACTTTCCTTTCCCTTTTCAATTTGACTTTTCTTTTGAAATGAACCAGCCTCATAGTCTAATCCAATAGTTATGTTAGCACAAGGCTTGTTCTTTTCATGGTATTGACCAACCAATTAAGATGCATTTTTAAATGACTTAAGCCTATGATCATTTTTCTCAATTTTTTCTCTTAATACAACTTCAACTTCCTCTACACACTTCAGCTTATTTTTGAGATATTCATTTTTTTGTCTTATTGCTTCTAGACTAACAAGTTGCGGCTCTAGATCTAGTTTCTCAACTTCAGGTTTTACATTAACATTTGACAGCCTACTCACCATGCTTGTGTGAATGTGAAACATTTATACACTCATCTTTTCAATAGTTTCTTTAGATTGTGAAGCATTAAAATCAATGGTGGTTAGGATAGGTATTTCAGATTTTGATACAAATGACTCTACTTCTTCTAAATCCATGAGAGCATAATTTTCATATTCTTCAACATCATCTTCATCGTCTATGTCATCCCAACTCTTCCCTTCAGCAATAAAAGCTTTTTCTTGTTGTTTTCAAGCTACAAATAAGCCTTATCCTTCTTCACTTTCTTTGGATTCCTGTATTATGTGGTAAAGTGACCAAGTTCATTACAGTTGTAGCATCTGATCTTTGATCCGTCCGCTTATAGCCACCTTTGCCGGTTGCATTTGTCTGAGTTTTTCCTTTCCAGTTGTTGTAGGATAATTGACCTTTACCCTTGAAGTACCTAGGCTTCTTGACTCTTATGTTTGAAAATTTTCTTTCTAGGTAGGCCATAAACTGGTCTATTTCATCCAACTCATCAGTAGTGTAGTACCCATCCTCTTCCAACTCTAGAATGATTTGTTTTTGAGGTTCTTTGTTCTTCTGCTCAATAGCTTGAATAAATTGAGTCTGGGATTGAGTTTCATCTTCAGCTATTTTCTTGTCATTTTCTATCACGCCACTTGACACATCCAGAACATGTTCTTGACTCACTTTCAATGACTTTCTCTGCATCGTCTCCAACTCATAGGTTTTAAGAATGCCATACAAAACCTCCAAA
The DNA here is from genome assembly GCF_009905375.1 of Apium graveolens. NCBI lineage: Eukaryota > Viridiplantae > Streptophyta > Magnoliopsida > Apiales > Apiaceae > Apium > Apium graveolens. The sequence continues at coordinate 117,441,828 of NC_133654.1, forward strand.
GTTATTCTTCCTAGATCTCTCCCTTCTCTTATTGCATAGATCTTTTGTTCTAGATGATTAGGGAGAGTGAGAAGGAATTTTAGACTGACCTCCTCAGCTTCATAGTATTTATCATGAAGCTACAAGTCATTTATCAACTTGTTAAATCTTTCAAAAACTTCAGTAATGCCTTCTTTAGTTTTAGCCATGAAACTCTTATATTGTGAGACTAAAATCCTACTTTGGTTTGACCTCACTTCTTCAGTATCTTCACACAGAATCTCTATATTTTCGCAGATCTACTTGGCTGACTCACAGTTGATAATGTTGTTATACATGACATTATCCAGAGATTCAGTGAGAATGAGTTGCAAGCTACTGTCAAGTGAAACTTTCTCCTTTTAATAGATGGATCTTTAGGAGCAAAGTGACCAGGAATGACCATAACACCATTAGTTGCTTTAGGTACCCTCACCACAGGAATGAAGGGTCCATGGTTGAGAATTTTAAGATATAGTGGATGAACCATCCTGATGAACAACATCATCTTCTTCTTCCATCGGGTATAACTTACTTTGTCAAAGACAAGAATCTTCATACTTCTAAATTTATGTGCACTCATAATTCCAAGATCTAATATGTTACTTTCAGATTTTACTCTGATACTACTTGTTAGGTATGAAATGGAACATGGGGGGGGAGTGAATGTGTTTTTTGCTTTTCTTGATTATTTGAAAGTGTTTGTGGATTTTGGAACTTAATAGCTAGAATTAAATTTGCAGTAATAAAAGACTGAATGTAAAGACACAAGTAATTTATCAAAAACTCACTTAATTTATATTAAATTAAATTTGTTTGTGGTACAAATATGTATTCTTGAAAATAAGAACTCAGCTACTTTTCTTGAGAGATTACAATAATTTCTACATCTGTTTTGTTACATTTAAACAAAGGTCCCGTGACATGTTTTATAGATCAACATGCATGATTACATAACTTGCACTAAAATAGACTAACACAATTCCTAAAGCTCATTTGTCTATTTCTATTTCTAGTGCAGCATATCCGTATAGAATCTTCTAGGTCTGTGACCCTACTTTGTCCAGTTCATTTTGGCCCTGGATCTTGCATTCTTCAAGCTGTATTTGTAGATTTTCTAATTCAGTGATACAATTGTTTATTGACTAATAATCTTGAATCTTCAAGTTGTCTGTATTCTGAATTTTGAAGTTGTTGTTGATATATCTTTTACTGTGTAGAGAAGTCACATATCGATAAGTAAAATGACTTATCGATATCTCTACTTCTCGATAAGTATTATGACTTGTCAAGATCTCCAGTTCTCTACATAGACTTTTGACTTGTCGATATCTCCAGTTCTTTACATAGAATTTTGACTTGTCGATATCTCCAGTTTTCTATATAGACTTTCGACTTGTCGATATCTCTAGTTCTCTACAAACAGATTTTGACTTGTCGATATCTCCAGTTCTCTACATGGACTTTTTGACTTGTAGATATCTCTAGTTCCCTACAAGTAGATTGACTTGTCGATATCTCTTTAGACTTCTCTACAAGTCATTTTTGACTACTTGACATAAATCTCTATACTCCTTGATATGTGACTTATGATGTCTGACTTTGAACATTTTTCCAAAAACAACATTATTCAAATCCAAGCTTCTACAATTATTTCTGAGGCATGATCAGGATTGATCTTCTTCCAGGGTTTATTCCTTAGCTTGATGGTTGTTCATAGAAAAATTCTCCAATCTAATCTTCTTAGCATTTTGCTAGACTCAAAAAGTGAAAGTACAAAATACAATAAGATTATCATACAACTAACTCTTAGGTTGTTACAGTGACTTAGTCTTATTATGTCCAGGCATGTCTTGCACAACATATCTTGAAGGCGTACGATAGGCTGGAATATGGGTTTATTACAAACATGATGCACAAGTTTGGATTCCAGCAAATCTGGATTAACATAGTGATGAAGCTAATAAAATTAGTGTTATACAGCTTCACTCATAATGGACAAGAGTTTTTCAGTGTCAATCCAACTTGTGTCCTACGAAAAGGTGACTCTATCTCACCATATATATATAATGTGTGTCGAATGAATAAGTGCAATGATTAGAGGTAGTGAAAGTGTAGGCCTTCTACACGACTGCACTATTGCAAGAGGGGCACCTACGATATCACATATATTATTTGCAGATGACTGTTACTTCTTTTTCAGAGCTGTAGAAATGGGGGCAAATGTAATGAAATGAATTTTGAATAGATATGACGAGATTTCAAGACACGTTGTTAACTATAATAAGTCTATAGTTATTTTTTCGCCTAATACAAAGAAATAAGATCGAACTAAAGTATGTAGTCAGCTGGGTGTGTGTGTAGTAAGTAACCCATATAACTATATGGGTATGCAAATGATGGTAGGGAGACGTAAAGTAACTAAGTTCAAATTTTTGGAGGAGAAAATTGAACAAAAATTGCAGAACTGGGGAAATAAAGTCATTTCGAAAGCAGTGATTGTTACTTTACTCAAAATAGCAGCACAAACCATCCCCAACATCTGTATGAGTTTGTTTTTAATTTCAAGTGAGATCGTAGATAGAATTAAAAAGAGGATAAATAATTTTTGGTGGATTAAGGGTGGAGATACTAGTGGGATAAAATGGATGGTATGGGAGAGGTTATGTGAAATTAAGGAGGCGGGAGGATTGGGTTTTAAGAATCTGATTGATTTTAATATAGCGATGTTAAAAAAGTCTTAGCGGTTGATAAACAATGTCAACCCTTTAGTCACTCAATTAATAAAGGCCAAGTATTATCCAAACACAAATTTTTTGAATGCTTCATTGGGTGTCAATCCAAGCTATGTTTGGCATTGTATTTTTGAAGCACAAGCAGTAGTAAAGCAAGGTTGTAGGAGACGTATAGGGGATGGTAAGGAAACAAGAGTTTGGCACGTTCCCGGGTTACCCAATCTGAAAAATGGTTACCTTACAAGTGTCATGTATCTACAACTTGCAGAGGTGACAATTGACATCTTGATGAATATAGAAGGGAAAACATGGGATGATGAGATACTATGACTTGTGTAATTTCAGAGATGGGGAACTCATTTATCAAATGCCAATACCCATAAGAAGTAAATCGAACTCGTGGTTCTGGTTACCCGAGAGTAGAGGCAGTTTTATTGTATGGAGTTGTTATAGACTATTACGAGGTGAAGCTGTTTTCCAGGAGAAAGAAATGTGGACCAGACTGTGGAGTCTTAAATTACCAGGTAAGATATCAATTTTTTTGTGGAGAGTAGCAATGGGAGTATTGCCTATGACAAAGGCTTTGATGAAAAGACATGTTGAGATGTCAGCTCAGTGTACATGGTGTCATAATCATGTAGAGGATGTAGCACATGTGCTATTTCAATGTTGTTTTGCACTTAATTGTGGGAAAGTACATGATTGCATAATTTAGTGTTTACTGGTGATACGGAGACAGGAGTGGAGACCATAAAACGGGTGTTTCAAATAGCTAATAAGAAAGAGTGTGCAATTTTTGGTCTATTTTGCTGGGGGATATGGGTAAGAAAGAACAAATGGGTGTGGGAGAATGTTAGTATATCAGGTTTCAGTATTAAACACATGGAAATGAACTTGATGTCTAACTGGAATCAAGCTATAGTACAGGAGATACAACAGTAAAATAGGAAGGGAACAGCTAATAGAGTATGGTGTAGACTTGCACCACGATGGGTTAAAGTAAACATTGATGCTGTTTGCTATCTAGGAAGCAACTTTGTAGTTGTTGGGTGTGTTGTGAGAGACGAGTGTAGTTTCTTTCTCCGAGCTAGGAATAATATAATCAAGGGGGCTAGTGTAAAGTAATATGTAACCGAGAAAATATAACACAACATAAAATAGAAATATATAAATAATATTAAACTGTGAAGCATAGGAACCCTAAAGATGAAGATTGGATAAATACAAAGAATCAAAGGATGGCATTAATGCTCTAAGTCCGTATCCAGGTCAGGGTAAGAAGTTCATTAATATGTTCAAGCCTCCATGAAGAATAAAATGTTAAAGGACTTCCAGTATCAGTGAAATGATCTGATTTGAAGTATTAAATATCAGGGGCTCAATGAATGAAGTAATGAATAACCAACCAAGCTGTATCAGTTCAGAATTGCAAAGGAAATTAAATAAAATCAATTCATATTAGTTGTTTGTGAACCAGACCAGAGCACCAAACATCAGCATATCAGAAAGGATTTAATTTAGTTATACAGAAGATTTATTATTGATACAATTTCAAAAGATCAAGAGGTGAAAGATATGCTAAGTCAAAGGCTTGCCCTGTGATCGCAAGTAAAAGGAGAAATGACCAAATCTAGTGGTCGCAAGTGAGGGAGATGCATTTTCTTTCTAGTGGTTGCAAGACAGAAATATATTCCAAGATAAAAGGTCCTACTGTGGTCACCACTAAGTTCAGAATTCTCCAAGGAAACTTCTTGCCTTGTGGTCGCTAGTAAGCTCAAGGAGGATTGGTTTCTCCTGTAGTCTCCGGTAAAGAAAAAGATCAAGGAAAGCTAATTCTCGTGTGGTCACAAGTAACAAGAAAATAACTTAAGGTTAATTCTCCTATGGTCACAAGTAAATAGAAAAGAAAAGCAATTTAATTCCCTCTTGTCGCCAGTAAGATGTTGGCAATTTCAGTTGAACACAGAAACAAATGAATTATTTTGTGTGGACAAAAAGGTGCCACACGTCCAATTCTTTTGAAAGTCTACAAAAGAAGCAGAATGAATTTATTTCATTTAGTTATCTTCCTCATCAACAACTGTATTTCTTACAAAGCTCCATTGAAGTCTTTATTTATTTGAGCTTATAAACATATTGTTGTGCTGTCGAATTTATAATAGCTAATCATTTAATTGATTAGATTATAACAATCTCAAGGTTTATATTAATAAAATAATATATTTCTCTAATTATTTTGTGTCTATTTTAATTCCGTAAATATAACGAAGAACTTGGAACAAATCAAAAAAATTGTAGGTATCGTATTCAACCCCTTCTTCTACGATACTTTGGGACTAATAGCTAGATCACCAAGGGAGGCAGAAGTAATAAGCATGCTAGAAGCTTTTTCATGGGTGAAGAACTAGAAAATTAATAATTGTGTTTTTGAATCTGACTCCAAGCTACGGATTGATGCCATTGGTCAATAACATAGGAGTTCTTTGTTTCATATGATCGTGGAGGATTGTAATGAGTTAGTTAAACACTATGAGAATGTGTTATTTGAGTTTGTACTTAGACCTGCGAATACTGTGACTCATGTGTTTGCTCGTGCTACTTATTCTAGTACAAGTACAAAGGAGTGGTACGATACCGCACCTGATTTTATCTTGTGTAACCTTATGATGGATGATTATTAATATGAGCAAGTATATTTATTTCAAAAATAAAAGAACATGAATGAGATATAACTTTCAACTTTGGTTCAAATCCCATGTTCGTTTATGTTGGTTTTCCTTTTTATTCACAATCGTCAGATCATTTTTATAAAATGATCGAACACACTACGTTCAAATATTGAGATAATGCATAATTCAAACTCTTATATTTGAATTTTACATATAACGAATATTTATATTATTATTTATAAAAATATACAATGATTTCTTATTTCGATCCCCGGAGACAAGTATTTATCTATACTATTATATTAAAGACGAAACATTAAAAATTTGATTGTTGGTCCTTACTAATTCTATTATATTTAAAATAGGACACCTATATTATATTTCATATTATATTTAAATAGGAATCATATATTATATTCCTATATTATATTTAAAATAGGATACCCATAAAATAAAAAACAATTTTATATATAGAACAGAAAATAAATTGTTCATGGACACAAATTGTAATTGTTCCTGTTGTGTTCATGCAACTTAACATACATCAATTATAATTAGCTACCTTCATCGACTCCCCGAAATCATCATATTGCCCAAGTTCACAACCACCTACAACGACTCTCAGAATTCATATAATTGTCAAAGTTCAGAGGCCTGCAGCATCTATATCAATTAAGGTATCTTTACAAGCTCAATTATCTTCCTAATAATACTATTATATTGTTGTTTTCCATAATAAGCGAAATATGGTTTCGGTTGTTCGAATGGTTAACACCTTCCTCCTAAAAGTTATGTTAACACCTTCCAAAATAAAGTTTAAAAAATATATATATAATTTAATTAAAAAAATTGAATCATGGATCTAATATAACTACAAATTTTATGAATTATTATCCAACTTAATTTCTCATCACACTCAACTTCTTTCTTACCTCTGTTGTTAATAAATTTTAGTAATTCAAATTATAATATAACAAAATATTTAACAAAACAAGAAAAAAAATTGAAAAAACAATACCAAATCATCCACGTATACCATGCTATCGGAGGCTTCCACCTTTCTGTAGCCAAGCCACCGATAGGTTGTAGACTGTAGTAGAATTTTTTTAAAAAATTTTAACTATTTAAATTTTGAATCCTTTAATAATATAATACATATAAAATAATACGTAAATATTTTAAGTTCATTAATTTCAATAATATATAATTATTATTTTTAAAATTTATTTTTATAAATTATTAAAATAATAAAATTACAAATGTTATAATTAGTCTGTGAATTGCACGGATTAAAGGCTATACTATTTAGTTATAAAGTTACAAATAAAGTTAATGATTCAAAATTTTAAATCATATATTATTTTATACTATTTGATCTTAATTATTTTTGACAAATATGATTTATAGTCAAATGAGTATATGTTTTAATAAATTTTCGGGGTGAGTGGGGGTCGAATCGAGAATCTTAGACGACATAAAATAAACTCTAGACCACGTGAGCTATCTAACAGTAAATTATATATTAAAATTAAAATTAGGTAGGTATTAACTTTAGCGTTTAATTATTTACATTAAATTATTACTAAAACTATATATAATATAATAATATATATATATATATAAATTAACAGAAAACCATATATTGGCAAAACTATTGTAATTTTGTTTTTTAGCCAAATAAAAGGACAAAAAATCGTGTGTATGAGAAAAATAAAGGACACTCTATTTGAAGCCAATTAATGAGATTAATAATTTAAATATTTGTACTAAAATAGGAGTCTACAGACAGTTGTATAAAAAAACACACAACACAACACGAACCATCATCATCTGTTATTCTGTTATTGTAGCTTGCTCTGCTCCTCGTTTGTGTGGCGATGAATATGTCTACTTCAACACAAACCCACAAAAATGAATCCTCTTCTTCCTCTAAACCCACCAGGTTTCATCGCCCAAAATCCAAGTGGGTACCTCGAAAACCCCCTTCCAAATCCACTCCCGAGGTGGCTTCTTGCCAACAACATGAACACAACAATTGTATTGGAATTGTGAAAGATAAAGATTATAATTCTAATAATGATGATTTGGATGTGAAGATGATTTCTAATAATAATGATTCTTGTTTCGAAAAGAGGGCTAGTAGTAGTCATGTTGATATTGTGAAGGAGTTGAGGTTTGATCATACAGAACAAGTTGGGTTGTCTCAGGAGCTTTTGTGTCTCAATGATCAATTGCAGCAGGATGAGGTAACTGCCTCCCCCCCCCCTCTATTTACCATTCCTTCATATGTTTGTTTGTGTGTATTCCTACTAATATATGGTCCTCACATTCTTCCTTTATTACTATTTGATTACAAAATTAAACCCAACATACCTAGTGGAAGTTTGGTTCGGTACGGAGAATGATAATGAAACATAGGCAGGACAGAACCATATAATGATATAAAGATGAGAGCTAGTAATATATTTATCATTACTCTCTTTTGGTTAGTAATTTGGTATGACCATTGCAATTAGACATTCACAAATAGTAGATTACAAAACAAGAGGCTTGAAAGTGAAGTATTATCTTACCCTCTGGTTTGGATAATAAAGTTGGCGATGTATAGAGTGAGACTGGGTTAAGTATAGTTGGAAAGATGAAAATCTGATCTTCTATTCAGTAAGCCCAAACTTATTTTGAGACAACTTATGTAACCACAATTTGTTTTTGAAACTCTAAACCAGAAAATTGTTGTAGAAAAATTGAGGATAACTTGGATTATTCTGAAGTCTTGACAAACAATTTCAGATTGAAACAATTTGGTGGTTATCCAAACTTTTCAACCGGATAAAATCAGAATATAAGAACAGAGAATGATGTATTTTGTGTGAATTCAACAACCAACCTTTTGTTTTTTTTATATAGATGACCAAATATGTTGCAAGTATTATATAGGTGTCCAAAAGACATGTCCTAAGACACATCCATACATGTCCAAAAGACATGTCCTAAGACACGTCCTTTGAGGTATGCAGTCGTGTCTAAAAGACATATCTTTTCACATTAACACCAACCCCCGCCAATACCGAAAATCATAATAAACTCAAACAAGCATGCACTCCGCACTCTCCCGACTTGTTTGTTGAAATATTACAATCACATTGGTCAACTAGTTAATCCAATTACACTAAAATATCTAACAATTCTCCCCCATTTTAGTGTAATCCATGATTAACTAAACAAAATCACAACAAACAACAAATTTATGCATAAATGAAATATGATGACGATTGAATTTCATATTAGTATATTACACATCCCAGATATTCGAATATCAAGGTATCACAATTGATTGAACCTCTGTTATTCATAATGAATACATGAAGATAATATACACATAAATTTACATTCTCAAATGTTCTCACTTGACACTATCTTTTACTAGCCTTGTGTCCTAATCCTTCATAAGCATAATAAAGTCAAGTCCTAACTTCTTGAAGCGGCTAAACTTCATGCTCACATAGGTACTTTTATTCTTGCACCTGCATATGCAATTTTTCAAAAGAACTATTAAGAAGATAAACTTCAACCTCCTCAACTTGCAGGTCTGAACACATACCTTGGGATGATACTATTAATGTGTTTCAATCTCTAGATGTTAAGCTCTCAACATGAGAAATTTTAGATGGACTTTAATCCCACCCCTACAGCCGATTTGTACACAAGATCTCTTCTCAACCCTTTGATCAAATGATCGGCTAAATTATGTTGAGTTCTTATAAACTCCACTGATATAACACCATGCATGATGAGCTCTCGAATCATGTTGTGTCTAACACCTAAGTGTCTAGACTTGCCTTTGTACACTTCTCTATAAGCATTAGCCAAGGCAGACTCACTATCACATCTGATAGATATGGGAGATATCGGTTTAGGCCACAATGGAATTTCATAAATCAGATTTCTTAGCCATTCAGCTTCTTTACCAGCAGCTGATAATGCTACAAACTCATATTCCATTGTTGAGTTAGGAATGCAACTCTGTTTTTTTATGCCCAAGAAATAGCACCTCCCCCAAGAAGGAATACCCAACTACTCGTGGAAGAATGATCTTCTTTATCACAAATCCAACTTGCATCCGAATGACCTTCAAGAACCGAAGGAAATCCAGTATAAGTTAAACCATAATTCATGGTTCCTTTTAAGTACTTGAACACTCGGCTTAAAGCTTGCCAATGATGTGAACTTGGTTTGCTAGTAAACCTACTAAGCTTACCAATAATATAGGCTATATCTGGCCTAGTGCTTATCATGGCATACATGAGGCTATCAATCGCTCTTGAGAATTCAAGTTGAGATGCTACAACTCATTTACTAGATACTAGCTTAAGACTAGGATCAATAGGAGTGCTAACTGGAGAACAATTATTAAAGTTAAATCTTTTCAGAATCTTCTCAATATAATGAGATTGAGAAATTGAAATACTATTTTTCGTACGCTTGATCTTTATACCAAGAATCACTTTAGCCTCTCCCAAGTCTTTCATGTCAAAATTAGATGACAAAAATTTCTTGGTTTTATCCACTTGATTTTGGTCAGTACCAAAAATCAACATATCATCTACGTATAAGCAAATTATAACTCCTTTACCAGAAGCATCAAACTTGCTATATACACATTTGTCTGCTTGGTTAAGAAGAAAATCATTAGACAAAACCACACTATCAAATATTTGATGCCAATCTTTTGGTGCTTGTTTAAGACCATACAAAGATTTCTTCAATTTACACACCTTGTGCTCACTACCAGGCATAACAAACCCTTCCGGTTGTTTCATATAAATCTCCTCATCTAATTCACCATTCAAGAATGCATTTTTTACATCCATCTGATGAATTACAAGGTTGTGTATAGATGCAAGTGCTATCAACAACCTGATAGTAGAAATCCTAGCAACAGGAGCACAAATATCAAAGTAATCAATCCCTTCTTTTTGCCTAAAGCCTTGTATAACCAATTTGGCTTTAAATTTTTCTATGGTACCGTCCATTTTCATTTTTCTTTTGAAGATCCATCTGTTTCCTAATGCTTTACAGCCAGGAGGTAGATCACTCAATTCCCATGTGTTATTATTCATGATAGAATCCATCTCATCCTGAATAGCTTCTTTCCAGAATGCAACATCCCTTGATGTCATTGCTTCATTAAATGTTTTTGGATCCTCCTCAATAATAAAACAATATTGGTACTCAGACTCAATCTCAACCTCATCTCTTGAACCTTCAACCAAATAAAGTTGAAAATCAGGTCCAAATGATTTGTTTTTTCTAGCTCTAAAGCTTCTCCTTGGTTCAGAAGGTCCATGAACATCTTCAGTTTGAACCGGGTTCCTACTGAAAGAATTCTGAATCATGTCTCTTGGTCTAGGTATAGATGTAAATCTATTTTCATCAAAGTCAGCATCTCGATAACCATATTCACAGATACATACTCATTAGATTCTAATACATAGAACCTATATGCAATGGAATGCTCAGCATACCCCACAAAAATACAATCTAAACCTCTCACCCAAATTTCTCCTTTTGGGTTCAGTGAGCCTTACAACTAATCTACATCCCCAAACTCTCAGAAAACTCAATTTTGGTGGCTCTTTATACCAAATTTCATAAGGGGTAAATTTATTCCTTTTAGTAGGAATCATATTCAACAAATAACAGGTTGTTAACATTTATTTCAAAAAAAAACAGGTTGTTAACATAGCCTCACCCCAAAAACCTTCATTCAAACCCGAATAGGATAACATGGAATTAACCATCTCTTTCAAAGTCCTATTCTTCCTTTCTGCCACACCATTTTGTTGTGGTGTATAAGGAGCAGTGGTTTGATGTATTATACCAGTAGATTGAAAGTATAATGGATCATAATACTCACCTCCTCTATCAGTACGCAGATTTTTAATCATAGCACCTTTATGTAGCTCTACTTCTTCTTTATAGATTTTAAATTTATCAAGAGCTTCATCCTTAGTATTCAACAAATAAACATAGCAATATCTAGATGCATCGTCAATAAATGTAATGACATATTTTTTATTTCCCAACGAAGGTGTAGCATGAAAATCACATAAATCGCTATGTATCAGTTCCAACACTTCAGATATTCTGTTTACGTCCTTGAAAGGCTTTCTGGTTATCGTAGTTAACATACATGTTTTACATTTCTCATTGTTTATATCAATAGCAGGTATGAGACTCATTTTAGACATATCCTTTATTCTTTTATAATGTACATGTCCCAGTCTAGCATGTCACAATTTAGATTTATTCGAATTATTGCTAGCACTATTAGAAGCCATACAAGCAGATTCATCATCAAATGAGACATTAACATTCAACATAAACATGCCATTACATAAATAACCAAAGCCAACAAAAGTACCATGCTTTGACAAGATATACTTGTCACTTTCATACACTTGTTTGTAACCACAATTATTCAATACAACACCAGACAAGAGATTCTTTCGAATTTCAGGAACATACAACACATTATTTAATAATACATATTTTCCAGAAGTAAAAACAAGCTTTACATTTTCTAGTCCTTTTATTGGTTCAGTTGCAACATTTCCCATCTTTAACATAGATCCATCTTCGATTGGTTGAAAATCTTCTAACCAACGAAGATCTTTACACACATGACTTGTTGCTTCAGAATCAATCCACCATGCAACATTATCATCCTGCACATAAAATGCCTCAGAGATTAGTGACACATAATTCTGCCCAGAATTATAATTTTGTACTAAAATCAGACCTTGTTGCTTTTGTGGATCCTTAGATCCACTTGGACCAGCGTTATGATTGCCTTTACCAACCCGACAATCCTTCTTGAAATGACTAGGTTTGCCCCACTTCCAACATGCCAATTTTGGTTTTTTGTTGGAAGAGGTATTGTTATTTCCTTTAAACTTCCTCTTTTTACCATTGTCTTTGTTTGAATTCTTAGAAGATCCACCATCTTCAACCATATTTACAGAATAGTTACCGACTTGATTCTTTCCCTTAGGATTATTCTCAATTTCTTGAGCCCTTAAAGCCTCTTCAATTCTGAAGTGACTTCCAAGTTCAACCAAAGTCATCTCTTCCTTATTATGTTTCAGGGTGTGTTTGAAATCTTTCCACGAGGGTGGCAGTTTGTCTATAACACTAGAAACCGAAATGGATTCATCCATTTTCATGTCGTGTTGAACAAATTGTCCCAAAATCCTTAACAGTTCATTATACTGTTCCATGACCGGTCTAGTATCAACCATTTTATAGTTAATAAAATTACTAACCAGAAACTTTTTGCTAGAAGCATCTTCAGCCATGTACTTGGATTCAAGGGAATCCCACAATTCTTTTGCAGACTCAACATTTTGGTATGTATCAAAAAGAGAAAAAGACATATCGTTCAAGATGTGACCCCGACAGATATAGTCATCATTCTCCCATTTGCAGCGTCTTCTAGTCTGTTCTACAGTTTCCTCAATCATTTCTGGCATTGGAGTACTCAAAACGTACACAACTTTTAATGTGGTTAACAAGAAATGCATCTTCTTTTGCCGTCTTCTAAAGTCATGTCCCTCAAACTTGTTTAGTTTTGCAAACTTGCTAGTCATGTCTTTTACAGATTCGTTGTTCGCCATCTTCAAAAAACAAATTTGGTTCAATCTTTGTTGTAGAAAAATTGAGGATAACTTGGATTATTCTGAAGTCTTGACAAACAATTTCAGATTGAAACAATTTGGTGGTTATCCAAACTTTTCAACCGGATAAAATCAGAATATAAGAACAGAGAATGATGTATTTTGTGTGAATTCAACAACCAACCTTTTGTTTTTTTCTATATAGATGACCAAATCTGTTGCAAGTATTATATAGGTGTCCAAAAAACATGTCCTAAGACACGTCCATACATGTCCAAAAGACATGTCCTAAGACACATCCATACATGTCCAAAAGACATGTCCTAAGACACGTCCTTTGAGGTATGCGGTTGTGTCTAAAAGACATGTCTTTTCACATTAACACCAACCCCCGCCAATACCGAAAATCATAATAAACTCAAACAAGCATGCACTCCGCACTCTCCCGACTTGTTCGATGAAATATTACAATCACATTGGTCAACTAGTTAATCCAATTACACTAAAATAACTAACAAATTTTTTTAAATGAATGCTGCTTTTTTTAAATCATCATCTGTGGCTCTGCAATGTAATGTCAAAGTTGAAGTTCATGAGTTATGCAGGAGAACTTATGCAAAGAATGATTTATGATATTCCCGAAAAACTAATCACAAGTTCTTCTCCGAAATGATATTAAAATAAAACTTGGGTGATTTAACCGCAGAAGAATCACTATCCCAAGGATTTCTTAACCGCATAAGAGAAAAAAACTAAGGATTGCAACCCATGAAAGAGACCCAAGTCTATATTCAATAATATTCTGATAATCAAGTCTTATAATATAAACCCTTGTAATATAACCTAATATATACTGAGGCCCGAAAAATAATTGGACCTAATATATAACCTACTACATAATTGATAAACAACTAGCGCCACAACAAAATTATGAATAAATGCACTAATTTCTTTCTTAAATATAAAAAACTATCCACTTATAAAATTGGAAGTTCGCTTTTGTTTTCAGTCCCATCAAGTGGACTCGTAACAAGAGCCTGATTATTTCAATTTTGTTGAGGTATCAAGGACCTCAAGGGTTGCCTCTGCTGTCCATTTTGACATATTAATTCAGTTGAATATTTTGTTTATAAGAGTCTAGTTTATTTGAGTTATCATCTTTAAGGAGTCATTTGTTAGTGGGTGAAAGGGAACATATGAACTGAATGGTTCTACATTTGCTCTTCAGCTTGTTTGGCTTCCACGTTTGATTGGACGACTCAATAAAACATCTGGAAACACACCCTTAAAATCTGTGCTGAATGGTTCACATTATATACTGTCTTGTTTTTGGTCAATGTTTATTTTATCTCCCTAAATTTTTTTCACTTTAAAGCATGCCTGCATATTTTTTGAGAGTATCAAAGCCTCTAGTTTTTATTCTTTGGTAAAAAATATGTTCTTTTTGTATGTATAAACATGTTCAATTCATAATTTTTTCTCTGCGAGATTAATTTTGTGATGGTGTTATCACGTTAAGAAAATGGGTAATTATATTAACTTTTGTCTTTTACGTATGATGCGTTTTAAAATATTATTAAATTGACTATTAAAGAAATAATATTTTTTATATAATACTAATTAAACATATTTAATATAGCTTTTTTGTTAAATGTTGTTATGTTATTTAACGTGGTCGGATACGTAAGTACAATCATTCAGAAGTTATAATTTTGTTAATCAAATGACATTATTCAATCAACATTTAGAATTAGTATTCATTGAAAAATCTTAGTTTTCCAAAAATGGTGTTCATATTTAACAAAGATCCCTAACTCTGCAATTCAATGTTACGATGAGCTTGAGTTCACGAGTGTACTTTAAAGGTTCCTGACCATCTACATTTTGTTGAGAAATTAAGGGTCTTAAGCTGCTAACCGTTTTGACAATATTGACTAATTTGTAATATTTTATCATAGGACTCCTTTGATTGTAGCATAATTAGTGAAGTTCTGTCAGAAACGGAGTTGAGTAGCGAGAATCTCAATTGGAAACAGTTATAACGTAGAAGAACTTAGGGATTCAATACATGTTCTCCTAATTTGCTGAATGGGAAATCATTGCTCATTGGAATCGATTAGAAATGGCTCATTGTCTTCCTCCTCGAAGTTACTCCTCATCCTTGATATTTTTCTTTCCATGCGTCCTAACCAGATTATTATGTTGCGTATGTTACATAGCATTTATGCAATTCACATGTAGGATAAGGTACTAGCAATTACAAGGTCTCTGCATTTGGAAATTTAGCAGAGTGGAATTGGATAATCGTGGATTACAAGAATGCATTATGATAATTGAAGGCCTTTCACAGTCAAACTGAACTAAGAAAAATTTACAGCCTTCTATCCGGCTATCCTGTTAAATTTCCACTTGTGAGTTAGCCACATAAAAATGTACTTTTCTTCTAACAGTTACAATATATAACAATTCCAAAAATGCTTTGGGTAAAGGGAGATTAACAGTTAAATCTAGCATGCTAACTAGTATGGACATTAAGTTGGTGATCCCCTGCTTATCTTGTATTTGCCTTTACACTTTTGCAGTTAATTGCGATGGAATCGATTTTTGGAGAGAATATAGTCGTTTATGACAAGCTGAGTGGGTTACGATGTTTTCAGGTCTCCTATAGTTTCCTAAAATTCATCTTAAGGGTTAATAACTCCTGTATGTTTCTAACATTGTTGTTGGATGATTGTGTTGCAGATTCATGTTCATATCGAGTCCCTAAAGGATATTACCGTCTCCACACAATTTAATTCTTCTAGTCATGTTCAGATTTCGTCTGATGCGACATCTGAATTTTTATACTCTTTTAAAGTTCAGTATCTTCCGCCAGTTGTGTTAACATGTTTATTACCTAAATCATATCCAAGCCATCTCCCGCCTCATTTTACTATGTCGGTTCAGTGGTTGAATTCTTCTAACATTTCTAGTCTATGCTGCATGCTGGATTCAATTTGGAATGAGCAACCAGGTCAGGAGGTTATATACCAATGGGCAGAATGGTTACAAAGTTCTTCTCTGTCTTATCTTGGTTTCGAAGAAGAGATAATACTTGGTCCTTATGACAGAATACACACTGCGGACAAGCGAGCGATTTCAAAATGTGTCTCGCCTGATGTTGATATACCTTCATTGAAGAGTTACAATGATGAGCAATGCCATGAGAATTTTGTCAAGAACTTCCATCAATGTCATATCTGTTACAGTGAATATCCAGGTATGTTATTTCTTCAAATTATTTCCATACCCTTAGCTGTAAATTTCCTAGACGTAGTCAAATGTTCTAATAATTTTTTGTTCAAAATTTGATTATAACTAAAGCCAAATGGAAGTTCGTGGTACTTCCAAAAGCTACGCTGTTTGCTCTCACCATGAATTTGCCTGTAGGCATGAAAATTATTACTGAACTGATATATATTCCATCAGTTCCGACCCTGTTAGATTCTGGACCTAGTCCAATATACTGGATTTTGTTTTCTTGCATTAATTGTTAATAGTAAGACTAGGTTTCAATGTAGCTGTATCATCTTTCCTTTACATATTCATTTGCAATAAAATATAGTATTTCTGTGTTGCTTCCCCCATTCAAATTCAATCAGTAGTCCAACACAACGAAACTTAATCACGATGTAGAAATCATTCACTTTTGGCATTGAACATCATATCTGCCATACACAATAACGAAATTTTGATTTGCATTTTCTCTTTCTGTTTACAATTAGGCCTCCAGCACATGGATGCTCCCTGGATGTGTATACTTCTTTACATATAAAAATCCTTGTTGGATACATCTGATGTTATCCTTATATGTAAAAAAACTGTTACTTACTTGAAGGTTAAATAGATATTATGAGAGAGAAAACGAACTGCATGCCAAACTGACTGATTCTAGAAGTATTACCAGGAAGTTATTACGGTACTTAATAAGATGTTATGCTGATGAAAGAAATATTTCATTATATTTTTGACATCCTAAATGTTAAGAACTGCATAAGAGTAGTAGTATAAAAAGTATTATTAGTAAGGACTAATAGTCTATTGCCAATTAGTAGTTGCAGGACTAGTAGCAGAAGTATAAATAGCTGAGACGATTGCAATTTTCATTATGTTTGAACTATTATCAGAAAATGGAATATTTTTTCCACCAAGTCTCTTTCTCTCTCTAGTTTCTCTCTCTATAACTGAATTACTTCTTCTCAAAGCTTTCTCAGTGTTCATTTCTTCTTCTAAACCTAGCTATTCTCTGTGATTCTCTACTATTCTCTGTGAGTCTCTACTGTTCTGTACTTAATCGAGCCTAGATCTACTGATTTCTGCAATTAAAACACACAAAAATGCAAAAACATATACATTTCTGCACTATCAGTTTAGAGTTCCTGACAGATTTGTGCATATCTAGCAGATCAAGCTACTGATCTCAGTAATCTTAGTTGAATTCAAGGAGTTGAGATTCCTGCACATCAGGTGTTTGATTACGGGTCTCACTAAGTTGATTTCTCTGTTTGTTGAAGTTTAGTAGTTATTTACTCTAGTATTACATAGATCTAGTAGTTTTGTTTGATAATATTGAGAAAACCACAAAAATATTAGATCTGTAGTAGTTTTACTGCACTTTAGTTGTTGTGTTGTTGATTGTTGGTTGATAGAAGTACTGTGAAACTTAGGAGTTGTTTACTTGTTGATTGTTGAGAAGTGTGTGAAGTTGTGTTGAAACTGTTGAAGGATGAGTTATAAGAAGAGTTATACTGCTGAGACTTCTCATCAAGGTACTTTGAGGATGTTACGACAGGATATTCAAGGTTATATGATAGGAACTGATGAGAAAATTGGAAAGCTGCAACAGCAGATTGAGATGCTAGTTGTTGGAATGAAAGGATTGGTTAATTCTAAGCACATAGATGAGGAGTATGAAGAGGACGATGCAGATGTGTATGATGATAAATTCTCCACTCCTCAAGGTAAATGAATGTTCAGGAATCCTTTATATGCTGCTTGGGAGAGAACAATTCAGAAATAAAGACTTGAAACTGGATAATGATTATCAAGAGGAGAGATTCGGGAATAGTAGGTATAGTGATCAGCAGAGCCTAAAGCACTTGAAACTCAGCTTTCCTGTCTTCAAAGAAGGTTCAGACACAGGGGAATGGCTGAGAGATTGTGAAGAATACTTCACTATCTATCAAGTAAATGACTGGAGAAGAGCTGCAATAGCTGCTATGCATCTTACTGGTGTTCCAAGGTCATGGTATAAATCATACATGATTGGACAGGAGTCAATAACTTGGAACCACCAGTTTTGTGAAGCTTTTTTAGCCAGGTTTTGGGAAATTGATACCGATCTGGTGTTTGACAAATTCAACAGGTTGCAACAAACCAGTACAGTGGAAGCCTATTATGATGAATTTGAGAGGTGTAGGGGTCAAATTCTGAAGAAGATTCCTGGATTAACCATTGAGTACTTCATGGAGAATTTTGTGGGAGGATTGCATGTGGAAATTAAGGGAATGATTAGGTTATTGGACCTAGTACCTTGGAGCAGGCACTTAAGTTGGCCAGGTACTATGAGAGTACTTTAAGTTCTCAACCTAAGAAGAGTAATAATTATGGAGCTTATAAAAGAAGTCAGAACTCATTCTCCATCTCCAAAGATGCTAGTGTGCCAGTAAGCCAAGGGAGTACTAAGGGATCTTCCATCCTCACAACACCTAAGTCTACAGAGACAGTTAATTCTAAACCCAGGCCCCTGACATACTCCCAAAGGGAAGAGAGAAGGCAGAAGGGTCTCTGCTTCTATTGTGATGAAAAGTTCATCGAGAGACATGAGTGTAAGAAACCTCGGGCCTTCTTGATGATAGCGGATGAAGAAGTTCAGGATGAATATCATGAAGCTCCTCAATATGATGAAGTCCGTGGTGAAGACAAAGATGATTGGAAGAATCAGGAGATTTTGCTAGCAGCTACGGGAGTACCAGTATACCAGCAGTTGAAACCCATACAGTTTGAAGGAAGTTACAAATGCCAAAAGCTGAAAGTATTGGTGGATGGTGGAAGTTCTCTAGATTTGGTGAATTCTTTGACTTTTAACAGGGATAAAATGAAGACTGAGATAAGAGAACCAATGCAGATACAACTTACAAACGGTTCTATTGTGGTAAACAATCAAGTCTGCACTGCATTTAAGTGGATTTGGAAGGCTTCTGAGTTTAGTACTGAAGCCTGGTTGGTAGAACTACAAGAGTGGGATCTGATACTTGGCATTCAGTGGTTGGCTCAATTGGGAAACATACAATTCAATTATGAGAAACAGACAATTCAATTTCAGTGGCAAAACAAAGAGATTATTTTAACTGCCGACTCCACACTGAAGATTGAAGGAGCTTGTCAGCAAATGACATCAGTGGTGCCACTTTAGATGGAATAGTTAAGTGAAAGTTATGAAGGAGATGATGAGCTCAAAGATATAATTTCCAAGGCCGTTGTAACCAAAACTTGTCCACAATTGTATTATTGGGTTAATGGATTGTTGCACTATAGAGGAAAATGGGTTATTGGTTGTAAGGATGGTTTAAGGAAGCAAATTTTTAAAGAGCTATGTGGCGCCCCAAAACCCGGGGTCAGGAGTCTCGGAAGCCACGACATCCAAACACACACAACTCACACTACAATATGTAAATACTCACGCTTCACGACCCCACACTTATCACACACACACACTTACAGGTTATTGTCTTGGAAACGAACCATCATAACTAGAGAAATTTTATTACAACCCAAAAATAATTAGTCTTACCGGGGAGTGACCTTTAGGTAAGGCTAGTCTGCCGACAAAATATACGTTTCTTGTTTCTTACTTTACAAAAGTCATACTTATAAATAAGCCGAACTATAAACAACTGAAAACTAATCCAGCTTATTCTGACTGCCTGCGGTACAGCACCAAATAATCTACGGAACAGCGGTTCATTTCCTACCCGTTTCCTGGCTGTGGTTCTTATGACAGGCATCTTGATTCACTGTTGTGTTGTGTCAATTTAAGAAAACAAGTGTGAGTTATAATGCCCAGTATAATAATGTACAGTATAAAAATGACTGTATGATAACATCATATATGATAATTATGTTTTATTCGAAAATAGTTTTCCTTGGTGATACACACCTTCTTATGAAAACAATTCTTTAAGGGATTTTAATATCCTGCGAATACCTTAATAGTAATCCCAGCACCTAGGCTTGGGTTACGGTATTGCATCTCAATTCCAATTTGAAGAATTAGGACACTCGTTGGAGCCACCGTATACGATGATCAGTCGTAATACGATAATAGTAACCTTTTCTACTAGTAGAAGGACGACATCTTCGTATCCCGGTTATCACCCTTGCCGCATTCGGGCTACGTGTCCCATTTTCGGGTATACACATACTTCACAAGTTCCTGAGTACACTGAGTACCTTCGCCTGCGGTACCTTTGGTAGTCCATCTAGCACACATAGTACCAGAGTCTACCCCTCCCTTGTCCTTTAAAAGAATCCTATCAATCTCGAGAACTCGAACCACATCGAAGTTCCCCAAGCGTTTTGCTTGTTGATAGAATCAGCTTATCTCTCTAAGATATAAGTGTATATATATATGTATATACGTACTTCCGAGAATTTCGGAGGAAGTACTAAGGATGTGTGTTGACCGTTATCAACAGATAATTAATAATGGGGAAAAGTTTCTCCTTGAAACTATATTCAAAATATTAAATAAGTCGGGATAATATTCACCGACGATTGGAAATTATTCGAATGATATTCTGAAATCAGAAAGTATATTTTAAATGAGGATCTATGATTTTTAAATCAATAATAAACCCTTTAATGAATAATTGAATGATAATCGATAAATAATTAAACCTCGAATGAGTTTACTCTCTAAAAGAATATTTAAAATAATATTCCTCAACTAGTTTGTGTCTCCATAATTAATAATCTTATAGTGATTAATCGGGTTTGAAATAAATAATTGTTGGAGTATACTACTCCCATAATAAGGAATAAATATATAGTATTTATTATTCGAACAATAAAATATAGTTGAGGGAATATGATCGTTGGGAAATCGTTTTAATAAAAGTTCGAGGTGTTTTAATGTTTCGTAAGTGTCCCTTTAAAACGTACTATTATGGACTTATAACCGTCCTATAATATCGCCAAAATGATTCCCGGGTTTTATCTTAAATCCCGACCGACTCTCGGTCTTATATAATACGTCACGCTGAAAGCGAATAACATTTTACGATATATACTTTATCGTACAATATCGCTACATTATGCGAAATTTCAACAACTACGTGTCATGGCAAGCATGATATTTATGCAATGATAGTAAAACAATCATTTCACAAAACAACAGTAAAAATGGAGTTGGGTTCGTAAACTTGCCTGGGTATCTCGAGGTGGAGGATGCTCTAGGTTCCGCTCGGAAATCTATAAACATAACACAATTCATTTTGTTAGATCCCATTCTAATTTACGGCGACTCGCACTCATGTGCTACTCATTATGCACCCTCTCAACTTATACTACCCTTATTATTCCTTTAAGTCATATTCACATTATGGTCACTTCATTTTCCTAAGTATCGTAGGTTCATTCTCATTATCGTCTTCGGCTCCGCTTATGGATTCTTACGGTTTCTACTTGCGCGGTCTCGGCTTCGATATTTTTATAAAATTGAGAAATCATTATTTTCACTTGAAATTTTTATGGCAGTTAGGAAACTCAATATGTTACTCTCTGTAAAAATTTCATGATTTATGAACACTTTTAAGTCTATCCTTTGTATTTTCAAAGTTTGTAATTCGTAGCAGTTTTTGTCGCGTAAATCACTTTTACTAAAACGGTCATAACTTTTGATCCATAAATCGGAATCAAGCGATTCAAGCGCCTAAACGATCCTTATAACATTGTCTATCCTAAACAAGGGTTATTTTTCAAGAAACTACAGTTTACAACTTCGGGACTTTCTGCAGAAACTTGAAATTACGATTTGTTGGTTTAACGAAGTTACGTTTACGATCGGGGTTTCGTTTACGCCCTAACTCTTAACACAACCACCAACAATCATCATATCATCATCAACACACAAACTCCTCTCAAGAACATCATGTTCTTGAGGCAACAACAACCAACCTTAAATCTACTTAACTTAATCATCAAGATTTCATCAATAACACTCATAACACTAGGTTTACTACCACATACTAAGTGGATCTTAAAAATGAATCTTAAATAAAGTTGGGTCAAAGATTTTTACCTTTCTTGAAAGCTTGAGATGTGTTCTTGAGGATGGTGGAGGCTTGGAAGTGCTTGATATGATTTTTAGAACCTAAAACCACCATTGAAATCAAGAAACCAAAGAGAGGTTACTATTCATACTATTCACTAGTGAGTTTCTTGAATTTATTTCACCCATCAAACCTTGATAAAAAAAGATGAAAGAATTTTTTTACCTTAGTTTAATTGCTAGGAGGCTTGAGAATTAATTGGAGGATTTAACAAGAGCTAGAACTTGGAGTTTTGAATTTGAATTCTTCCCCTTTTTTTCATTAGGGCCGAATGGAGCATCAAGGGGGGTATTTATACTCCTCTTGGTTGCTTAACTTGGTTGATTTGCTAGGTTGCTTCTAGGAAGATGGGTTGATATCTTGCAATTGATTTTATTCTCCTAGTATAGCATTCTAGGTTGATTCTTGGTTGCAAATCTTAGGGACAAATCTTTGTAGCTTGCTAGCTTACAAGCTAACTACAAGGTTTAGCTTCCTTAGCACACTATTTTGCTAGCTAGCTTGGTCATCCTATGGTTAGCTCACTATTTGATGAAGTAACCATGGTTACTTCCTTACCATGGTTTAGTTAGTGCGTTACGTTTATTTAATCGTTTACGCGTTCGCTCGGTTGCTTAAATGTTCTTCGTAATACTTACTCGTAAATGGTTCGCGATGTAATTCCTTTCGTATTTATTCCTTATATTTTTATTTATCCTACTTGAATATAAATCCGTAGTGTTTTAATCTCGTAATTATATTGTGATTCCCGTAATCCTCGATGAGTTGTAAATACGGTCGTTTTTCAAAGTTCGTTTTCTTCGAAAACTAATAGCGTTTACATACACTCATTTGACACGTATAGTCGTAATATCAACTCCGAAACTCATTTTCTCATGCACCTCGTAGTGTGGGCTCAAAAGTTTTTCCCGTCCGTCAGGGTTACTATTCATTAAACGTTTTACAAGGTCTCAAAAATTCGAGTTATTACAAGCTACATACTAATGGAGTATGGGGACAGTCTGGGAACAGGGCTACCTTCAAAAGAATTAATGAGTATTTCTATTGGAGCACTATAAGGCAGGATCTAGGAAAATGGGTGAGGGAGTGCAATATCTGCCAGCAAGTTAAAGGAGAACATGTTCACAGCCATAGGTTGCTAAAACCTTTGGAGATTCCTCATGAACCCTGGTCTGATATAGATATGGATTTCATAACAGGGTTACCAAAATCTAAAGAATTGAGGTCATTTGGGTGGTTGTGAACAGGTTTAGTAGGTATGCTCACTTTGTGGCTCTGAGTCATCCTGTTTCTGCTGAAGGATTAGCTCAGATTTTCTTTGACCAAGTCTATAAGCTGCATGGTTTACCCACATCTATTGTGAGTGACAGAGATAGCCTATTCTTAAGTGAATTTCGGCACACCTTGTTTAAAATCTCTGGCACCAGGTTGAATATGAGCTCAGCATACCATCCCCAGTCTGATGGCAGTCTGATGGCAGTACTGAGAGAGTTAATCAGTGTGGAACACTATTTGAGAAGTATGAGGTCATGGTTGGTTTTGAAGGAGGAAGGGATGTTACGAACTGCATAAGAGTAGTAGTATAAGGAGTATTATTAGTAAGGGCATATTAGTCTATTGCCAATTAGTAGTTGCAGGACTAGTAGCAGAAGTAATATAAATAACTGAGACGATTGTAATTTTCATTATGTTTGAACTATTATCAGAAAATGGAATATCTTTCCCACCAAATCTCTTTCTCTCTCTAGTTTCTCTCTCTATAACTGAATTACTTCTTTTCTAAGCTTTCTCTGTGTTCATTTCTTCTTCTAAACCTAGCTGTTCTATGTGATGCTCTTCTATTCTCTGTGATTCTCTGCTGTTCTCTACTTAATCTAGCCTAGATGTACTGATTTCTGCAATTAAAACACACAAAAACACAAATCATATACATTTCTGCACTATCAGTTTAGAGTTCCTGACACTAAACCACCTAAAATATTCATATATAAAGCGAAAGTAAATGAATAAACCAGTATTCTTTGTCAAATACCTAAAGCATTACATTTATTTTTCCTCTTTCTTTTCAAGAGATGATTTCTTCTGCAATCATATTTGCGATATTTGCAATTTCAGATATAATAATAAAATCATAAAGGTTTGGGGATTGTAAAAATTAGATAGAGCAGCCGTAACTGTTGACATTATTTCACTCATTATCCATTGCATTTTAAACTCATGATCCCGATCTTAATGTTGGTTTTCAACCTGTTTGATGTGATCTTATTTTATATTATATATTCTGCACTCATTTTGCATGGGTCTATCTTTTTCAATATTCAAGTGAAAACATGTATTTTAAGAAGAGTTGCTACTGTAGGTATAAAGCAATCAGTATGGTTCTAATCCTAACTATATGTTATAGAAAAATATCCAGCTGCACTAACCAGATTTCTGTTAGCTTTATGTCAGGATTGTAACATCCCACATCGATAATAATAAGAGTATTTGGGGCCTTTATAGATACAAGTCAACAACTAATCCCTCTGACGGTTGAAAAACTTTTTTCAAATAGTAAAAGTTTTTCTGTTGTGAACATATATACATATATTTAATTTTGTACTTTAATGTTTATCAGGTGTAGAGTTTGTCAGATTGACATGCCAGCATTTCTTCTGCTGGAAATGTATGGAAACATATGTTGTCATTACTGTACGGGAAGGTACAAAGACCAAGCTTTTGTGCCCGGAAGAAAAATGTGAGGGTGTGCTTTCATCTGGTTTATTGAAACGATTGCTTGGTGATGAAGAATTTCAACGTTGGGAGACACTAGTCATGCAGAAAACACTCGCCTCAATGTCTGACGTGGTGTATTGCCCCAGATGCGAAACAACTTGCTTTGCAGATGAAGATCATGATGCACAATGCTCAAAGTGCTTCTTTTGTTTTTGTGCACTTTGCAGTGAAAGGCGCCACGTTGGAACTTCTTGCATGACACCTGAAATGAAGCTCCTTGTTTTGCAGGTAAAATTTATGGTTGAGATTTTTTTTTGGAAACTTAAAGTATGCTGCTATTGTGCTATGTTTGGTGCCTCTCTCTATGAGTGATTTTTATTTTCACCTTGACCATTCTCTGGGCATTTGTTTGACGAGGCAGTGTAGATTGTAAAACGACTATTGTTCTTCTTTAGCCATCTTCAGGCTAATAATTAAACAAGGAGAACTTAAAAATATTAACTTAATAATTGTCTTATGATTATGCTGAGAGCAGATTTGAAATGCAGAATTATAATTCAACAAATTCCATTACAGTAAACAGTCTATCATTGTCTGAAGTCCTGACCCTTTTTAATTTCCATATTCCTTTAGTTGTTTTTAATTTGTGGAACCTTAAATTGGATCCTGTTTGGCATGAGCTCCAAGAGTTCTTAGACTTTAGTAATTAGCCATCAGAATATTACTTCTTTTTGGTCTCAATGTTTATAAGTTGAGTCTTATGAATTATGCTACAGATTGTAACACGTCTCTACAACCATGCGAAAACACTTGATTAATTTAGCATGACATGAAAGTCATAATCCCTGTATTATCTTTATTAAGATTTTGTACATCATAACCTAATAGCCCTTACCATTCCTTTTCAGAATTGGTTTTTATGAGAAAAAAATGTTAGTTATAGCCGGCTCCTTAGATTTCTTTACGTTTATATTCTTATAGGAGAGACAAAATTCAACTCAACTTGGGGGTGAACGAAAGCGTCGTGAGAAAGAAATAATAAATGAGATTCTTAGTGTCAAAGAAATACTCCGTGATGCCAAACAATGCCCGTCCTGTAAGATGGCAATCTCACGAACTGAAGGTTGCAACAAGATGGTGTGCAATAACTGTGGGAATTATTTCTGTTATCGCTGTAATAGAAAAATCGATGGATACGAGCACTTTCAGTATGTTACTTTCTCTGAAAAGTTTGCGACTATGATGTCCATTTGTGCTTTATTTAACACTCAGCATGTAATGGAAAACTAAGCAATTTGTTACTTTTGAAGGGGGGAATGCGAACTTTTCCCACAGCAAATGATTCAGGACTGGGAACGGGCAAATGCACGAATGGTAGAAGGCCAGATTCTAGCTGACCTTTTTGCTGGTCGGGGTCATCCATGTCCTCTTTGCCGTCAAGTGAGCGCAAAGGTAAGTATATATAATCTTACTAATTTGGTTGTGTTTCGCGTGATTCAAGCTTTAAAGAAGCTTTCAGTCTTATTTACTCCCCTAACTGATGAAGTGAAGAATAAATGAAAAAAGTATATATCTTGATATTTTTAGAACCAATTCATTGCATTGTCCAAATTGATAAATGTCTGCTTTATTGTTACTCAATTTTGATATCGCTATGGTCTATGGCCTTACCAGAAATTCAAGATGATTTTAAACCATCAACATACAAAATTGCACATGCTAAAGAACCACTAATATCTGTCCGCTATAAAATGAATCCATGAAAATAAACAGACTCATATTGTGTATTTAAGCAAAAAAAATTATTGGTTTCGTCTTTCTGTTAGCGTAGCTTGGTGATGAGCTGAAGCAGTGTTGCCCATAATCTGTTCCTCCCTGTTTCAGTGGTGTCAAAGGTGCCTCGCGCAGAACTTACATCTGAGGAGTCTTTGTCTTTTCTTATACTGCTGTATATTTGGTGCATAGAGGCCACCGATAAGTGCTTAGAAGAAAGACGATATTATTGCCAAGCTAGTTTGGTAGTACACTAGAATTACACTTGTTCTGAATGAATTAGGAGGTTGTAAATTTGAACTAGAGGTAAAAGGGAACGATGAATGATAAGGTCAGGCAGAAGATAAAATAAATTTGCAAGGACTAAGGAGGTCCATATTTGGGCTGAATAGATTGTTTTTGGGTTGGTTGAAATCGAATGATGGTGAGAATACAAGGAAAGAGTGATGGAACAAGTAAAGGTGAAAGGATAAAAGACATGAGAGGAGTGAGAAAGAATGAGAATGAACATTCATTTGTAAATTGCGTGATATTTGTAATTTAAATCTAATGGAATTAATGAAGGTATGTAATGTCAACTAAATACTGCAAGGTCCATTCTGTTCCGTATAACCAAAATACAGTGTATAAAAAAATTGCGGAATGGACAAATGGCAATTGCGACAAATTTGTCGTACTTAGTGCACAAGGTTTCACATCGTATGGTGTAGTCCCATGTACACAACTTTATCCCTTTTTTTTCTTCGTAAAAAGGTTGTCTTAAGAAATAGCAGATAGCACATAACTTCTTAAGTTTTAAGTAAATAGTCTAGAAGATAGCAGTGTTCAATTCTTTCTTATCTTGCAAACTGGATACAACTTTGGTAAAATGGTAAAGTAAAAATTTGGGGTAAAATCTGTCATGTTTGATTGCATCTCTAACTTAATTTTTAGTGCAACTGCTTCAATATTTAGGTTTTTCTCTGTGCAAAATGCAAAATACCTTTGAATATACACCATCAGAAAATATGTTCAAATTGCCATTTTCACATGTTCAATAATTTTACAGGTAGGCAACAATAATCACATCTTCTGCTGGGCATGCAGAAACCATTACTGTTATCTTTGCAAGAAGATTGTGAAGCGAGGATCAAATCATTATGGGCCCAAGGGGTGCAAGCAACACACTGAAGGATAGTCTTCACAACCAGTCAATGTTGTATAAAAAGGCATAGGCCATGGTGTGGCAGTTATAACTAAGGTGATGCGCACCTTTTATACTGCAAATGAGACATGTGGTTCAACAAGTATGCTCCTTCAAGGATCAAAGCTTTTAAGTTTGCAATAGCTTGATTGCATGTATGCTAGTTATCCATCAGTATATGTTATATAGATAGAAAGATGTGTTTAGAGATGTTTAATAAGGTTTTCCGTAAGAAGCGGGTCAATTTGCTTATTTTGGAAATTTTGAGTACTGGTTGAACATATTAGAGATTGATCAAATCCTATTCATATTAAATTCCTATATACAAAACAGCAACAGATATGGTTCCATGAAGACATGTATTATACTTTACATGGTTTTTACGTTTTACCTCGTAGAAATTTTAATCTATCTATACCTAAAATTACTATGGTTATACCTAAATTTTTCCAATTGTTCTAAGAAGTATCCAACATCTCCTTATAATTTATGGTAATGAATGTAGACTAGAACAAGATAGTGGCTAATGGCTAAAATGATGCCACAGTGCGGTCAAATCTACTAGAATCATATACGCCTTACATTGGCCAAAATATTGGAAATCTAATTTCAGTTCTCTCTACTTTGCAAGATCTACAATCAGAGATTTGTCCTTACAATGCTTTTTAATCATCTGCGTTAACATCACCGACCTCTGGTTTGACAAAGAACTCAATATAGGCAATACGGCTTGGTTGCAGATAGCCAGCTGAGTCTGCGTGGGAATGTGAGTTGGATGGTTTTGCAACTGACACCAGGTGCTGAACTTTCAACATTCCACCTCGTCCAATTGTAAACTTGCTTCCTCGATTTTCTTTGATAACACTGCTTGGAATGTTGGAAGTTGTTGCACGAAGGAACTTATACTTGTACCTACCACACCAGGGAAATAATTAGAGATATGAGTTGTGAGCTGGTGCTTCTAATGAAGTGACTCAAAACCATTACCTGTGGGATTCCTGGTGATCACAATGGAATGCAGTTAACAGATCAGTATTTGCATAATACATTAAATCAATCTGCAAGAGAAACCATGTGCGAAAACTGCTATAAAGGTTAAACACCTGGCTAAATATGTTTTTATTCCTTTTTCATTTAAAGGAAGAAAAGTTCAACCTGCAAGTCTCCGTGACCTTCACCTTTAAATGTAACAACTGGAGGAGCTGGTTGGAGGCTTACTTGGATGCTTGAGCCTGGCCATTCCAAGTCATCAATAGCTTCCTTTAGAGCTGCTGACTGCAGGTTAATTGCTATTGACTTTAGAAAAGTGAGTGTGCTTTTAAGACTATCTATAATTCAATAAACAAAGAGTGAAAAATATCTGGGACCCCTATTAATGCTAACACCAAATTTTACTGATCGTTTAACCGACCAGAACAGGAAAACTAAAACTAAGTTTTCTCTAAAATATAGGAATGTCTTTAGCGATTTATTAAGTATATGAACAAACATCAAAAGGGGATTCAATCATTTTACGGAGTATAATCGGAAGGAAAAACTACCTTCACAGCCCATAAAAACACCAAATGACTACGAAGACAAACTCTGGTGAAAAGAAACAACCAAGTAACTATATCTCAATTTACAACAAACCAGCTCAACTATATTCTGTTTTTGATTATGCAATGACGTAAAGCAGGATTTTCGTATCATATTCCGAAATATTCTATCAAGAACATAAGTAAAACATATTGATAATGTAATTATAACAATTACCAAGACACAGTAGCCACTAAAAGACTAATGAACATCATTGGTTATTATAATTCTCAATAAAATGAACTACTTGTGATGCCTCTCAATCTACTACATACACAATTTTTAAAGATAATAACTAATAATATATCGGGAATCTACTTTTCACTGGGTACTGATTACAAAAGAGATGCACCTTAACAGTAAAACTCAGAGGAGTGCTTCCTGCAGGCTCAAAGTTGTAGTCCCATGAAATTGTTTCAGGAATTCGTGTCCTGATCTCCGCGTAAATACAAGCATCTAACGAGTCAACAGACCTAACCGAAGAAGATAAAAACTGACGATATGTAAAGGGATGTAATTGATGTCAATATCAAATTTACAAATGGTACCATTACTAATGTAGCATGAAAAATTACGTGACAGGCATCCGATCAGGTACTTCTAAAGATACAAAAAAGAAATAGTTATACGTGTGGCCAAAGCAATGACCGTTTATTCATTCTCAAACAATAAACTTTGACGTCCAATACACTAAAAAAAGAATAATCTTTAAACAACCAACGGCAAACTATGTTCATATGTTGACATGTTGTGGTGGCAGATATAATCAGAACACGTACAACATAATAGGAAAAATGCACAGAATTGATTAGCATCAGAATGCAGCGAATTAATTAGCATGAAAATGCACCTAATTGATTAAGTAGTAGATACAAACATCTAACTGTATGAGCTACAAAATAAAAAATCGATCTAATTTTACAAGACACATAAATATCAGCAAATGAAATTGGACCAACTCACATAATTATTCATATCAATTCCCTTAACTTGATAAACAAACCTAAAACTCGAAGAACAAACAGTAATATAAAACAAAACGAGAAACAAGGAAGGGGAAAAAAGGGCATGTACTTGAGAAGAAGCTGCATATCAGGGCCAGGATATCGAATCTGGATAGTGGAGGAATGAGCAGGAAGGGAGAAAGTGTTGAGAGAATCAACAAAGAGTCCCAAACTAACACCAAAGCGAACACGAGCTTGAGCGCTATACTCGTATCGAACAAAAAGCTACAGGAATCGAAATGATGATAGAATTGAACAATTGTACATATAAAAATTAATGGGTAAGAAGAATTGATAAGAAGAAGACCTCTTTCTGAAGATAGACTTTGGCTTGAAGACAAGAGGAATCTTCAACTACTAGAACAATACCATGCTCGGATAATTCAATAACTGCATCCTATTTTTTTATAAAATAGAATTTTATTAATTAAAGTAGCCCAAAAAGTAAATAGAAGGGGTGGGGGGTTAAGGGATGTACCTGATGGCGTTTCCAACGGACGGAAGAGAGGGCATCCACCATGCCCTGTACGTTATCTATCTCACACTCTAGGTCTGCTGATTCTCCATCTACTTCCCACGACCTCATCTCTCTCTCCTCTCTCCTCTCTCCTCTCTCTCTCTCTCTCTTCCAATCTCACTGTTTTCCCGCCTACAATTTCCCTCCTTCCTGCGGACCACAACACGAGGAAATGACGAAAAGATTGCCTTTATATCATCGTAGACACCCACTATTCTAAAATTCGGCGACTAACCTGGGTTTTTAAAAAATCCATGAGACCGTGAATCCGGACTGGATCAAGGTAATCCGAACCAAGAAAAACCGAAACTGTTAAAACTGTTTTTAATAGTTCGGTTAACCGTATTGTTTACGCATAAATGGTTTAGTTATGGTTTTCAATAAATTAACACCGTTTAAACGAAATCGGACCATTATATAATAATATATAAAAATTCTAGTATATACATACGAGTTATGATTATAAATTATGGTTTTGTGTATGTGAGTGTATATTATATTAAAAACATCAAATTACTTTTCAAATAAAAACTTAGTTAATTGTTAATATGTCGTAGTTATACTCTAGTTCATATACTTAATATTATTTAAATTAAATTAAAGTATATGAAAGTTATATATAAACTAAATATTTGTAAATATATATCACACACTTATATGTAATATATAATAAATTTTATATTACATTGACTTAAATAACTGTTTGGTTGTAAGTTTAATAAAAACAAAAGAAAGTAAATGATTAAGTTCAAACCGTGGTTCGGAACCGAACCAATCCGTTATTTTATGGTTTGGTTTGGTCTCGGCATTTAATTGGTCCGATTTGGTTTTGAATTTCAAAAAACCGTTATTACTGGTTCGGTTCGAAAAAACAAAAATCCGGACCAAACCAATCCGTGAACACCCCTAGACTAACTGTTCCGTAGGAAATCGAACTAATTAGCTGAAAATGGAGTCAAAAATCATTTTTTACGAAAATCGGATTAATCGGTTAAAAATCAGCCGCATCGGTAAAAATTTGAAAAAAAATATTAAAAAAATTAAAAAAATGTAAAACAGTATAAATTTGTAAAAATATTAAGAAAAATAATAACATCGTATACATATTGTTAGGTCCAAAAGGTACATACAGAGATGGGTGAATGTATATTTTTCGTTTTTATCAAATTAATGCAGCGGAATATCAAAACTAAAACGAAATAAACAAACATAGAGATTCAGGGTAAATATTCTTTTTATTCAAAAGTATAAATACCCGGAGGGTTTGCTTACAACTCCAAATAAAAAGTTTCGAAGCTACAAATATAAAAATAATAAAAGCAACAAACTATAAATCAGGGTTCTTCTTATCACTCTAAAAATCTAAAACTCTTATCAAAAGGTATTATATACAATCAAAGGAGCTTTAAATAATGAGTGTTACAAGTTTGTAAGGCTTTAAATGCTGTGAATCAAATTGGACATGATTTTTCCTTGTCAAATCAAGCTTTCAAGAAATGCTGAAACAATTTTGTAAGAGTTTCGAACTTTGTAAAAATGGAAAGATACTTTTACAATCTGCATTGTTGGATATATATGAGATGTCATGTCTAATATGTTTCATGTTTAGTTTTCAGATCTTAACTAACAGAAAATATCAGTTCTTACTGGAAACAGGACTTACTAGAAGTCAGGACTTAAGGATATCAAGACTTAGATTATCAGAAGATAATATCAGAAGATGGGTATCAGAACTTAAGTACTGGAGGACTAACAGTTAAGGAAGGAAGCTGATTTACAGGAAAGAAGATCGAGACTAATACAAGAAGAAGAGATGCATGGAAAGAGTTAGAGGACTAGAAGAATTATATAAGATATCTGGTTGATATATTTTAGGAGACATAATTATATTCCATATCAACTAGAAGTTATCTTGTAACTATGTGTTTATATAAACACAGACATAGGTTTACTCTAAAAGAGTTACGATCATCGAGAAGATCATACAATTGTAACCTAGCATCTCTCGTGATATTTGTTCATCACTGAGATAGAACAGTTCCATTGTAACAAAGTTTATTATATCGAATACATCTGTTTTCTGTTACTTGTGCTTTAAATCGATTTGATTGTATTCTACACTGTATTCAACCCCCTTCTACAGTGTTGTGTGACCTAACAAGTGGTATCAGAGCCCATCTATTAACACACATACAGTAAAGATCCAAAACAATCATGTCTGAAGAAGCAGAAAATCCAACCAAGCCCGCCAAAACTGAAGAAACTCCAAAGGCTCAAACCCATAGTCGATATGAGACTATCAGGGTTCCCATGTTGAGACCTTCTGAGTATTCCATATGGAAAGTGAAGATGGCTATGTTTCTGGAAGTTACAGATCCAGAATACCTTGACAGAATTTATGAAGGACCGCATAAGCCAACCAAGCTCTCTGTTGTAGTTGCAGATCAGCCAGCAAAGACCATACCAAAGGAGAAAAGTGAATACACAACTGAAGATATCTCATCTATTGCCAAGGATGCAAAGGTAAGGCATCTGCTGCATAGTACCACTGATAATGTCATGTCAAATAGGGTAATTCAATGCAAGACTGTAAAGGAGATATGGGATGCTTTGGAGACAAGGTGTCAGGGAACTGATGCAATCAAGAAAAACAGGAGGACTATACTCCTCAAGAGTATGAGCACTTTGACTCAAGAAGTGATGAGTCATTAACTGACTTATATGACAGGTTTGTCAAACTCTTGAATGATCTGTCATTGGTGGACAAGGAATATGACATTGAAGATTCAAATCTAAAATTACTTTTAGCTCTTCCTGAAAGTTGGGATTTGAAAGCTACTATTATAAGAGATAATTATGCTCTTGATGAAACTACTCTTGATGAAATTTATGGAATGCTCAAGACTTATGAACTTGAGATGGATCAAAGAAGCAAGAGACATAGGAGAAAGTCAAGAACAGTTGCTCTTAATGCTGAGGAGGAATCCCCCAAAGTGGCTATCTCAAAGAAAGGAAAAGAAAAAGCTTTCATCATAAAGTCTGATTCAGAATCATCAAGTTCTGATGATGATGATTCAGAAACTGAAAGTCTACCTGAAGTAGATGCTGATGAAGAGATGATGAAGCTGTGTGCTCTTATGGTGAAGGGTATCACAAAGATAGCCTACAGGAAATTCAGAATGGGAAAGAAGTTTTCAAGGAAAGGTAGAAGTTCTGATAAGAAGGGCTTCAGAAAATCTGAAGGCAAAGGAGGAAAGTCTGACAGAGGAGATTACTCAAATGTCAAATGCTACAACTGTGGTGAGAAAGGCCACATATCTCCTGACTGCAAGAAAGGAAAGAGTAATAAAGGCAAGGCTCTTGTCATAAAGAAGAAAAGATGGACAGACACCTCAGATTCTGAAGATGAGGAGAACTATGCCTTGATGGCAAATGCTGATAGCAGTTCTGATGCTGCTGAGTTAAAGGTACCTCAAACAACTTATGTCTTTCATACTGATGATATTACTGAGTTGAGGTTATATCTTAAAACCATGTTTATTAGCTATAGAGATCAAACTTTAACATGTGAAAGATTAACTTCTGAAAATCTTGCTTTTAAAAAGAGGAATGATTATTTAGAAAAAGAGTTAGTTATGTTCCATCAAACTCAGAAGGATAGAGATGATGCTTTCTATGTTAGAGATGAAGTGCTAAAAATGAATAAATCTCTAAAAACTGAGTTAGAAAAGGAGAGAGAGATTATCAGGACTTAGACTAACTCTGGCAGAACAACTCAGAATATACTAAGTTGTGAGAACTGGAAAGAGGGCTTAGGTTATGGAGATGAGAAAAGTGAAAAAGGAACTGAACAAGTTAAGCGAATTAATTTTAAACAGACTACTAAGCCAAAGGTAAATCCTGTTAAATTTGTAGCTAAAACTGTAAAGTCTGATTCTAAAAAGATGAAAGAGGTTGAGACAGAAGTGAGAGCAGAGTCAACTTCTGACAAATTAGAACTGGATAAACCAACTGAAGTTAACATAGGCTTCATGACAAAGAAGCAACTTAAACATAAGCTGAAAGAGATTACCACTGTAAACAAGGTAAAGGCAGCTAGGAAAAATAGGAATGGAAAGGAAGGAGTGAATAAAAGCAACAATTATATGCATGTTCCTAATGCTCCTAGAAAGAAATTCTATAAATGTGAAAACTCTAACCATCTGGCTTCTTTTTGCAGGAAGAATAAGAATATAAACTCCTTACCTTTTAAGTTAGGAGTTAAGAGTCAGTCGGTTAGGTTCAAGCCACAAAATCCTTATTTTCATTGTGGTAGTACATGACATTCCATTTATACTTGTAAGGAATATCATAGTTTGTACTATGATTATTATCAGATAAAACCTTCTTTGAAGAAAGTTGCATTAATTCCTTCTAGTGTAAAGTATGATGTAAAGTCTGATACTGTTAATACTGATCAGAAAAATGTTAGCATAAACTCTGATGTTAAATCCGCTGCAAATGTTAACAAACTTAAAAAGGCCAAAGAATCCAAGTAAGTCTGGGTCCTTAAAACTAACCATTAGTGGTCTTTATGATTGCAGGACAACATGAAGAACATCCTAGTTCTGGACAGTGGATGTTCAGGACATATGACTGGAAATACTGTAACACCCCCAAATTCGGGGTCGGGGATCCGGGTTGTCACGAGTTCCATTTCCCTTAATAACACTCAATCTTAATAAATAATCAACTACTCTGTACTGTGACCCCACAATAAACACACACACCACAAGTTATAGTCTCAGAGATGAACACTCAAAAATAACACAAGTCCTTATGTTCCACAATTATAAACCGTTACACCTTAAAAAGGTTCTGAATAAATTTACATATTCCTTGCCATTATTACAATTCATATTATACATAAGTCTGGTTCATTAATAGTTGAAAACCTAGCCTATTGGTAGCTCCTACCTCAGCTACGGCGGCATCAACGCTTTCAGAAGACTGCGAAATGTTTTCTAACCGCTTGCGAATCGGGAGCTTGGTCCTGTTCATCTTTTCTATCTGTTGTTGTGTGATGAAAGAAGAAAGCAAGGGTGAGCAGCAAGCCCACCAAAATAATATGTATAATGATTAACAATATATGAGCCTTCTCATAGTACTCATGAAAGTCTTGGTCAAAAGAAATGAACCAAGTTTGATATCTTAATGCGATGAAGTCGCAAAATATTCAGTATATATACATATATACTTTTCAAAATATGGGAAGTCATCTTCCCTGCATAATACACACAGAGTTCCAGTGTATAACTGTATAAAAATATCGTTGCAAGGTGATCTCATATATCTAACCTTGTCTCAACGTTTTTCTGAAAATCTTTGATATTCATAAGATAATCATTAACTAGATATAAGTTGAAAATATGAAGTTACAAGATACCCCAATATACTTATATCTTTTCCAAATATTACTTGAACTACCACCGTTCAAGTTATAATCAGTTCAAAAGTTCATCACATAGATGAGACTACAAGACAAGATTTGAATAGATTCAATCTTTGAATATCATTATAAATAATGAAGTTACGAGATACTTCATTAAATCCTGATATATATATACACCTATATATATACATTTCATACACTCCTTGAAAACCTCTGTTATGAAAATTATAAACAGAGTTGCAATATCCAATGAATTTGGAAAGGAGAAAACTTTGGCATAAACCTGATATCTTGCTGATCAGGCAAAGATACCAATAAGTAACCTTTTCTACTAGTAGATGGACGAATTCCCCACTGGTCATCACCCTGGTCGCAATAGGACCTTATGCTGGACTGCCACTCAGCCACTTATGCATTTGATGGACTCCCACTGAGCCACTTACACTATCATGGACGCCCACTGAGCCCATGTTGCTTATGCCGACTCGATAGATGGACTTACTTCCCGAACGTTGGGTAAGTAATCAATTCATTTACCAAAACTGCAACCTTGTTGTGAATATAAAATACACCATAGAGCCGGATCCCTCAGGTTTTGAGCGAGTATTTAAATCCCCTTTAAAAGGAAGATCTTAATTATAAAAATGAGTTTTGGGATCCGCTCTAACTTTTAAAAATCATTTTGAAGACTCGAAAACACTTTAAAGAGTGTTTGGAGTAATGCTGATTTAATGAAGTAAATCAGCCCCAATATATTAGAAAATATATGAATATTATTATTTAAATAATATTCCCATAATGATAATCCTTATAAAAATAATTGAAGTAGAAGTTGTAAAACTTTATACTTGAAACGAGTATTAAATAACCAAAGATATACTTATTCGAAAGTACTATCTTTATTTGAATAATCAAAAATAAGTTTGATTATCGACACCTTATTCTTTAATAAAATAAAGAATATATCTCAGCAAATAATCGGAGTCATAGATCCTCAAATGAATATTCAAAATAATATTCAATAAATAAAATAAAAGGAGTCATAAGTCCTCAGATGAATATTCAACTAATATTCATTAAATAGTATAAAGGAGTCATAAGTCCTCGAATAAATATTGAAGTAATATTCATTAAATAAAATAAAGTGAGTCATAAGTCCTCGAATGAATATTCAAGTAATATTCATTAAATAAAATAAAGTGAGTCATACATCCTCAATTGAATATTCAAATAATATTCATTAAATAATATAACTGAGTCATAAGCCCTCGAATGAATATTCAAAATAATATTCATTAAATAAATATTCATTAAATAGAATAAAGTTAAAGTTATCGAATAAACCTTATTCGATTAATAGTTTTGAAAACTATAACCATATATATATAAATATATATATATATATATATATTATACTCGGGAACATCGACTCCCGGTTTAGAAATATGTTCACCTTTTGATCCCCTATACTAAGGGTAAACTCGAATACCGCTTATCTCTAGCATAGGTATTATGCAACTATAAGCATTTTAACCAACAGATATATAATTCAAGAATATGAAACATGCATGCATATATACCATATCACATGCTACAATATATCGCAAGAATTTGCTAATAACAAATATGCATTTATCGCAAGATCATGCATATACATATATACATCACAACAACAATATAACGGGTAGAAAACTTGCCTGAGCGACTGGGGGTTACAATGGCTCGGGACGAGTCTGGTAACCTATAAACAACAAGTAAGTTGGAATTAAACCAAAGTCACTTGTAAATCTATACTTTAACCGAATTAGACTCTAACGCTCGTTTTGCGCTTACTGATTCTCTTAAGTCGCTCGAGTACCCTCGGCTCCACCATTTTTAATAAATTAACCATTACGAGTTTTAAGGCGATTCTTTTGCGAGTGTCTTACCAAATACCTAATCCACTTATTATAAATGTTTCATACTCTAATTAGTCATTTAAGGTCCTTTACCAAGGTTTCAAAGTAAGGCGAGGGGTAAGGGTTCGTTCGCGAAACGTCGTTACTTAAAACGGCCGTTTCTCCTAAACCGTTCATCGGAATCCAACGAACCACATATCAAAACGAAGCTCGTAACATGAACTATCTAATCATGGCAATGGTAAAAACCTAGCAGTGAGTTCAAGGGTTCTGATGTTAAGAACAAAAGCAGTCTAAGGTAAATCGGGCATTACGACGGCTATGTTTACGCGATTACCAATATTTATACCACTCCAATTCCTTACCAATTCACTACAAACCACCCAACCATCAACAATACATCAAACAAAATTTAGATCAAGGCAAAGTCAGTCCATAATCTCAAGGTTTTCCAACTCATTCAACCACAAACATGATCTACTAACCATAACTTAAGATTCATTAACCATTAACCAAGATTCATATCCAAAATCACCACAAATCCAACCAAACTATCTAACATACATGGATCTTGCTATACATACATGGATATTTCTATATATACATTAATCCATCCATAAACTCATCAAAACTCAAAGTTCAAACTATAAGTTAAAGGTGAAAGTTGTTTATACCTCCTTGAAGCTTCCTAACACAACCCAAGAGCTTTGAATGCCTAAAAGAACCTTGATCCTTGCTTGTATAACCTTAACATTTCATAAAAATGAAGAAAACTAACATTAGTTCTTGAAAGTTACTATTTATCATCACTTTTGATGATTTTTTTGCCTAGGTTAAGAATGGAATTTGGCTTCCAAACTTCTACCATGCATTCACTAGTAGGTAAGGAAGCTATGGTAATTACCTTGTGATTTTAGAGCAAGAGAAGCTAAGATTTGGTTTTTGAAGAAAACCAACCGAGAGTTTAGGTGGGGAGAAGAAGAGAGCTTGCTTGATTCTTGAATTCTAAAGTTTGTGAAATGATTTGCTTGGCTAGGATTAATCCTTGGTAAATATCTTCCTTTAACTTTAATAAAGTGATGACATCACCTCCATTACATCATCACAAGGACACTTGTCCAAACCTTATGGTTGGATGATGTCACAACCCACTAATCCCATCTGATTAGTGCTTAATTACTTGGCTAATGGTCGTTATCTGTTTTACGGTTCGCTTAGCTTTCGTTCTCGTTTATCGTTTGAGAGATCATACCCGGGATCTTATTACTTGGGTTCCCCTAAACCTTTCTCAATATTTTATATTCCTTTTATGATCCTCTCTTATAATCCTTAAATTTAAATCCTTTTAATCATGTTACCTTATACTCAATTATTTCGGTATCTGGTGGATTTTCGGGAAAAATCAAAGTGTTCGGATTTGGATTCTGACAATCTTTACATACACTTATATACCACATAGAGTACTAATAATATCTCAGAAGATCAATAAAAGAACCCCTACATAGTGTGGTATGAAAAGTTTTCTTATTCAGTATAATCAGCAAAATCACTATTCATAAGGGTTTAAAAAAAATCCAAAAATTGGGGTTATTACAGTCTCCCCTCCTTAAAAGGATTCCGTCCTGGAATCAGATAGAAAATGAATATGGATACTTTCTTAGCATTACACTTTCTAACTCTCAAGTAAATTTTCCCACATTGTGGTTCTTCCATCAAACTCTGAATAGTTTGATAACCCTTCTCCTAAGCACTTGTTCCTTTTTCAATCTATAACCCTTCCTGGTTGCTCTATATAGGTTACGTCTGGTTGCATGTCTATGCGCTCATATGCCCCTATTTATCTGGCATCCTAATTACACTTCCTTAACATTGATACGTGAAACACGTTATGACTTGCTACATGTTCTGGGGTAAGGCTAGCTCATATGCTAACTTCCCAATACTTCTTAATATATCCAAGGGTCCGACAAATTGTGGACTTAGCTTTCCTTTCTTTCTGAATCTCATCAATCCTTTCCAAGGGTTTCCAAGGGGATACCTTTAACAACACTAGGTCCCCTACTTCCTATTCTTTGTCCTTTCGTGTCAAATCGACATACTTCTTATGTCCATCTTGGGTTACTACCAGTCGTCCTCTGATTAGATCTATTATATCCTTGGTCCTTTGGACTACTGCTGGTCTGAGCATCTTGCGCTCTACACTTCATCCTAACATAAGGGAGATCGACATTATCTTCCCTCAAAGATCTCATAAGGCGACATCTCGATAATGACATATGATCTATTGTCGTAAGAAACTCAATCCGTGTTAAGTGATCATTCCAATTTCTTTCAAGTCTATTGCACAGACTCTCATTATAGCTTTTAGCATTAGAGCTTTTGCTTCTCAATACCCATTCTTTTCCAGTTCGTAATCGCTACTACCTTCCGTTCCTAATATTATACTGGTTATACTTTTGCTCGTTAGCGTTCTATAACCTTTTAATAACCTCTTCAACCTTAGTATCACGAATGTGTTTCCATTCCGAATACCACCACAACTTTACTACTTTTTTTTTCAGCTGCTTCTATCTTCGAAAGCTTAGTCCTTCATATAGAAGTAAAAGAATTTATTGAGAGATCACTATGATCATGAACACTTGTTATATCGCATAGTTAGTACAGAAGGTGGCCAGCCTTTAGTACTTAACAAGCAATTAAACAACATGTGGTATCCTACTAGGCTTCTATCACACAGATAGATAGTCATTCGGCAATACCTCCCCTTCTGGAAGGGTTGTTCTTCTCAACTTACATGAAATGAAAATGAGAGAAAAGAACGAATTGAAGAGAATTGTATATATAAAAAAAAATATACTGCCACAAAATATCTGGCTTGGAACCTACCTCTGAACTATAGAGGTTTGTCATAGGAGAATAAAACATATATGTATTTATATCAACATCAAGTATTACAGCATCATATTTCACATGCCTAAATATTTTTGCTATTCCGTCCATCATTCTATGGACCCATTTTCTTCCTCGAGCTTATACACCATCACCTTTGAAACTCCCTCGATATCGAAAATCGAATCTGGGATCTCATTCTAGACATCATCGTTACTAGAATTCTATGCTTGCACCGCAACCTTCCTCATATAGTAATACGACTCTCTTTTGATAAGGAGGAATAAATATTCAATAGGTAAATAATCTACTTAATTAGTCTATTCAATGATAACTTATACATCACCACGACCCGATTAGTGGTACTCAATCTCAACATTCATTACAATACAACTCTCACAGTTGTTATTGTCTCATTATTCATAGACTTATTGGAGCATTACTATGGTCCACCACTGACCTACTGTAGTCATTCATTTTCCATGAAGTCTTAATAGCTAACCATACGGAGTCCATACATCTCGTATCTAATTCTTCTAAGGAGGTAACATGATCACCGTTCATGATTCATGAAGAACACTCCTGAACTTGACGTACTTACATGACATGAAGCAGATAAAATTGCAGAAGAGTTTCAATCAAAGCAACGATAGCAGGTTAATACCATTCTTACTCGTATGCCTTAAATAGAAGACTTAACTCAAGGGTTCGTCTAGTCCTTTTTGAAACATGGTCCTGGCTTATCTCAAGATAGTATCTTCTGAGATAGATAGCCCGCTCATGGCGATTACACGAATTAAACCTTTACCAACTACTATTACGGTTGGGTATTGCACAGTCATCAGAAGGAATGTCAATCTTCCAAACCATAATACAACCTTCATAGCTTTAACCATCATCACTGTATTCCTTTGGCACAAGCGCCTATAATTATCCTCTTACTTTTAAAGTGTCGGCCACCTCTTTGGCCTTTCCTAATAGTAAAATTTCCTTACAGTCAATGTCATTTTAACCACCTCCAAATAAATTTTCTACCTCATTTCAATCACAGCTTATGTGAAGATGTTTTCCTTAAAATCTGATGAGTAAAAAAAAAATATCACCATTTTTCCATAAGTTATTGCCTCAGTCTTTAGAGGTTAATCACTGTCATGACTGACTCTCAATCATACTTAGAACATCTTTTATCTTAAGTCTTAATTGCCCTGAACAATTTCGACCATTACTGGTTCGATCCATACTTTATCGTGGTTTAACACGTGCCCCACTTGGCATCATTATAATTACGTCATATTTCCTTTATTAACATTTTTATTCTTGAGAATTTCGAATATTTCCTTTCTTCCTGTAAAACCTCTAAGGTTATCCTTCAATCGTTCCTCATGTATTCCCTAGATACAGGGCATATCAAAATACCATTTACTAATACTAGAACCATTGTCTATATACTTCTGAAAATTTCTCCACTGATTCTTAAAGGTTGTTGTTACCTTAACCCTTTCCAAATCATACTGTCAAAACTCATACTGTCCCTATTAAGGGTGAAATGCCAACCTTTTTGCATTCCCCCAAGATTCATTTTAAGTTACCGATGTTTTATCCTTAATTCCACCTTTAAAAGGTACATGCATCCTTTCATGGATAAATCAAGTCATATATCCCTGATAAGGGTGCCTTATTCAATCATTCCCACCTCGATAGTATATGCCTAGTTTCACAATAACATCTGTATTCAAAATGAGGTCAATCAATATGGCCTCCAAAAGATAACAACGGTTATCCGCTTTTCTTGCCTAATTTGGTAATGATAATAAGGATGTTCTGGAAGATATTGGTCGTGTTCAACGTGAACCTCTTCTTAATAATTCCTTATTTACTTTTGTTGTTTATCTCAACAGTCACCTCAATGTTGGGATATCTTTCATACATGGCGTCTCCCTTTCTGGGTATCAAGCCACCGGTCTTACACTTCACATTCTTGAAGGTCACTTCCTTCATCCAATTTTTCCTAATTTCTTATTTTCTTGTCTCCTCAGTCTATCTGTGTCTCAATATTTATCCTTCGAACTATCTCAAGGTTTCCTCAAATCCTCCCAACTTACAGGGGATAAAATATATGTATCTCTTATTCCTTCAACCATCAATTTAACTCATGGTGAATCACCCTCATCCTGACGATTACATACTTTTCTATTTCTATTGCTACGAGTCTTTAGGGTTTCCTCATACCCAACTCCTTTATCTTTCCTCACACTCTACTGCCTTTATATTCCTTTCCACTTCAGTTTCTTTTTTTTTTATTTCCTTTCTCTTATCATTATTTCATAAACCAACACAACATAAGCATTGATTTCAAACATCCTGTCATTCTGGATTCGTGTCCTCAGAACGAATCTTGACAACTTTTACAACTTAGATTCATAATTCATCATACTCTTCTGCCTTTGTTCTGGCTCTAAAGCTTTTACACTATCTCCATAACCTTGGGAAATACCTTCCTGAAAACAATTGACTGAACTTAAATCAGTTTATTATAATCTCTTGCTCCGTGCCTTCCTTTGCCTTTCACCAGCGGGTGGCCTCTCTCTTAGGAGGGTAAGTGATAAAAACATTCTTTTGTGATTCGTCAATCATTTAGAATCTTAAATGATTCCTATATTTCCTTTAGCCAGGCTCTTGCCTCGACCGGGTCAGCTTGTTCCTTGGAACTCTGAGAGCTTAGCGACTTAAAGGTCCTGAAAGAATTTCTCACCGCATTATTTCCTCAGGGTGGTGGTTGGGGATAATAGTCTAAGTTCTGTCTAGAAAGGTCCATAAATTGTCGTATAGGAGTACCGTCTCGGGTCTCATTTCCTTACTCGACTTATGTTTCCTTAGTCTGAACGTTCCCTCCTCCTCCCCATAATCGGGGTCATCCTACATGTTTTTAATCCTCATTTTCCACTTCATTATGTTATGGGTTCCTTCTATCTTGATGGCGACCTCCCTGACTATCACGTTCAGGGTTTTGCTCTAAATCTTATTCCTCAAACTAGCTTTCATCTAAGATCTCATCTTTAAGCTCTTGAACATTTGGAACCCAAATTCTGTAGGAATACCTCATTATTCCCTTATCATCTTTCTTGGTATTAATCTCTTATTTATTTGTTGGCTCTATGCCTTCATTCATCACCTTTTCTGCCATAATATGTTCTTTTCCAATAATTCGGGTTGTATTGCAATCTCAAACAGCTTTTCGGTACCGGCTCCGGTTACCTTCACATCTATTTCCATTTTCTCAAAATCTCTTATAAACTCTCCCAAAGATATTATCATCTTGAGTCTCTCCTTTTTACTAAGGGCATCAGCCACCACATTGGCTTTCCCCGAATGATAAAGAATCTCCCAATCATAATTCTTGATTAGCTCTAACCACCTCC
The DNA here is from genome assembly GCF_009905375.1 of Apium graveolens. Lineage (NCBI taxonomy): Eukaryota > Viridiplantae > Streptophyta > Magnoliopsida > Apiales > Apiaceae > Apium > Apium graveolens. The sequence continues at coordinate 117,486,704 of NC_133654.1, forward strand.
TCTGGCGCATGCTGAGCTCTTTCTGCCTGAAAATGCACTAGAGCACTTATGGCTTGTGTAAATCTCGCAGTTCTCTCCATACAAGTAGTGCCTCCAATCTTTAGGGCAAAACTATTGCCACGAGCCCAAGCTCATGGGTGGGGATATTGAATTTTATATTCCCTTAATTGTCTTGACACGTACGCGATTACCTTATTGTGCTGTATAAGAAGCACCCTAATTCCTTATGCGAAGCGTCACTACACTTCACAAAATCTCATTTTCCATCCGGCAACGCCAACATAGGGAACGTCACCAACCTTTGCTCTGGTTCTTAAAAGTTGTTCTCGCATTTCTCTGTCCATTCGAACTTCTCAGTCTTACGAGTAAGCCGCGTTAAAGGGGCTACTATCTTTACAAACTTGAACGAACCTTCGGTAGTGACCGGCCAATCCTACCTCTGGTAGTTTCCCTAACCATGGTTATCAATTCCTCAATGGTCCTTTATTCATTCTTGTCAGGATCCTCCATGGGATCCTCCTCAGCAACTGTCCCTTCTAGGACAACATCCTCAACCGTTACATCCTCAATATCAACATCATCCGGTCCTGCGTTAGGACGCTCTATCGGATCCACAATCCGATCTCCAATTAGTAATAAAACATCATCGCGCTGTTACTCCTCAACCTCAGGGTTCGGTGTCCCGCTACCATATACGATAACGAACTACGCTTCTATCACGATATTTATAAGGGTTCCCATAAGGGTTTTAACTGTCAGTACTACGTTAGGTAGCCCGACTATGAACTTGGCAAGAGTTCTTATTATCTGAGTGAACTTATTATCTTAACGTCGCATCATCTCTGAGGTTTATAACGCTTAGCTCTGATACCACTTCTGTAACACCCCCAAATCCGGGGTCGGGGATCCGGGTTGTCACGAGTTCCATTTCCCTTAATAACACCCAATCTTAATAAATAATCAACTACTCTGTACTGTAACCCCACAATAAACACACACACCACAAGTTATAGTCTCAGAGATGAACACTCAAAAATAACACAAGTCCTTATGTTCCACAATTATAAACCGTTACACCTTAAAAAGGTTCTGAATAAATTTACATATTCCTTGCCATTATTACAATTCATATTATACATAAGTCTGGTTCATCAATAGTTGAAAACCTAGCCTATTGGTAGCTCCTACCTCAGCTACGGCGGCATCAACGCTTTCAAAAGACTGCGGAACGTTTTCTAACCGCTTGCGAATCGGGAGCTTGGTCATGTTCATCTTTTCTATCTATTGTTGTGTGATGAAAGAAGAAAGCAAGGGTGAGCAGCAAGCCCACCAAAATAATATGTATAATGATTAACAATATATGATCCTTCTCATAGTACTCATGAAAGTCTTGGTCAAAAGAAATGAACCAAGTTTGATATCTTAATGCGATGAAGTCGCAAAATATTCAGTATATATACATATATACTTTTCAAAATATGGGAAGTCCTCTTCCCTGCATAATACACACAGAGTTCCAGTGTATAACTGTATAAAAATATCGTTGCAAGGTGATCTCATATATCTAACCTTGTCTCAACGTTTTTCTAAAAATCTTTGATATGCATAAGATAATCATTAACTAGATATAAGTTGAAAATATGAAGTTACAAGATACCCCAATATACTTATATCTTTTCCAAATATTACGTGAACTACCACCGTTCAAGTTATAATCAGTTCAAAAGTTCATCACATAGATGAGACTACAAGACAAGATTTGAATAGATTCAATCTTTTAATATCATTATAAATAATGAAGTTACGAGATACTTCATTAAATCCCGATATATATATACACCAATATATATACATTTCATACACTCCTTGAAAACCTCTGTTATGAAAATTATAAACAGAGTTGCAATATCCAATTAATTTGGAAATGAGAAAAGCTTGGCATAAACCTGATATCTTGCTGATCAGGCAAAGATACCAATAAGTAACCTTTTCTACTAGTAGATGGACGAATTCCCCACTGGTCATCACCCTGGTCGCAATAGGACCTTATGCTGGACTGCCACTCAGCCACTTATGCATTTGATGGACTCCCACTGAGCCACTTACACTATCATGGACGCCCACTGAGCCCATGTTGCTTATGCCGACTCGATAGATGGACTTACTTCCCGAACATTGGGTAAGTAATCAATTCATTTACCAAAACTGCAACCTTGTTGTGAATATAAAATACACCATAGAGCCGGATCCCTCAGGTTTTGAGCGAGTATTTAAATCCTCTTTAAAAGGAAGATCTTAATTATAAAAATGAGTTTTGGGATCCGCTCTAACTTTTAAAAATCATTTTGAAGACTCGAAAACACTTTAAAGAGTGTTTGGAGTAATGCTGATTTAATGAAGTAAATCAGCCCCAATATATTAGAAAATATATGAATATTATTATTTAAATAATATTCCCATAATGATAATCCTTATAAAAATAATTGAAGTAGAAGTTGTAAAACTTTATACTTGAAACGAGTATTAAATAACCAAAGATATACTTATTCGAAAGTACTATCTTTATTTGAATAATCAAAAATAAGTTTGATTATCGACACCTTATTCTTTAATAAAATAAAGAATATATCTCAGCAAATAATCGGAGTCATAGATCCTCAAATGAATATTCAAAATAATATTCAATAAATAAAATAAAAGGAGTCATAAGTCCTCGGATGAATATTCAAGTAATATTCATTAAATAGTATAAAGGAGTCATAAGTCCTCGAATGAATATTCAAGTAATATTCATTAAATAAAATAAAGTGAGTCATAAGTCCTCGAATGAATATTCAAGTAATATTCATTAAATAAAATAAAGTGAGTCATACATCCTCAATTGAATATTCAAATAATATTCATTAAATAATATAACTGAGTCATAAGCCCTCGAATGAATATTCAAAATAATATTCATTAAATAAATATTCATTAAATAGAATAAAGTTAAAGTTATCGAATAAACCTTATTCGATTAATAGTTTTGAAAACTATAACCATATATATATAAATATATATATATATATTATACTCGGGAACATCGACTCCCGGTTTAGAAATATGTTCACCTTTTGATCCCCTATACTAAGGGTAAACTCGAATACCGCTTATCTCTAGCATAGGTATTATGCAACTATAAACATTTTAACCAACAGATATATAATTCAAGAATATGAAACAGGCATGCATATATACCATATCACATGCTACAATATATCGCAAGAATTTGCTAATAACAAATATGCATTTATCGCAAGATCATGCATATACATATATACATCACAACAACAATATAACGGGTAGAAAACTTGCCTGAGCGACTGGGGGTTACAATGGCTCGGGACGAGTCTGGTAACCTATAAACAACAAGTAAGTTGGAATTAAACCAAAGTCACTTGTAAATCTATACTTTAACCGAATTAGACTCTAACGCTCGTTTTGCGCTTACTGATTCTCTTAAGTCGCTCGAGTACCCTCGGCTCCACCATTTTTAATAAATTAACCATTACGAGTTTTAAGGCGATTCTTTCGCGAGTGTCTTACCAAATACCTAATCCACTTATTATAAATGTTTCATACTCCAATTAGTCATTTAAGGTCCTTTACCAAGGTTTCAAAGTAAGGCGAGGGGTAAGGGTTCGTTCGCGAAACGTCGTTACTTAAAACGGCCGTTTCTCCTAAACCGTTCATCGGAATCCAACGAACCACATATCAAAACGAAGCTCGTAACATGAACTATCTAATCATGGCAATGGTCAAAACCTAGCAGTGATTTCAAGGGTTCTGATGTTAAGAACAAAAGCAGTCTAAGGTAAATCGGGCATTACGACGGCTATGTTTACGCGATTACCAATATTTATACCACTCCAATTCCTTACCAATTCACTACAAACCACCCAACCATCAACAATACATCAAACAAAATTTATATCAAGGCAAAGTCAGTCCATAATCTCAAGGTTTTCCAACTCATTCAACCACAAACATGATCTACTAACCATAACTTAAGATTCATTAACCATTAACCAAGATTCATATCCAAAATCACCACAAATCCAACCAAACTATCTAACATACATGGATATTGCTATACATACATGGATATTTCTATATATACATTAATCCATCCATAAACTCATCAAAACTCAAAGTTCAAACTATAAGTTAAAGGTGAAAGTTGTTTATACCTCCTTGAAGCTTCCTAACACAACCCAAGAGCTTTGAATGCCTAAAAGAACCTTGATTTTTGCTTGTATAACCTTAACATTTCATAAAAATGAAGAAAACTAACATTAGTTCTTGAAAGTTACTATTCATCATCACTTTTGATGATTTTTTTGCCTAGGTTAAGAATGGAATTTGGCTTCCAAACTTCTACCATGCATTCACTAGTAGGTAAGGAAGCTATGGTAATTACCTTGTGATTTTAGAGCAAGAGAAGCTAAGATTTGGTTTTTGAAGAAAACCAACCGAGAGTTTAGGTGGGGAGAAGAAGAAAGCTTGCTTGATTCTTGAATTCTAAAGTTTGTGAAATGATTTGCTTGGCTAGGACTAATCCTTGGTAAATATCTTCCTTTAACTTTAATAAAGTGATGACATCACCTCCATTACATCATCACAAGGACACTTGTCAAAACCTTATGGTTGGATGATGTCACAACCCACTAATCCCATCTGATTAGTGCTTAATTACTTGGCTAATGGTCGTTATCTGTTTTACGGTTCGCTTAGCTCGTTCTCGTTTATCGTTTGAGAGATCATACCCGGGATCTTATTACTTGGGTTCCCCTAAACCTTTCTCAATATTTTATATTCCTTTTATGATCCTCTCTTATATTCCTTAAATTTAAATCCTTTTAATCATGTTACCTTATACTCAATTATTTCGGTATCTGGTGGATTTTCGGGAAAAATCAAAGTGTTCGGATTTGGATTCTGACAATCTTTACATACACTTATATACCACATAGAGTACTAATAATATCTCAGAAGATCAATAAAAGAACCCCTACATAGTGTGGTATGAAAAGTTTTCTTATTCAGTATAATCAGCAAAATCACTATTCATAAGGGTTTAAAAAAAAATCTAAAAATTGGGGTTATTACAAAAGCCCTGCTATCAGATTTTGTGGAGAAAGCTGGCCCAGAAGTTTCTTATGGAGATGACAACATTGGAAAAACTCTGGGATATGGCAAGATCAATCTTGGGAATGTCATCATTGAAAAAGTAGCTCTTGTCTCAGGACTTAAACACAATCTGTTGAGTACAAGTCAAATCTGTGACAGAGGTTATCATGTGAATTTCTTTGAAGAACACTGTGAGTAATAAGTAATTCAACAGGAAAAGTGGTTCTGAAAGTATACAGGCATGGTAACATTTATGAAGCCAGACTTTCAACAAGTACTGATGGTTCTGCAATCTGTCTGTTGAGTAGAGCATCAATTGAAGAAAGCTGGAATTGGCACAAGAAACTCTCATTTAAATTTCAACAATATAAATGAGCTTGTAAAGAAAGATCTTGTGAGAGGATTTCCAAAAACAATATTTGCTCCTGATGGCCTTTGTGATTCATGTCAGAAGGCAAAACAAAGAAAATCTTCTTTCAAGAACAATACTGAGTCATCAATTCTTGAGCCTTATCACCTACTGCATGTTGATCTATTTGGTCCAGTCAATGTCATGTCTATTGCAAAGAAGAAATATGTTATGGTTATAGTGGATGAGTTCACAAGATACACTTGGGTGTATTTCTTGCATAAGAAGACTGAAACATCATCTACTCTAACCGATCATGTCAAACAGCTGGATAAATTGATCAAAGATTCTGTTAAAATAATAAGAAGTGATAATGGCACTGAGTTCAAGAATTCAATCATGGAAGAGTTCTGCAAAGATCATGGAATCAAACAGGAATTTTCTTCACCTGGAGCTCCACAGCAAAATGGAGTTGTAGAAAGAAAGAACATGACTCTCATTGAAGCTGCACGGACTATGCTTGATGAAGCAAAGCTGCCAACCTATTTTTGGGCTGAAGCTGTACAGACTGCTTGTTTTACACAAAATGCTGCACTCATAAACAAGCATGGAAAAACACCATATGAGATGGTGAAGAAAAAGAAGCCAAATCTGAAATATTTTCATGTATTTGGTTGCAAGTATTTTGTTCTTAAGACTCATCCTGAACAGCTATCAAAATTTGATCTAAAAGCTGATGAAGGAATTTTTGTTGGATATCCACTTTCCACAAAAGCCTTCAGAGTCTACAATTTGAGAACAAGAGTTGTCATGGAATCTATCAATGTCTCTTTTGATGATAAGAAGATTACTGGACTTGAAGATTTTAATGATCATGATCAGCTGAGATTTGAGAATGAAGATTTAAATTCTGATTCTAGAAATTCTGATGACTTAAATCCTGATCCTGTAAGTTCTGATGGATTAAGTTCTGACGTCGTTGAAACTGTGGTAATAACTCTAAAGGAAAATGCACCTGTTCAGGGGGAGCAAGCTGAAGAACCTACCACATCTCAAGACTCTCAAGAAGCATCAGAACCTGTCACTGGCTCTTCAAGTTCAGATTCATCTAGTTCTGATGAACCAAATTCTGATAATTTTGGAAGCTCTGATTCTTCAACTCCTGAAAAATCAAATTCAAATTCTGAAGTCTGAGAGAGCATAACTACAGGGGGAGCATCAGAAAATGCTGATGGAGACAGCATGGATCATGGGGGAGGATCCAGTTCTAGAGATCAACTTCCATCTGCAAGGAAGTGGACTAAAGCACATACACCTGATTTAAGCATTGGAGATCCTAAAGCAGGTGTCAGAACTAGAATTGTAACTTCAAATGAATGTCTCTATCATTCTTTTCTATCTCAGTATGAACCAAAGAAAGTGGAAGAAGCTCTTCAAGATGCTGATTGGGTGCAAGCAATGCAGGAAGAGTTAAATGAATTTGAAAGAAATAAAGTCTGGACCCTAGTGCCAAGACCAAAGAACAGATCAGTTGTTGGTACAAAATGGGTGTTCAGAAACAAAACTGACAGTGATGGCATAATTACAAGGAATAAAGCAAGACTGGTTGCTAAAGGCTACTCTCAACAGGAGGGTATTGATTATGATGAAACATTTGCACCAGGTGCTAGATTAGAAGCCATAAGGATCTTTTTGGCTTATGCTGCTCACAAGAAGTTTAAAGTCTTTCAAATGGATGTAAAAAGTGCTTTTCTCAATGGAGAATTGGAAGAAGAGGTATATGTTGAACAACCTCTAGGCTTTGTAGATCCTAAATTTCCCAATCATGTCTACATGCTTGACAAAGCACTTTATGGCCTTAAGTAAGCTCCAAGAGCATGGTATGAGACTTTAGCTCAATTCCTTCTGGAAAGTGGATTTCATAGAGGCATAATTGACAAGACTTTATTATACCTCAACCATGGAAAGGACTTATATTGTGTATATGTTGTGTACTTGATGATTTCATGAATAAAACACCTTGGTAGGTTTTACTTAGTGAAATTATGTAGCACTCGACGGATAAGATTTATAGTCCCGACGGATGACTCATTATAGTCCCGACGGATGACAACTCATTATCCATCGAGTGAGTAACTTATGTAACAATAAGTCTGTAGCACATTTCTGCATACACCATTGTATAGATTCTGTAAGTAGTATTCAAGTCATGTTGTGTTTAACTAGATATGCAGAATAGGTTGATTAAATGTACATAGATGATGTCTTGTAATTCTGCATAGATGAAATGAAGTCAAGTGTCAGATTGTTACCCGACGGATAAACTACAATGAAGTCGACGGATGATCAACTAGACAACCCGACGGATGATCAATGACTCGACGGATGATCAATGACTCGACGGATGATCAATGACTCGACAGATGATCATGAACCCGACGGATAAAGAATTCAAATATTTGTTGACAGTGACAACACAGTCACATGCGTCGAGGGGATGCAAATGGAATGTGGTAGCCTATTCAACTGGGTTTTTGAGAACAAAGAAGCATTTCCATTTCCATGCTATTATGAAGATATTCAAAGATGCTGGAATAGAGTAATGAAGAAGCATTATAATAGACTAGATAATTTTTGTTTTATTATTTTGTCTTATTACTTTGGAATCTTGGTGATATATAAACCAAGAAGTAGCAACTAAGAAACTATCGATCTAAGCAGAAAAGCAGAGAAACATTTGTAAGCAGAATTCTTAGCATTTCTCTGTAGTCTTAGTTGTTCAATTGTTGTAAGCAGCTGTGAGCATTTTGCAATAGGATTCTCTCGATATATAATATATATCTCTGGTGGAATCATTCAAATCCACCAGAAAGTTTTTAAAGACTCTTGTTTTTAATTACTTGTGATTTGATTCATTTAAGTTTTTATTCCGCATTGTGCTAATCAATTCACTTATATATATATATTTGAGTCAGAACAATTTTATTTCAAGAAAAAGTTTCAAGAATTCCATTCAACCCCCCCCTTATGTAATTCTTGTTATATTGTTAAGGAACTAACAATTGGTATCAGAGCAAACTCTTAACTTACAAAGAGTTTAAAGATCAAAACAATACAGCAAGATGAACAAGAAGGATGTTGGAGTCAAGTTCCCTTTCCTGGATAAAGATAATTACCATCATTGGAAGGTAAAGATGCATCTTTATTTGCTTTCTCAAGATGAGGCCTATGTTGACTGCATAGAAAGAGGCCCTTATATTCCAATGAGATCTACAACAGGAAACGAGCCATTAGTCACCAAGCCAAGGCATGAATGGTCTGATCCTGACATTGAACAAGTCAGGAAGGATAAAAAGGCCATGAATATCCTGTTTAATGGAGTTGATGCAGAAATGTTTGACAATGTTATCAACTGCAAAACTGCCAAGGATGTTTGGGATACAATACAGATCATATGTGATGGCACTGAGCAAGTTAAAGAAAACAAGATGCAGCTCTTGATTCAACAATATGAGCATTTTCATAATGAAGAAAGTGAGTCTCTCACTGACATTTTTAGTAGGTTCCAAAAACTACTAAATGCTCTTAAGTTGCATGAAAGGGTCTATCAGACAAAAGACTCTAATCTGAAATTCCTTAGATCTCTTCCAAAGGAATGGAAACCAATGACAGTCTCATTAAGAAACTCACAAGATTATAAGGAGTTTACTTTGGAGAGACTGTATGGCATCCTGAAAACCTATGAGCTTGAAATAGAGCAGGATGAAAGGATGAAGAGAGGAAAGAATAAAGGAGGATCCATTACAATAGTTGCTGAGTTGGAAAAAGAGAAGGAAGTGAAGATGGAAGCTGTTAAATCAACTTCAAGGGTCTGTGAGAACAAGGGCAAGGGGCTTGCAGTAGAAAGTGAAGATTCTTTGAGCCAAGATGACATGGAGGACATTGATGAACACCTAGCATTTCTTTCCAGGAGATTTTCCAAGCTCAAGTTCAAGAAGAACTTTGGAGCAGCCAAGCCAAATAGAAACATGGTGGATAAATCAAAATTCAAATGTTTCAAATGTGGCTTGGCAGGGCATTTTGCCAGTGAGTGTAGGAAGTCAGATTCCAGCAAGAAAAAGTTTGAGCCTGTGGATTAAAGTAAAAATACTTTGAACTGCTCAAACAAAAGGAAAGGACTTTCATAACACAATAAAATGACTGGGTAGCAGATGGACTGGATGAAGATGAAGATGTCAGCTATGTCAATCTATCCCTAATGGCCAAGTCTGATGAAATAGAGACAAGCTCTTCAAGTAATCAGGGAAACAGAAAGAATCTTTGGTACTTGGATAGTGGTTGTTCAAGACACATGACTGGTGATTCTACCCTGCTCACAGAGTTCAAGGAGAGAGCTGGCCCAAGTATTACTTTTGGAGATGACAACAAAGGTTATACTATGGGATATGGCTTGATTTCAAAGGACAATGTCATCATTGAGGAGGTTGCCTTAGTGGATTGTCTCAAACACAACTTGTTGAGCATCAGCCAGCTTTGTGATAAAGGCAACTTAGTAACCTTTAACTCAGAAGCCTGTGTTGTGACTAATAAAAGAAGCAACAAAGTGGTTCTCACTGGTGTGAGAAAAGGAAATGTGTACCTAGATGATTTCAACTCAACTAATGCAGAATCTATTATTTGTCTTCTCGGTAAAGCAAGTCAAGATGAAAGTTGGCTATGGCACAAGAAGTTATCCCATTTAAACTTCAAGACCATGAATGAGCTAGTAAAGAAATAACTGGTTAGAGGCATTCCTCTAGTGGAGTTTTCTAAAGATGGACTGTGTGATGCCTGCCAAAAAGGGAAGCAGATTAAAGCATCATTCAGGAAGAAACTTGATTCAACAATTGAAAAGCCTCTGCAACTGCTTCATATGGACTTGTTTGGACCAATCAATGTGTTGTCCATCTCAAGGAAAAGATTTTGCCAAGTAATTGTAGATGATTTCTCAAAGTTCTCTTGGACATATTTCCTAAAGTCTAAAGATGAGGCTAGTGAAATCATCATCAATCACATAAGGCAAGTCAACAATCATCCTGATTTCAAGGTTTGAAGAATCAGGAATGACAATGGAACTGAGTTCACGAATTCTGTCATGAGAGCATTTTGTGAGGAAAATGGGATTCTGCATGAATTTTCAGTAGCAAGGACTCCACAATAGAATGAAGTAGTGGAAAGGAAGAACAGATCACTTATTGAAGCTGCAAGGACAATGCTTGAAGAATCTAAACTGCCAACCTATTTCTGGGCTGAAACTGTGAATACTGCATGCTACATTCAGAATATTTCTCTGGTTAATCAAGCAAGATGCATGACTCCCTATCAATTGTTCAAGAACAAGAAGCCAACTCTAAATTTTCTTCATGTCTTTGGCTACAAATGCTATATTCTGAGAAATCAAACTGACCAAAATGGGAAGTTTGATGCTAAAGCAGATGAAGGAATTTTTGTTGGATATGCTGTTGGTAAAGCATATAGAGTCTACAATCTAAGGACCAACATTGTTGTGGAATCAATACATGTTGTGTTTGATGATAAAAAGATTGAAGGATTGAAAGATGGAGATTACCATGAGAGCCTCAAATTCGACAATGTGGAGATGGTTAGTGATGACAGTGATGATGAAAGTGATCAAGAAACATTGTCTAAGGATAATGCAGATTAATCTACTACCAATGAAGCACAAAACTCAATATATATTGAGTTGCATAATGCTTCATCCGTCGGAAGGCAATCTGCGTTATCCGTTGGGAGACAACCAGCTTATCCGTCGGTACTCAAAATTCACCATCCATCGGGTTATCAAAAGGAGCAGGAAGTCAAGATAGATCACCTATAGAAAGTTCCCCTTTCTCAAATCAAAGATCCACAAACTCAGGGGGGAGTTTCTAACAATCAAAACTCAATCACACATCAAGACAACAATGAGGTTTCTTCATCTAGAGCTAATCTACCTCAACATAGAAAATGGACAAAAGATCACCCCTTTGAGCTTATTATTGGTGATGTTTCTTCTAGAGTTCAAACAAGGAGAGCAACTCAAGAAGAATATCTATACAGTAGCTTTCTTTCCAAGGAAGAGCCAAAGAAGGTAGAAGAAGCTTTGTTGGATCCTGATTGGATTTTAGCTATGCAGGAGGAGCTAAACCAATTTGAAAAGAATAATGTATGGAAGCTGGTACCCAATCCTAAAGGAAAGAATCCAATAGACACCAAATGGGTATTCAGAAACAAGATGGATGAAAATGGCATAGTAGTCAGGAACAAATCTAGATTGGTTGCTAAGGGCTACTATCAACAAGAAGGAATTGATTTTGATGAAACATTTCCTCCTATTGCAAGACTTGAAGCCATCAGAATCTTCTTAGCCTATGCAGCCCATGCCAATTTCAAGGTCTATCAAATGGATGTCAAAAGTGCCTTTCTGAATGGAGATTTGGAGGAAGAAGTATATGTCAGTCAACCTCCTGGTTTTGAAGATCCAAATTTTCTACAAAATGTTTATTATCTTTTGAAAGCACTTTATGTACTAAGGCAAGCACCTAGAGCCTGGTATAACACTTTATCAAAGTTCCTTTTGGACAATCACTTCACAAGAGGTACTGTAGATAAAACTTTATTTTTCAGAAATGTTAATGGCTCTAGTATACTTGTTCAAATTTATGTAGATGATATTATTTTTGGCTCTACAGATGAGAAACTTTGCAAAAAGTTTGCCAGATTGATGCAAAGTAAGTATGAAATGAGTATGATGGGAGAACTAACTTACTTTCTTGGTTTATAAGTTAAGCAAGTTAGTGATGGAATATTCATTAGTCAAACTAAATACATTCTTGATCTTTTAAAGAAGTTTGATCTAATGGATTGCACATCTGGAAAAAAATCCCATGGCCACTGCAACTAAGCTTGAATTAAACACTACTGAAAAATCTGTGAATATTTCAAGTTATAGAGGCATGGTTGGCTCACTTCTGTACTTAACAACTAGTAGGCCAGATATAATGTTTGCTACATGTTTATGTGCTAGATTTCAGGCTGATCCTAGAGAATCTCACTTAATAGCTATTAAGAAAATTTCCAGATATCTCAAGGGAACACCAAAACTTGGCATTTGGTACCCTAGAGATTCTGGTTTTGATCTAACTAGTTATTCAGATGCCGATTATGCAGGTTGTAGAATTGATAGAAAAAGTACAACATGAACCTGTCAATTTCTAGGAAACAAGCTTGTGTCCTGGTTCAGTAAAAAGCAAAATTCAGTTTCTACTTCTACAGCTGAAGCTGAATATATTGCTGCTGGTAGTTGCTGTGCACATATATTATGGATGAAAAATCAATTGCTAGACTATGGTTTGCAAGTTGAAAGGATTCCTATTTTCTGTGATAACACAAGTGCAATTGCCATCACTGAAAATCCAGTACAATATTCAAGGACAAAGCACATAGATATCAAGTACCACTTCATAAGGGAACATGTAATGAATGGTACTGTAGAATTATATTTTATTCCAAGTGAGAAGCGGCTTGTAAATATCTTTACCAAGCCACTGGATGAATCCACCTTTTCAAGGTTGGTAAGTAAGTCAGGTATGCTTAATTATTCTTAAATCGATATGAGTTAATTTGCAAGTTAAAATGCAGCCATAAATTTAATTGATTTTTCAGTCTTGGATGAAATTTTGGCTAAGTCAAAATTTACATCTCGACGGATGATCTTTATCCATCGAGCTTGATCATCCGTCGGTATATTATTTGCTAATGAAAATCAATTATTTTTCTGGAATATTTTATGTCTCAACGGATAACAGTTTATCCTCATCCGTCGAATTGTCTTAATCTCAGCCGTTAATTCCATGTACATTATCCATCGAGTATACTTACGGTTTGTAAATATAACACGACGGATAATGGGTGGAATTTTTACAGTTTATTTTTAAACGGCTATTTTAGGCAATTTCTATTGGTTACTTTATTTTACTTTATTATTTTTATCAGTTATTTTTGAGATAGTATAAAAGCATATTTCATTTCAATCGCTTTTCTTTTATCATTCTCAATTCAACTGCTCTAAATTCATTCTCTCTCAAAGCACTTACTCTCTTTCTCTTCAAGCTCTAATTCTCTAACAATGGCACCTGTTGTAAAGATTATGTCTCAAACTGGGTTCATTTATGAGAAGAACAATTTCACTGCACTAGTGAACAAGGGTATTCAGCATTCTGGTGATTATCACAAGATGATGGACTTTGTGAAGAATTGCAAGCTCAATTACGCTATGCTGGAATCACCCACAATCTTCTGTGAAGTTGTTGAAGAGATGTGGACCATTGCTACCTACAACTCTACAGATAAGACCATCACACTCACCATTAAAGGTAAAGCATTCTGTATCAATAGTGCTGTGATAAAAGCATGTTTCAAAATTACTGATGACAATGTGACCTCACCACACACTGACACTGATATAATCAATATGCTTAATTCCATGAACTATGCACTTCCTACTTCTAAACTGAGTGACATTAGGATAATGGGTCTTAGGAAAGAATGGAGTTTCATGTGTGATGTAGTTACAAAGGTTTTCTCAGGAAAGATCAGTAATTTTGATTCAGTGAATATTTCCATGCTTAACATGCTCTACATGCTAGTTACAGATATGTATTTCAATTTTAGTGATCTTGTCTTGTTTGAGTTAGGTTTTAAATTAGGAGAGTTAAATAAAAGAGGTAAGAATGTGTATTATGCTAGATTTCTTATAATGTTAGCTAACCATCTTTGTGAAGAGATTAAGCTTGAGAACCCTAACAACAAATTAGATTGTTGGGTTCAAGAGAGAATGCTCATTGCAGATTTGAACAGGGCCAATCATCACAAGGATGTGCCAATGTTCTACTTTCCTGTAATGCAAGCACCTCAGGTAAGTGAGGTAAGTTCACCTATCCCTGCAACTATTCCAACCTCCACAATTTCTTTGAGTTCAAGTGTGGCTGTGGCAACTGTGTCAATGACCAAATAGTTGCCTACCCAAGCTACCAAACCTACAATTATTTCAAAATCCAAATCAAAGAAAGCCCCCTCTGGTATCTCCCAAAAGATGCCAGTTGAAAAATCCACTAAAGCCAAAGAGGGGAGTGTGAAGGAAGGTAATTTAGGTGAGGGAATGGGTGAACATAAAAGAACCCCAAGAATAAGGTTGGAGAGTTGAGTGAATCCCAGCCTAGCCACACTGCAGTTTCCCAACAAACTGTAGTGCTTAAAAGGACAAAAGCTCATTTCTAGCTGCATCCTCCCAAAAGGATGTAGCTATTGAACAAAGCTCTCAACCAAGAGCACAGGCCAAGAGGGTTAGGGACACAAGCTCACCTTAAACTTATGCCAGAATGAAGAAATCAAAAACCTTTGGGGATGCACAGGGTACACACACTGTGCAAACTGGTGCTAATAAAGACACAGTCACTGCACCTTCACAAATTCAATTTGATGTGGCTCCAATTTATGTGGAGTCACAGCCAAAATCTCTAGTTATTGAAGCACCTCAAACACCAAACTCACCAACAAATTCTCTGGATGTGGATATGATAAACACATCAATTCCTGATTCCCCTTCTTTAACTCTGTTGGGGAAGCCAAAATCTAGTGCAAGTAAGCATCATCTTTTAGATGATTTGTTGGCTCACTTGCCAATTCTTTCAGGAACTGTTGTGTCATCTGTGCCCAAAATATCTTCAATCAGCACAGAGTCAACAATAGTTTCTATTCCCATCTCATTCATTTCTACTCTCTCGACGGATATTGCTCATCCGTCGAGTAGTGATTGTATCCCGACGGATAAGCTTGACAGCAGTTATCCGTCGGATAGCACATCCACTCACTCGATGGATATCACTCATCCGTCGAGTATCTCTACACAGCTTCAAACTTCATTTATTTCAAGTGCAGAAGATTTAGTGGTTGTACAGTCACTCTTATGACTGAGAGAGAAAAGTGTTTTGAGTGAGAGTCTGGGTTGCTCCCAGGAAAAAGGAGAAGAAATAAGTGAAACTCTGCAATCCATTTCTTCAGGATTGGCAAAAGAGAGTGAGAGGAGTCCCACCTTAGTAGGTGAAGGTGAGGGTGTGAGGGTGGGGAGCCAGGGTGAGATCCTGATGCAACAAAAGAGAGAAAATGAGAGAAATCAGGTACTGGAGCTATAAGGATGGATGTCATTGCTAGTGAGTTAATGAATATCCAGGATGTAGACAGGGAAGGACTATCTCAGCATCCTAAAGCTGTTATAGATTCTACTTCTCTTGATGCTGAGGCATTTACTCACCCTGTTCCAGCTTATCAACTTCTAGCTGAACAGGGTAATGACAATGCAGAAAGGATGCTGAATTTGGTGCATACCACACAATCCATGATGAGAGCTAAGGATGCCATCACAGCTTTACCTTCTACAGCTGGTGATGTGGACTATGAGACTGGTGGTTCAGCTGATTTCTTTGGTGATGGAAGTGGGGATAGTGAAGAATGAAGCAATGGATATAGGGGGAGAAGTAGGCTCAAGTTCAAGATCAGGTATGCCATCATGGGCTTTCACTGTGATGAGCATTACTTCAAGGCAACCCTAATATAGTTAATCAATCAGACAAATACTGCTCTTCAAACCACTACCAATGCAAGCACCAAGAAGTTCCTTCAAGCACATCTAGCCTCCCTGCAACTTCAACAAATCCAGGACTTTCAGCATGCCAGAGATGTTAATACCATGAAGGGTGATATTGAGGAGATGAAGAAGGCCCTTCAGACATGATAGATTCTAAACTTCCAAAAGCTACAATGCTTGACATCAAGAGGCAATTAAGGAAAAATTCTGATCTGCCAACCAAAATAGATGCCTTGGACTCAAGAATGTCAGCCATGGAAGCATCTTTAACTGCCATTCATCTGCATCAAGCCCAACAAACATATCTACTTCAAAAACTGGTGGCTGTTCAAACCCCCTCCTCTACTCAACTTGATGATAACAAAAAGGGGGAGAAAGGACCAAGTGAGGGGGAGATGCTTCAAATTCAAATCAGCAAATTAATTGTACTTTCAATTACTATCTCAAAGCCATCAGTTATATATAGTATAGATCCGATCAATGCAGCAGCAGCCAACATAAGAGCAGCTGATAAGGAGAAGTTGAGTTTAGTCAACTGGGAGAAGATTGATGAGGAAATACAGAAAAAGTTTGAACTTGTCAAGGAGCCAGTTAAGTCAGCCATCCATCACTTTCAAGTCAAGTAAATTAGTGTGAATGAGATGAGCATGAATTATCTGGAAAAAGGACAAACTTCCTGCATCAAATCTCCAAAGGCTGAAATAATTCTTAAACCAAGGGTAAATTACTCAAAATCATCATTGAAGAACCCTTTGGATACTGTATATGAGACACCTAAGCCTGATGAGAAGAAGCTTCTGTCAAGATCAATTGTCTTCTACAAAGATCCAGCTGATTCAGCTTCAAAGAGAAGAATTGCTAAAATTTTCAGGAATAGGAAAGAAATTTGTGTGGTGGCTGGACATCCTCAATTTGCTCAAGCAAAGAGAGAAGAAAAAGCTAGATTGAAGCAGGAAAAGAAGCAAGCTACTCTGGATGCTAAAAAGACTAAACAAAAGAAAGAGCAGATTGCTATCTTGGCCAAGCTACATACTGTGAATTCATCACAACAAATTCCTTCTCAGCCATCTGAAGTTATTGAATCAAAGAAGCTAGTTGAACAACAGAAGAAATCTCCAAGAATCAAGGAATTGGCTAAAAGAACCAAAAGGAAACTGGACATTGTTGACAAGGAATTGGAAGATCAATTTCCTAAGGAATCCACACCATCTACATCTCAAGCATCAAAACCCTCTGTGGTATTTGAAGATATCAGGGTGGTGGATCCCTACAGGAATATTCATGGTGAACCTATTGTTCCCAAGGATGAGCCAATAGAATGGGAGAACATACCAATTCCTGACTTCAATCTACCAATCCTTAGCAAGCCAAGAAGAACAAAGTCAAGAGCAGTTAAGAAAGTGAAGCTGTCTCCTCTCAAATCCAAATTAGTAGTCAAAGCTCAATCCAAAGTCAATAGGGGAGATTACATGTACTTGTGTGACATCAAAGAATTTTCTGATCTAAACCTTTATCTAGATGAACTAGATGAAGTGAGAGGTATTGATGCATACAGAAACCTACCTGAAAGGTTAGTGTTCAAGTACAAAGGAGGAAAGGAGATTCAGTGGCCACTTCACAGGATCCTTCAAGAAAGCCAAGCTGTACTGATTAAAGTTTATTCATCCTTCAAGAAGAACTTTGGGTTCAATATTACTGCAAGAAGATTGGTATTGAAGAAGATTGAAGAACTAAGGAGTGTTAGAGCTAAAGATGCACTCCCAAAGACTCTAATCATCCCTAACACAGGGACAAGAGTGCATCTAAGGCCCTACTGGCTGATGGAGTTCATAGATGACAAAGGTGTGAGAAGATTCTTCATATTAGAAGACCAATTGAGCATCTCTAGCAATGAGACTCTCTTGGAAATGCAAGGAAAGCTAAATCTCTCAGAATCTGATGAACTGGAATTCCACAGGCAGCTCCAAAATCAGATTGAAGAAAACAACAGAAAGCTTGGAAAGAGATCCAGACCTTCAAGGAACTAGATAAATCTGCTCAGGCTAGAGGAGCATCTTGAAAATGACTGTGAGCAAAACTTTGTACAATTTTTGAAGCACTTTTTAGTAATATCTACTTTCTTTTAAAGTCATATTTTTAGGGTGTTTTGTTATCATCAAGTATCTCTTAATTTATGGCTACAATTCCAGTAGACATAAATTGGGGGAGATTGTTGTGTATATGTTGTGTAATTGATGATTTCATGAACAAAACAACTTGGTAGATTTTACTTAGTGAAATTATGTAGCACTCGACGGATAAGATTTATTGTCTCGATGGATGACTCATTATAGTCCCGGCGGATGACAACTCATTATCCATCAAGTGAGTAGTGATAAGTGGCATTTTATACCACTTAGAACGTCTTATAATGGCTTGAATTGATGTCTTGAAATCAAGTATTTTGTGTATTTGATGCATTTTTCTAGTGTTTGTGCATTTCAGGGTATTACTTGCATTTATGGAGAGATTTTATCAAGAATAAGTCTTGGCATGTGTTTGGCATTGCACGTGGGAAGATAGGAGCATAATGCAGCAAAGAACGGGAATAAAAATAGAGCTTTTTCCAGAAGGGGTCTGAGCGCCCGCTCAGCTCTGCTGAGCGACCGCTCAGAAAGCTGAGCGCCCGCTCAGGATCATTGAGCGGCCGCTCAGGGACGTAAATTTAGATTATTATTTTTAGACTCCTAATCCTGTTGAGCTTCCAACTTCTGAGATAGTTGGGTTTTGTGGGACTCCTATATAAGTAGTTTCCAGAGACGTTTCACGTAGTGTTGAATCGTAGTATTAATCGAGGAGTGAGAAGATAAGGAAGAAGACCGTTTTAGCACATCGCAATGAAGAGGAAGCATATTTTCTTGTGATTCTTTATTTTGTTGTAACGTTGGATGCTAGTTTTCTTTACTTTGCACCTATTTACTCTTGTGACATACTCTGGTTTAATATAAATAGTTTTAGTTATTATTCTCATGTGTTATTATCATGTTTTCATATGAACCCATGGTGACGATGAGTTCAATCATGGGCTAATCGTGATCATGGGGTCGTAACAGATTTGCAATGGAATTCTTTAGTTAGTTGTTTAATACCTTAGTATGTGATGATTGTATGATATCTAGTATTAATTGTGCTTATTCGTCTTATGTGCGTCGCGAACATATAAGATAGGGTGTTAATCTCTTGTGAAGCGACGGTGGATCTTGAGGTTTAGAACTTGCCATGCGAGCATAGGTTCATGTATGTGTATGCATGATTAGTGGGTATCTCTAACCGTTTTACTTACCCTGTGTAATTATAAGGAATAACTTGTGCTTAAATCGTTATGTTGTCAAATTCTGTAGACATATAGGGTCTCAACATAATTGATGCCTATTCAACTTCTATCTTAATTGTGGATGCTTGGTAGAATGGTATTAGTGCAACGAAAGTTGGCTTGTATCAGTTCATTTTGTTCGATTAATATCATCACAGTTACATGCTAAGGGTAATAACAATAACTATTGAAGGAAGTAGTAATAAAGTTGTGATCTCATGTGTGTTTAATATTGTAAATTTAAGTGTCAATTAAGTGCTTAATTCTCGTAGTTAATTGTAGGTAATAATTAGTTAATCAAATCTAAGTGTTATTGTCTTCACATTGAGAAACAATTATACATTGGTGAGTGAGTGTTAATTGAACATAATTAGTTTGAGTCTCTGTGGGAACGAACTAGAAAGTATTCTATATTACTTGTGAACGCGTATACTTGCGTGTATTATTAGCGCGTGTTTCCATCCTAACAAGTTTTTGGCACCGCTGCTGGGGACTCAGCGTATTTGTTTAGTTTATGTACTTACCATCAGTGGTCATTAGGACTCATTGATTAAGACGTGTTACTTATTGTTTCCGGTTATGTTTCAGGTACTTTAGCGAGCGTTTATGCAAACACGTTCTCGCACTCGCAAGAGGACTTTAGATACGGATGAGGAGACAGATGAAGTTCTTGGAATTCCGAAAAAGATAGATTTTAAAGATTCGGATACAGAAAATGAGCAGAAAGAACCAGTAATCATGGGTGATCGTATAGTTCTGGCAGATCCAGCTCTTATGGACTTTTCTCGGCCTAAAATTGATGACATTCAGTCAAGCATCCTTCACTTGGCTATTCAGGCTACCACTTTTGAAATCTAGCCGGCACTATTCAGATGGTGCATAATTCTGTTTCTTTTGGAGGTGCTGCTACTGAAGATCCCAACATCAACATCAGGAATTTTGTCGAGATCTGTAGTCGTTTCAAATATAATGGTGTGACTGATGAGGCTATCAAGCTGAGGCTTTTCCCATTCTCACTGAGGGATAAAGCTAAGGACTGGTTACATTCTGAACCAGTTTGGTCCATCACTACTTGGCAAGATCTTGCGCAGAAGTTTCTGGTGAAGTTCTATCCAATGGCGAAAACTGCGGCTATGATGAGCGAAAACTGCGGCTATGAGGAGTGCTCTTACTCAGTTTGCGCAGCAACCTACAGAATCTATGTGCGAAGCTTGGGAGCGCTACAAGGAGATATTGAGAAAGTGTCCACATCATGGTATGCCTGATTGGATGGTAATCACTGGTTTCTATAATGGTTTGGGGGCCCAATCTCGGCCCATGCTCGATGCAGCAGCTGGAGGCGCCTTTTGTGCCAAAAGCTATACTGAGGCTTATAATCTTATTGAGACTATGGCTGCAAATGAGCATTAAAACCCAACTCAAAGGATGATGTATGGGAAGGTAGCAGGTATTCTGGAAGTTGATGCAGCTACAGCTATTGCAGCGCAACTCCAAGCGCTCTCTATGAAGGTCGATTCTTTAGCCACCTATGGAGTCAATCAGATAGCTAGGTCTGTGAGCTTTGTGCAGGTTCTCATGCTACAAATCAGTGTTCTCTTATTAATGAATCTGTTCAGTATGTGAACAATTATCAGTGACCGCAGCAGCCTGTGCCAGCTACTTATCATCCTAACAACAAAAATCATCCAAATTTCAGCTGGAGTAATAATCAGAATGCTATTCAACAACCATATCAATAAGGTGTAAGTAAATAGTTTAATCCACCTGGATTCCAGCAAACACAACATTATGCTCAAAGGCAATCATATCCTCAACAAGGAGGTGCAGCTCCACCTTCTAGTGCTGATTTTGAGGAACTTAAGCTGTTATGCAAAAGTCAGGCTGTTTCTATCAAGACCTTGGAAAATCAAATCGGTCAAATAGCCAATGCAGTGCTCAATCATCAACCTGGCATACTTCCCAATGATACTGAAGTACCAGGAAGAAAGGAAGCTAAAGAGCAAGTCAAGGCTATTACCTTAAGGTCTGGAAAAGTTGCTGATGCTGAAAAAGCAAAAGACGGAGAAGCTCAAGTTGGCGAAGAAGAGAAGCAAAAGGAGAAATCGGCGGAACCAAGGAAGACTATTGTTGAACACACTCTGCATGAGGGTAATACAGGGGAGAAATAGCTCTATCCTCCACCACTTTTCCCTAAGAGATTGCAACAACAAAAGCTGGATAAGCAGTTTGGTAAGTTTCTGGAGGTGTTCAAGAAACTTCACATCAATATACCTTTCGCTGAGGCGTTGGAGCAAATGCCTAGTTATGCGAAATTATGAAGAGTATTCTTTCAAGGAAGGTGAAACTGGATGACCTTGAGACCGTTGCTCTAACGGAAGAGTGTAGTGCTGTGCTGCAACAAAAATTACCTCCAAAGCTCAAAGATCCAGGTAGCTTCACCATTCCTTGCACCATTGGCAAGTTGTCTTTTGATAAATGCCTGTGTGATTTGGGAGCAAGCATCAATTTGATGCCGTTGTCTATTTTCAAAAAGTTGAATTTGCCTGATCCAAAGCCCACCTACATGTCTCTACAATTGGCTGATCGTTCTATTATATACCCACAAGGCATAGTGGAGGATGTTCTAGTAAAGGTGGATAAGCTCTTCTTTTCTGCAGACTTTGTTATTCTAGATTTCGAGGAAGATAAGAAGATTCCCATAATCTTGGGGAGACCATTCTTGGCTACAGGACGTACCTTGATAGATGTGCAGAAAGGTGAACTTACTATGAGGGTGCAGGATCAGGATGTGACATTCAATGTATTCAAAGTGATGAAATTCCCTACAAAAGACGAGGAGTGCTTAAAGGTGGATTTGATTGATTCTGCGGTTACTTTAGAACTTGATCATATGCTAATGTCTGATGCATTAGAGAAAGCCTTAATGGGGGACTTTGACAGTGATGATGAGGATGGCAATGAGCAACTACAATATCTAAATACTTCTCCTTGGAGGCGAAAGCTAGACATGCTGTTTGAATCTCTTGGTACTTCTGACCTCAAAAATGCTGAAGAAAAGCTCAAACCATCTATTGAGGAAGCACCTACCTTGGAGCTTAAACCATTTCCTGAACACTTGAGGTATGCTTTTTTAGGTGATGCATCTACTTTACCTGTTATTATTGTATCTGACCTTTCAGGTAGTGAGGAGGACAAGCTCTTCAGGATCTTGAGAGAATTCAAATCGGCTATCGGATGGACTATAGCAGACATCAAAGGGATCAGCCCTTCGTGCTGCATGCATAAAATTCTGCTAGAGGAAGGTAGTAAGTCGACTGTTGAGCAACAGCGAAGACTTAATCCTATCATGAAAGAAGTGGTGAAGAAAGAAATTCTAAAGTGGCTGGATGCATGAATCTTTTATCCTATTTCTGACAGTTCTTGGGTAAGCCCCGTGCAATGTGTACCTAAGAAAGGAGGTATTACTGTGGTAGAAAATGAGAAGAACGAGCTCATCCCCACTCGAACAGTCACAGGATGGAGGGTATACATGGACTACAGAAAGTTGAACAAGGCCACAAGAAAGGATCACTTTCCTCTTCTATTTATTGATCAGATGCTCGACAGGTTGGCCGGTCATGAGTATTATTGTCTTCTGGATGGCTATTCGGGGTATAATCAGATATGTATTGCACCAGAGGATCAGGAAAAGACTACCTTCACTTGTCCATTTGGCACATTTACTTTTCACAGAGTTTCGTTTGGCTTATGTGGCACACCGGCCACTTTTCAGAGATGTATGATGGCTATATTCTATGATATGATTGGAAATAATGTCGAGGTGTTCATGGACGACTTCTCCGTCTTTGGACATTCGTATGATGAATGTTTGAATAATCTTCGTGCGGTGCTTAAAAGGTGTGTGGAAACTAATTTGGTGCTCAATTGGGAAAAATGTCACTTTATGGTGCGTGAAGGCATTATTCTTGGGCATAAGGTTTCTAGCAAGGGTCTTGAGGTGGAAAAAGCCAAGGTGGGAGTCATTGAAAATATTCAACCACCTATTTCTGTGAAAGGAATCCGTAGTTTTCTTGGTCATGCGGGTTTTTATCGGTATTTCATCAAAGACTTTTCGAAGATATCTAAGCCGTTGTGCCACTTGCCCGAGAAGGATGTGCCTTTCAAATTCGATGATGAATGCTTGACGGCATTCAAGACTCTCAAGAAGAGTTTGATAACTGCACCAGTTATTACGGCACCTGATTGGACAGAGCCTTTTGAGATGATGTATGATGCGAGTGATTATGCGGTGGCCGCAGTTCTTGGGCAGCGCAAGAATAATCTCTTTCATGTGGTCTACTATGCTAGTAAGACTTTAAATGGAGCTCAAATGAACTACACCACTACTTAGAAGGAGCTCTTGGCTATAGTCTTTGGTTTCAAAAAATTTTGATCTTATTTGCTTGGGACAAAGGTGACAGTGTTCACTGATCATGCGACCATTCGCTATTTGGTTTCCAAGAAGGATTCGAAGCCTAGACTCATTCGTTGGGTGCTCTTGTTACAAGAATTTGAGTTAGAGATCAAGGATCAGAAAGGTACTGAGAATCAAGTAGCTGACCATCTCTCTAGATTGGAGAATCCAGATTCTACTTCACATGATAAGACATTGATCAGCGAATCTTTTTTGGATGAGCAGTTGTTCGCAGTTCAGAAGGAAGAGCCGTGGTTCGCAGATATTGTGAACTATCTTGTCAGCAATATAATGCCTCCTAATATGAATACAGCTCAAAAGAAGAAATTTCTGCATGAGGTGAAGTGGTATATGTGGGATGAACCGTATTTGTTTAGACAGGGAGCTGACCAGATCATCAGGAGATGTATCCCATTCTGTGAGACAGAGGGGATATTACGAGACTGTCACTCCACAGTTTATGATGGACATTATGGAGGTGAGAAGACGGCAGCTCGTATTCTGCAAGCAGGTTTTTTTTGGCCTACTTTGTTTAAGGATGCTCATCAGTTCGGTTTAAGGTGTGATCATTGCCAAAGAGTGGGGAATCTTACGAGGAAGGATGAGATTCCGTTAAATGTAATGCTTGAAGTCGAGGTCTTTGATGTTTGGGGAATCAATTTCATGGGACCATTTGTCTCGTCCTGCAATAATCAGTACATCTTGCTGGCATTCGATTATGTCTCAAAATGGGTAGAAGTCAAAGCTCTGCCGATGAATGATGCAAAGATAGTGTTGAATTTTCTTCATAAGCAGATTTTCACAAGGTTTGGAATGCCACGAGTAATCATAAGTGATGAGGGGTCGCATTTCTGCAACCGTAAGTTCACTTCTATGATGCAGTGCTATAATGTGAATCATCGTGTTTCTACTGCCTATCATCCGCAAACGAATGGTCAAGCGGAAGTTTCTAAATAGAGAAATCAAGCGCATTCTAGAGAAAGTTGTTTGTCCGTCAAGGAAGGATTGGTCTTTAAAGCTCGATGAAGCTGTTTGGGCTTACAGAACAGCATACAAGACTCCACTTGGGATGTCCCCGTTTTAACTTATGTATGGGAAGGGATGTCATTTACCTGTGGAGCTTGAGCATAAAGCCTATTGGGCATTGAAGAAGTTGAACCTTGATCTAGATGCAGCTGGTAAGAAGCGAATGTTTCGGTTAAATGAACTTGATAAATTTCGACTCCAAGCGTACGAGAACAACAAAATGTACAAGGAAAAGGTGAAAAGGTGGCACGACAGGAAGCTACATCCTAAGTCATTTGTGTCGGGGCAGCAAGTTCTTTTATTCAACTCCCGTCTCCAACTTTTTCCTGGAAAGTTGAAATCAAGATGGTCTGGACCTTTTATTGTCAAAACTGTGTTTCCACATGGAGCGGTGGAGATTTTTGAGAATGATCCGGGCCAAGCATTCAAGGTCAATGGTCAGCGTTTGAAGCATTACTATGGGGGCACGGCAAACTGGGAAGTGGTTAGTGCTGTTTTATTGTCAACTTGAGTAAGGTACGCTACGTCAAGCTAATGACGAAAAAGAAGCGCTTCTTGGGAGGTAACCCATGATTTGTTGTTACAGGAACCCTTAGAAGTTAGTAACCTATCCAAAATCACAAAAAAATCAGAAAAACCAGGACACAAAAATACTTTTCCAGAAGGTCCCTGAGCGCCCGCTCAGCTCTGCTGAGCGACCGCTTAGGGCCCGACTGCTTGAATTTTTTTAGCCTAATAAAAAAACACAAAAAACAAGAAAACATAAAAATACAAACACAACCCCACTACCCACGAATTATCTTCCCATTACACACGTTTTTTCAAATTTTAACCTAATCTCTACCCTATATATATATACAACTATTCCGTATACTCCCCCATACACTTTCAAACCTTAAACTCTCTCCCATATTCAAAAACACAATTCTTAAGCACTTTTTCTCAGTTTCAATGGCACCTAAGAGATCCAAGACTATTGATAGCAGCAACACTGTTCCTACTGCTGATTCTTCAAGGGGTACTGCTGCGAGGCCTCGTTTGTTTGATAGGGCTGCTGAGGAGGGGTATACTAGGCTTCTGGGTAAGCCGATTTTGAAGGAGAGGGGATTCTTACCATCGGGAATGGATGGTGTGTTATTGCCAATGATTGCTAAGAAGGGTTGGATTGCTTTCTGTGAGTCACCAGATGCAGTTCCGATGAGCGTGGTTCGCGAGTTCTATGCGAATGCGAAGGCTGAAAAGAATGGGTTTTCTGTTTTGCGGGGGATGACGGTGGATTATCACCCTGAGGCGATTCGCCGTGTGATTGGACAGCGACAGAGGAAGCCCACGGAGGAGAATTAGAACGAGAAAACAGCTGAAGATTTTGACTTTGATTTGATTTGTGCTACTCTCTGTAGGCCAGACACGGTTTGGACGTTCAAGACTGGGACTAACGAGTATCGTTATTTTTCGGCGATTGCGATGAATAGGTATGCCCGTGCATGGAATGCCTTTATTTGTGCTAATATTCTGCCTACTTCACATGCACATGAGGTTACAGTTGAGCGAGCACAGTTGTTATGGGGTATTTTGAATTAGGAGTACTATGTGGACCTTGGTGAGTTCATCTACCAAGAAATTCTGAAGTTTTTGAGTGGATCGAAGTACACGAACATCCCTTATGCATCTACTGTTACAAAGCTTTGCCGAGCAGTGGGAGTTCAGTGGCCTTCTCATGAGCAGTTGCAGCTACCGGCCGCTCCTATTGATTCCGGGACTCTGAATGTGATGCAGGAGTGGACTAGTGGAGAGCCCGAGGAGCATGGGCTGGGTTATCATCTTCCAGGAGGGCGTCCAGCATGCGGTGCTACCATGGCGAGACCGGGGCGTGATAAGGCAGGTTCTTCTAGAGCTCAGGAGGGTGCTGGGATGGCTGATGCCCAGTATAGGAGGTTGTCGAAGAGGATGGATGCTATATACGAGACGCAGAGCAGGTTTGCTCAGGAGCTCACCCTTGCACTTGGGACTGCTTTTAGAGGCCTTGGAGCTGACATCCAGTGGCCCGTTTTTAGTGAGGACTCTGCATATCCGCCTCCTGATACTCTACCCTCTGAGGGTGATGATGATGATGATCTCTCTGAGTAGGTATACCATGTGTTCCTTTCTACTACCTTCATTGGGGACAGTGAAGATTTTAAGTTTGGGGGTGGTAGTTAAGGAATATTTTGTGTGTGTGTCATATAGTTGCATATTCATGATAATTTAGTTCATATAATTGCAAATTTTTGTCATATAGTTTTTTTTATAGCTTTATTTATCATGTCATATAGCTCATGCATATACCATGATCCCATTTGTGTTGCTTTACCAATTGTTTTGTGATGTTGATGCAAGTGTAGTGATAGCGTTAAGTGATGTTAAGTCTTGTAGGTTGACGTGCATGCTAGAAACACTTGTAATTTCACTAAGTCTTAGAGAATGCTTAAGGACTAGATTGTTGTCATGGTTTGATGGTTTTCAAGGTTAATCTATTGATTATGCTTAGAATTTATAATAGGTTCTTAGTGATAAAAGGCATAAAAAGAAAAATTGAGTAAAAAGTGGAATTCATTGCTAATTATGGCTAGGCGTCAAATGGCTAGTAGCCGGCTCATATTTTTATGCGAGTAGTCTAGGGTTAGCAAGATGGAGCGAGACGCACTTGCTCAGAAATTGTGAAAAAAAAGGAAAAAAAAATATAAGAAAAAAAAAGAAAAAAATAATAATAGAGAGTTAATGCATAATTGATCACGAGTGGGCTCTTCGGTATTCGATTTATTAAGTTCTTAGGGGACTTTGTGCCTAGTGACCTAAGGCTTTTATAGCCTGGGATCCGCTAACCTAACGCTCGCTACATGGATGCCATTGTATAAGTCTTTTGTGGACCTCACTCATTACACGGTCAAATAAGCATTTGTTTGTTGTGTTAAATAAAAAGCATAATTCCGTAATAATCTCCAGTAATCTTGAAGTGTTATAAGTCATTTTGTGCCTAATAAATTATTCTTCGTATAATCATGTGATTACCTTGAGGTTAGTCGAGTTATGATAATTGATCTAGTTTCGAAGCATATCTGTTAAGCATCCGCACATAACACGTTTCCGGCTGTATGTTAGTTTGCATGATTTGATTGATCTTTATTCGCCTAATTGCATTTGTTGAGATGTCGTAAGTTGGTTGGTTTGGTCGTAGTAAGGGGGATCGCTGCATTTCATATTGATTGCATTCATGCATGTTTTTGTTTTGTTTTTGAGTCTGTGACGCTTGAGGACAAGCATCGATTTAAGTTTGGGGGTGTGATAAGTGGCATTTTATACCACTTAGAATGTCTTATAATGGCTTGAATTGATGTCTTGAAATCAAGTATTTTGTGTATTTGATGTGTTTTTCTAGTGTTTGTGCATTTCAGGGTATTACTTGCATTTGTGGAGAGATTTCATCAAGAATAAGCCTTGGCATGTGTTTGGCATTGCGCGTGGGAAGATAGGAGCAGAATGCAGCAAGGAACGGGAGCAAAAACAGAGCTTTTTCCAGAAGGGGTCTGAGCGCCCGCTCAGCTCTGCTGAGCAACCGCTCAGGAAGCTGAGCGCCCGCTCAGGATCGCTGAGCGACCGCTCAGGGACGTAAATTTAGATTATTATTTTTAAACTCCTAATTCTATTGAGCTTCTAACTTCTGAGATAGCTGGGTTTTGTGGGACTCCTATATAGGTAGTTTCCAGAGACGTTTCACGTAGTGTTGAATCGTAGTATTAATCGAGGAGCGAGGAGATAAGGAAGAAGACCGTTTTAGCACATCGCAACGAAGAGGAAGCATATTTTCTTGTGATTCTTTATTTCGTTGTAACGTTGGATGCTAGTTTTCTTTACTTTGAACCTATTTACTCTTGTGATGTACTCTGGTTTAATATAAGTAGCTTTAGTTATTATTCTCGTGTGTTATTATCATGTTTTCATATGAACCCATGGTGACGATGAGTTGAATCATGGGCTAATCGTGATCATGGGGTCGTAACGGATTTGTTATGTAATTCTTTAGTTATTTGTTTAATACCTTAGTGTGTGATGATTGTATGATATCTAGTATTGGTTGTGCTTATTCGTCTTATGTGCGTCGCGAACATATAAGATAGGGTGTTAATCTCTTGTGAAGGGACGGTGGATCTTGAGGTTTAGAACTTGCCATTCTAGCATAGGTTCATGTATGTGTATGCATGATTAGTGGGTATCTCTAACCATTTTACTTGCCCTGTGTAATCATAAGGAATAACTTGTGCTTAAATCGTTATGTTGTCAAATTCTGTAGACATATAGGGTCTCAACATAATTGATGCTTATTCAACTTCTGTCTTAATTGTGGATGCTTGGTAGAATGGTATTAGTGCAACGAAAGTTGGCTTGTATCAGTTTCATGTTGTTCGATTAATATCATCACCGTTACATGCTAAAGGTAATAACAATAACTATTGAAGGAAGTAGTAATGAAGTTGTGATCTCATGTGTGTTTAATATTGTTAATTCAAGTGTCAATTAAGTGCTTAATTCTCGTAGTTAATTGTAGTTAATAATTAGTTAATCAAATCTAAGTGTTATTGTCTTGACATTGAGAAGCAATTACACATTGGTGAGTGAGTGTTAATTGAACATAATTAGTCCGAGTCTCTGTGGGAATGAACTAGAAAGTATTCTATATTACTTGCAAACGCGTATACTTGCATGTATTATTAGCACGTGTTTCCGTCCTAACAAGTAGCTTATGTAACAATAAGTCTGTAGCACATTTCTGCATACACCGTTGTATAGATTCTGTAAGTAGTATTCAAGTCATGTTGACTTTAACTAGATATGCAGAATAGGTTGATTAATTTTACATATATTTTGTCTTGTAATTCTGCATAAATGAAATGAAGTCAAGTGTCAGATTGCTACCCGACGGATAAACTACAATAAAGTTGACGGATGATCAACTAGACAACCCGACAGATGATCAATGACTCGACGGATGATCAATGACTCGATGGATGATCAATAACTCGACGGATGATCATGAACCCGACGGATAAAGAATTCAAATATCTGTTGACAGTGACAACACAGTCACATGCGTCGAGGGGATGCAAATGGAATGTGGTAGCCTATTCAACTGGGTTTTCGAGAACAAAGAAGCATTGCCATTTCCATTCTATTATTAAGATATTCAAAGATGCTGGAATAGAGTAATGAAGAAGCATTGTAATAGACTAGATAGTTTTTGTTTTATTATCTTGTCTTATTACTTTGTTATCTTGGTGATATATAAACCAAGAAGTAGCAACTAAGAAACTATCGATCTAAGCAGAAAAGCAGAGAAACATTTGTAAGCAGAATTCTTAGCATTTCTCTGTAGTCTTAGTTGTTCAATTGTTATAAGCAGCTGTGAGCATTTTGCACACAGGGTTCTCTCGATATATAATATATATCTTTGGTGGAATCATTCATATCCACCAGAAAGTTTTTAAAGACTCTTGTTTTTAATTACTTGTGATTTGATTCATTTAAGTTTTTATTCCGCATTTTGCTAATCAATTCACTTATATATGTATTTGAGTCCGAACAATTTTATTTCAAGAAAAAGTTTCAAGAATTCCATTCAACCCCCCTTTTGTAATTCTTGTTATATTGTTAAGGGACTAGCAACTTACTTTTGGTACAGATATATGTTGACGATATCATATTGGGTTCTACTAATTCCAAACTGTGTGAGAAGTTTGCAAAGCTAATACAGTTAAGATATCAAATGAGTATGATGGGAGAACTCAGCTATTTTCTGGGCCTTCAAGTCAAGCAAACTGCAGAAGGCACTTTTATCTGTCAATCCAAGTATACCAGAAATTTACTGAAGAAATTTAGAATACAAGATTGTTCAACTGCATCCACTCCCATGGCCACTACAACCAAGTTAGATAAGGATACTGGTAAATCAGTAGATATTACTAACTACAGAGGTATGATTGGCTCCTTACTCTATCTAACTGCAAGTAGACCTGATATCATGTATGCTACCTATCTTTGTACAAGATTTCAGGCTGATCCAAGAGAACCTCACTTATTAGTTGTGAAAAGAATTTTCAAGTACCTTAAGGGTACAGCTGATCTAGGATTGTGATATCCTAGGGAATCAAATTTTAAGCTAATTGGTTACTCAGATGCAGATTTTACAGGATGCAAAATAGACAGGAAAAGCACTAGTGGAAGCTACCAATTTCTTGGAGGCAGATTGGTTTCTTGGTTTAGCAAGAAACAAAAGTCAATTTCCACATCAACTGCAGAAGCAGAATATATTGCTGCAGGAAGTTGTTGTGCACGGATTCTTTGGATGAAGAATCAGTTACTGGATTATGGGTTAGAATTTTCTAAAATCCCTATTTACTGTGATAATCAAAGTGCTATTGCTATGACAGGTAATCCAGTTCAACACTCAATGACAAAGCACATCAGCATTATGTACCATTTCATAAGGGAACATGTGGATGAAGGTACAGTGGAATTGCATTTTGTTCCAACAGATCAACAACTAGCAGATATCTTCACAAAACCACTATGTGAAGCTACTTTTATAAGATTGGTAAATGAACTTGGAATGGTTTCAGGTTCTTTCTCTAAATCTGTTTAGTTTTTGTTCTCATGCATCAGACTTTATGATCAATGTTTACAGATTGTATTATCTAATTATAATCTGTGCTTAATTTGAAAATTCATTAAATGCTGATTGTTATCTGATGTGGATTTATATACTCTGATAAGTGTTTTGAATGTTCTGTGGCTATTCAATCCAATGAGGATAACTGTGCTAGATGCTGACCTAGTAGTCTTTAACATAGTACAAATCTCATGTTTGAATTAGTTGTTTATGTGGAAACTCATTAACACAAGCAGATTCTGATATTGAGCTTAGTCAAGTTTACTTTGTATATCTTATTACTAAGTCACAAACTAGATTCTTGTTTCTTATCTGTCAAATTCCGATGTCAGTAAATCTTAAGAATAAACTAAGTGCGGATAAGCCTCACTTATCAAAAGAAAAGAAAAGAATAAAAGTCAGGTACTCCTTTGAGATCTAGAGTAAAAATGTGGAAGGGAAGACCCAAGTGCATTGCTGGTATTAAGTAATATGCATTAGAAAAGCAAAAAAATTTCTTGGTGACTTTTCACACTCTATGATTACTGGAGAAATACTCTGATAACAACATAAATTCTGATAAGCAGTCGTGACTCACTTACACTGAGAAGCCACTGTAAAAAGGAATTTCAAAAGATGCATAAAATGAGCACAAACAGTTGAGGTGGACTCATGCATAAATTTGTTCTGTAGTAGACATCATGACTGATGACAGATTTTAAGCATTTTTCTGAGTTATGCCTTATTTCTAAGATGTACTGAAGTTGATCAGACTTTAATCTTTATCTGATATTTTGTTGAATGCACACACTTTCACTCCATATGAATGATGAAAATTACTGTGGTGATTAAGTTGTTTTTGAAAAACAGTTAAGTGTCATTTGCATAAATTCTGAGGACAAGTTTTGATGGAAGTTTTGATGATTAAACTCTGAAGAAAACAAGTCAGTATTTGTATGAAGAATCACAGAAAAAGATATTCACTTTTTGAGTACAGAAGCCATGTTCCGATGACTGTTAAAATCTGATATAAGTTAAGTTCTGATATTAAATCCTGATGGAATCTTTGATGCTTACGTGGCATTTTTCTTTACTTGACTGATTTGTGGTAAAATCTGAAACAGTCATATTTAAATCAGAATAAATTTGGGTGAGATAAAAACAGTCATAATCATTATGGGTTAGTAGTTAACGTGTATGTCCTGAAAAACTGCATGTGCACAGTAATTGTTAATTATTTCTCGTGCCCATTAACTCTTGCTTTAGATCTTTTACTGACTGTTATTATTACACATCGGTCTAGGGAGACGAGGCATCATTATTTTTTATTGTAATTGTTAAACAGTCCTCGCGTCCCTTGGTATTCCATTGCCTATTTAAATGACTGATCATTCATCTGTAAAATTACATCCTTTCATTTCTCTCAAACAATGGCACATTATAGTTGGTCTAACTGTTATGGCACAGAAACTGTGATCATTTTTCGAAATGGATTTCCGACTCTATATCCTATCAACAACATTCCATTCGACATCTAGATTCAACTTCCAGACAACATTAAAAATGATCTGATGTCTTTCCGAAGAGAAGTTCATCTTCGTAGTCTTAAACAGCAGGAGCAAATCGTTCGTCTTGCTGTTCTCTTTGTTGAAAGTAGGAAGAAGAATTAATTGTCATCCATTTGTTTCTCTTCACCGTTAGCTTTGTCAGTCTTCTTAGACTAGGACTAAGGCTGTTGATGTTAAGAATCGTAGAATAGGACTGTCTTGTAATTTTTGCATGTAATTGATAAATTTCATGAAATGTACTCATCTAATATTGTAATGAAATTTCCTTTAAATTGCAAGATTTGGTCTTTGTTTCTCAAATTATGTGACTGTGCATGTTTTAATTGCAATTTATTAATCTTTACTTCATCGTTTTTTTAACTTTATCCTGTGATGAATGTTTTGATTCACCAATGGTCAATAATAAATTTTGATGATTTGAGGAAATAATTGAAGCACGAGTTTATGCATCTGAACCTGTGATAATTGAAGCTGAGAATGCTACTTCTCGGAAAGAGAAAGCAACTCAAATTCTGATACTTTGAAAAGCAACTCCTTCATTGGCAAGGAGATTGAAGAAAATGAAGGCTAGGAGGTATTTGGCTAAGGCTATATCAGAAGATACTGAAGAAGCTGAGGAAGGGGATCAGGAATCTCTGATCTCACAAGAACCAATTATCATTGAAGCCCTTCCAGCTCAAGCCAAAGACACTGCTAATGGCACAGTTTTTACCCCTCCTATCTCTCCTATTAAAGCTATAGATGATGCTAAAGAACAAACTGATAATTCTGAAATAGATATTCATAATTTGAATATACCTGAAGTTCTTTATCTGGAAGCTCCATCTACATCTAAGACACCAGCTCTGGAGATAAATTCTACCGATCATAATTTAGATGATGTTATTCCTGAATCTCCAGTTGCTTCACACACTGTTGAGCTATCAGAACAGAATGAGTCTTCCTCAAGTTCTGATGACAGTGTTTCTGTTGAGACTCCAGTACCTACTCTAGGCAAGGAAGAATTGGTGAAGAAATTTGTTGAAAAGGAAGCACCTATTCCTTGGGAGGATACTCACTGAGGTGTTGAGTGGACCAAGAAGTGGAATGAATTAGATTTTATTCCATGTTCTAAAATTCTGACAGAGCATATTGCAAAAGCTGATGATTTGCTCACAAATGCTGATTTTAAGACACAACTCAAGATCACAGCTCTGTCTATAAAACATCTTCAAGGTCTACATAATTCTACTCATGAAAAGGTTGATACACTCAAGGAACAAGCTGATAAGTTCAATCTACAGATCAATCTTGACAAGAACAGGCATATTAGACCTATTTCCGAAAAAGTTACAACCATTGAGAAAACTCAAGAGAAGCAACAGGCCCAAATTGCTGAGGTTCTGGCTAATCAAGCTTCTCACAAAGCTTAATTGGATGAAATCCAATCTTTAGTTGAACTTCTTCTTTCTCTCTTACTTCCTGATGATGCCAAAAAGGGGGAGAAGGTAGTTAAGTCCAAATGTTCACCTACTCAAGAACTGAAAAAAGGATGATAAAGGTGATGACCAGGGAAACTCTGAAAAGAGCAGAGGTCAAAGAAAAGTTCAAGGAAAATCTTCTATTCAGAACAAGTCAAGTTCTGATGCTGTGAATGCTCAAAGATTGAAGTCAAGTGATGATAAGCAAAGTCTGATGTCAAGTTCTGATATTCTGATTAAGTCAGGATATGAAGACTCTCAGAAGTTTTTGCAAACTCTGAAGTTAAAGGGGAAGCAGACTATTGTTTATTACAAAGATCCTAAAATCCAGACACTTGATGAGGAGATAGCAAGAAGATTATTTCTGAAACATAATCCAAGAATGGATTTAGAAACTCTCAAGGAGGAAGAAGCTAGATTTGCTGCTAAGAAGACAAATCCTAATTCTAAAGCTTCTGATGCAAAAAAACCTCCAAGGCCTAAAGAAAAAGGCATTGTGATCAAGGAAAAGTCAAATTTTGAAACTTCAAAGTTCAAGACTAGATCACAGACTGAGAGTGATCCCAAAGATAAAGGGAAAGGAAAAATTTATGAACCAACCAAGTCACTGGACTTGAAAACTTCTCAAGATCTGATGAAACCAGTGTGTAAAATGGTTCAAGTAACTGATGATAATCTTGTTGAAGATGAAACTGTTCAAATTTTGAAAAGAAGAAAGATAATTGAAGATTCTAAAATAACCTCTGACACTGCTCAAGTTGTTATTCAGAATAAAGGACAGGAAGGTATAGAAGAAACAACAAATTCTGATCAAGCTATCAAGACGTCAACTACTGACAATGCTCAAGTTGATTTGGATAAAATGACAATTGCTGATAAGAAGAAGCTGTTATGAAAGAAAGCTACTCCAGTTGAACCAAAATCCAATCTCATGATTAATCAACTTGCTACATTTGGGTTGAAAGCCAAGCAACCTAGAGATAGAGCTGGATTAGGTTCTGACGAAGAGAAGATTCAAACAAGAGTAGAGGTTACTCTAAGAGATCCTTTCATATTGACAGACAAACCATATGAATAAATTAAATAAAGGCACCTTGACAAGGTGTTGTCTTCTCAAGTTGTGATAGATGCTCATGATAAGGAGAATCTAAAAGAGAAATCGATCTTATTTTTCAATGATGGAAGGACTTATAGATTAGCTGATACTGATGTATTAAAGAAGTCTATCAGAGAACTTCAACATATTCACTATCTTCTGGAAGTAAAATCTGATGTTACAAGAAGATGATCATAATACATTTTGAAGGCTATAAGAGATCTATTCAGAATCTCTGGTACAAAGACATCTCATTACAGTCCAATGATTACTGAAGGTGATGGAAGAGAAATTCCTATGCTGAAGAGTTCTGCTAAGGTGGAAGTTATTCTGAAAGGAAGATGCTTCTGTTATAATGAAAACTCTTCACATCCTAAGGTTATCAGACTTGGTGATGGACTTGAAAGAACATCCATTCAAGCTCTCAAAACAACCACTTATCAAATTGGTGATAGTAAAGAAGAAGAACTGATGCAGGTCAAAGCACAGTCAGCTGAAGTTCTGAAGAAAGCTGAAGATAATTTGATAAATGATTTTGTTAAGAATCAATATGGATTCAGATTGATTCAGTGATATTGGTAAAGCTGGATATTTTGTAAGTTATAATTAATAGTCTTATTAAACTCTTATTGTATTTGAACTTAAATGTTTTTGACATCATCAAATCTATTAACTTGTACATTCTTGCATAATTTACAAGTTGGGGGAGATTGTTGGATATATTTGAGATGTCATGTCTAATATGTTTCATGTTTAGTTTTCAGATCTTAACTAACAGGAAATATCAGTTCTTACTGGAATCAGGACTTACTGGAAGTCAGGACTTAGATTATCAGAAGATAATATCAGAAGATGGGTATCAGAACTTAAGTACTGGAGGACTAACAGTTAAGGAAGGAAGCTGATTTACAGGAAAAAAAATTGAGACTAATACAAGAAGAAGATATGCATGGAAAGAGTTAGAGGACTAGAAGAATTATATAAGATATCTGGTTGATATATTTTAGGAGACAGAATTATATTCCATATCAACTAGAAGTTATCTTGTAACTGTGTGTCTATATAAACACAAACATAGGTTTACTCTAAAAGAGTTACGATCATCGAGAAGATCATACAATTGTAACCTAGCAGCTCTCGTGATATTTGTTCATCACTGAGAGAGAATAGTTCCATTGTAATAGAGTTTATTATATTGAATACATCTGTTTTCTGTTACTTGTGCTTTAAATCGATTTGATTGTATTCTACACCATATTCAACCCCCTTCTACAGTGTTGTGTGACCTAACATGCATCTATTTGTTATATAGGCTGATAGGCTGGAGAGAGAAGAAGGCTACGTGGCTTAACCAGGACCAAGCATTTTAATTGTACAACTTGCATTTCCATGTAACTTGCGTCCAAGAAAGTGTATTCTTTGTTAACTTGCGACTTGGACTATACTTGAGAATTACCTTCAGCTGATTTTTCATTACTTGCGCATGTAACTCCTTGTGGGGACCCTAACTGGAGACTCCAAGGTGATGCAAGTTACTTAGAAACTTTTCCCCTTCTCCTTACTTGCGAGTTAAAGAGATTAGTGCATTTCCTTTGCCAACTAGTAGCTTGCGACTCCATGTTGTACAAGAAGTAGTGATTTGCGACTAGATCATGCCCAGGGAGGATTTTTTACTTAGATTCTTGCCTAATTCCCTAATTGGCGACCAATTCTCCTTGAGGCTCTAACCTGCGACTTGTGCTCCAAAGGGAAGGACTAACTTGTGACCAACAAGCCAAAGAAAATGGTTACTTGTGACTTGGAAGGCTTGTATTAGCATTGAGAAGATTCTGTGGGCTATGGAACACATGGGAGCAATTTTCTCTTTCATCCTAGTTCTAACTTGCGACCAAGATATAATGGCATAATTAAGGAGTCATTTTTGACTTAGAAAATATACATGCATGCTCATTATACTCTAACTTGCGACCAAGGGGAATTAAACTGCACTTCTAAATTTATTTTTGCTCTCATTTATTCCTTGAGGCTCGTACCAAGTCAAGATCAGTTCATGTACTGAGATGTTGAACTGTATTTCCAGAATATTGCTTCTGACATTCAATATACTGATCAGGGTGACTCCTACTACAAGGTAGTGATCACTTTGACTTAGTTTCTGTAGAGCATTGCAATCCCAAAGTTGTCCACTCTTCTAGTCTTCTCTCTTTGAGTCTTCGTCTGAACCAAAAAACCTATATTCCCATATACGAATTCTCACTTAACAATCGTTCTAATGATAATACTCAGTTTCCTTTTACGAATCACTGACACCTAGTGCAATGGTCTCGTTCACAGGTAACTAATTCCGCTATCAGGCCTTCGTACTATATATTCTCAAATCATTGTCAAGTCTTCTATCGGATATAAACAACTTCACTAAGAATCCTTGAGGTCTTCATACTGATTCTGATAATTGATTCAAATGACTCTAACCTTATTCTTTCGATGCCTGAACGTGTTCATGAACTTCATATGGAACACTGTTGACGTCTTCTTCACTGTAGCTACCTAAACCTTTGTGTATATGCCCAATAAAAAATCTTTACTGTTCTAGTGGAATATATATTATTTCAAAATCCTTGTTCTATGTTGAGTTATCCAAACCAGTATTGTTGAGTTATACATACAACTTCAATCTTGCTCAACAATCTCCCCCTATTTGACTGTTACACCCGACGGTCAAATAATAATGAAAGAGCCACAATTTGGAGGATAACTCAATTAACCATAACCAAAATCTTCAATCAACTTTCAACTTTCATTCCTGGACTTGGAAATAATACTATCTTATATCTACCGCATCTTCTATACACATTCAGCTTCAGCAGAGAATAAATTCTTCTCTCCCTTATGTAAAGTTGCAGATAGATACATCTTCCAAATACTGTATTCAATAATCTTCAGATCTTCCCATAAAGCACATAGAAAATATTTTGGAACTCAGAAAATCGAAACCCGATAATCTCTCCCCCTAAGATGAAGAATCCCCTCCTTAGTACAATAAAGTTGGAAACTTCCCTTCTTAGTTTCGGAAAAACTATTGAATCTTGATAATCTTTATAATCTCTTATATAACCTCTCCCCCTTGGTTGAGTAATCCTTCAAAATGTATCAGAATGAAATCTTAGGATCAAACAACCAAGTGAAGAGATTATATGTTGTAAGCATTTTCTCACCGTGCAAGTGTGTGATTTCTGTTTAGTGATCTCACATTGTGTTTCACTCCACTCTACACTCAAGTGTTTGTCACTCAGTCTCACAGTGTGTCACTCACTCAAAACTCCAATCATCAAAGTGTACCTGCAAGAAAATCCTTTTCATAAAAAAGTTGCATTCCACCTTCAAGCATGGTTCTAAGAATCGGTAATCGCCGATTAATCGGCCAAGGAATCGATACGCGGAGAGCTACCGATTTGATAATGCAAAAAAGGGCAAAAAATCATTTTTTCACAAAACGGGTCAAAATCGGGCTGAAATCGGGTCAAACTCCGAAAAATCGAATGTCATTCAACTGTTATTCAAAGCTTTCCTATGAATCTCCACAAATAAGACCCTAGATATACATATATATATGTGCATATATTGTGTATTTCTTGACAGTATCAGAATAAGAGTTTGCTATAAATATGTGAATAGATCATGAGATCTTGTCAAGTTGACTTTATATGATTGATACGATGATTTAGAATGGTTAAAAGTAAAAAGACGATGAGATATAGCGATGAATTGGTAACGAAAAATGAGTGATGAACTGGGGAAGATGTATTATGTATAGGGCGCGTGCATCAACAACTAATACTAAATTAAATTATTAGTGTGACTATGTGATGATAGAAAATACAAAGTTATATGGGTTATGTTTGTTCAAGTCCATGGGCCGTATAGTATAAGCCGATATACAATACTATGATATGGTAGCCCCTCTAAATTTATACTATATTTATAAAATTTATAAAATATAGATATAAGCTTTGATATTTATAAATTTATAAATAATTTTTATATTAAATATAATAAAGCATATCCGATTTTCGCTCCGATTAATCCCTGGTTCACCGATTAATCCTTATAAGGTCACGTGACCGATCTTCCCCGATTACCGAATTCTATAACACTGCCTTCAAGGATGGAAACTCTCAGTCAAGAGATTTAGAAATGTTTCTTTTAAGAGGGGAAATTAGGATTCTTTTAAGTGGCAGAATTCTTGATATCCGTCAACTTCCATGAAGAAGTATACCTCAAAAACTCGTCAGATAATATCTGAGTCCTCATTTACAAGCTACAGTTTTGACTAAGGTAAAAATCATTTCCAGATTTGAATTCTGGGAAGATAACCCATGATCAATGATATGCCATTAGGGATCAAATATTTCTTCTAAAGTCTGTGAAGACTTATGAGAGTAACCAATCTAGGATCATAAACCCATATTCAATAATCGAGTATAGATAAATGTATCCTAAATCTTAGGATCTCAACCCAAATTCAAAATCAGAGATAATGATCCTAGGTATGGTCCAGTATTCAACCATTGTTAGTGACCTTGATATGGTATAACAACGATTGTTGCGTTAATATCTTCCTTGTGTGTGTGAATCTCACATGTGCATTGAAAATATTTTAACCAAGGGGTAGTGACTCTCATACAGATGCCTTGACTGATAGGCGAATTTTCAATAGATAACAATCTGTTAGGAGAATTCACCTAGTAACTGTTTATGTGCCTTTTTCATCTCTATATCTTTTTGAGAGAATACAGATGGGCTTACAGATGTCTCAGGTCATAGATACTCCACTTCTTTGTGAGAGACAGAGCTGTAGGGTTGACCTTTCTTCCTTATGTGGTGCTTCTTGGCACTATCTCCCTCATTCTTAACTCAACTTTAATACCAAGTGGTATTGATACCAACTATTACTTCTGTCTGACACCAATGGTTACTTTTGATGTATCAGAGCAAAAATATGGTACCAAATGGTGAATAAATCCGAGCTAGGTAAGGATGCTTTTTTGAGAAGTGTTTGGTTCTAATGACTTGGGTTAGAACCTATGAGGTTTGATAGTCTCTTAGTCAGTTCCTAAAAACACTGAGGGTGTTGAAGATCACAAATATTCAAAGTACAATATCAGATAATTTAATGATCAAGAACAAAGTGATTTCAGGTCCAGAGATCTTTAACCTTTACTTACCACAATATGAATTCTTGAAGGATTTCTCAGATGATCATGCATTCTGATTCTTTTGACAATGTTATTCAATCAAATATCATTAACTCAAAACAGTTCAAGTTAGTCCAATACAGATAAACATTATAGAGGAATGGGAGTGAACATAGTTTTAAGCTTATAAGACTTGCATAAGTTAATCAGAGTATGAGATGTATCAAGATCTAAAATCCAGAACAAAGTATAAGCATAGAAAGATCATTAGAGTTACATATAAGTCATAA
The DNA here is from genome assembly GCF_009905375.1 of Apium graveolens. Classification (NCBI taxonomy): domain Eukaryota; kingdom Viridiplantae; phylum Streptophyta; class Magnoliopsida; order Apiales; family Apiaceae; genus Apium; species Apium graveolens. The sequence continues at coordinate 117,528,025 of NC_133654.1, forward strand.
ATTTAATCATTTATGCCAAGAGTATATTCAACAAGTATGCACCAATTGATTAGTCAATTACAAGACCAAGCCAATTAAAAGCTACTCCTGACATAATATATCACTAGTTATGCTGCATATTTATTCTAGCACAAGACAAACAGAGTTATTCAAGTATAAACAGAGAGTCAGAGTGATCAAGGAATCTGTTGTCAGAGTTACCTAGGTCTGAAACCTAAAAATCATACAGAATTATTCAGAAATCATGATATAATCACACAGAATCTAATCATAGTACTCAAGATAGTTGCACAAGATCTTAAGTAGGATCTAAACCTATAAATCATAGTTATAATAAGATCACAAATTATATTACAAGATCTTAGATCAAAGTGAAAATAAGATTGAGATGTGTGTGCTAAAATAAACATCAATATCATGAGTGTTTGCATCAGAGTAAAAATATAGCATGTAAACATTCAAACAACTCATATATTGCATCAAAAACTCTAACTTATTTACCACTAGCATATAACATGTAACACATGGTAATCAGTTAGCTTCAAAACAAGTTTACAAACATGGATATATATAATGAAGTAGATATGTAAACTTACTTTCCCCTCAAAGCATCATCATAGGGGTAGTAAAGTTCATCCGTGTCAAATTACATTTGTTGATTTCCAATTATTTGGACAAATTCAACATGCCGAGTTCACTAACCAACTTATTGAAGGTGACTTCAACAAATGGCTTTGTGAAAATGTCTGCAATTTGATCTATTGTGGGAACATAGTAAAGTTCCACAATACCATTCATTCCATGCTCTCGAATGAAATGATACCTTATATCAATATATTTGGTCCTTGAATGCTGAACATAATTGTTTGAGATTTCTATGGCACTTGTGTTGTCACAGTAGATAGGAATATTCTTCAAATCGAGTCCATAGTCTTGAAGTTAGTTTCTCATCCAAAGAATTGGAGAACGGTAGCTTCCATCAGCAATGTATTCCGCTTCAACAGTAGATGTAGAAATTGAATGTTGCTTCTTACTAAACCAAGAAACCAATCTTCTTTTAAGAAACTGATTAGCTTCTTGAAGTACTCTTCCGATCAATCTTACAATCAGCGTAATCAGAATATATGTAACCGATGAGATCAAAGCCCGTATCTTAGGATACCAGATACCTAGATTAGGTAACTTCAGGTATCTGAAAATTCATTTGACAGCTATCAGATGAGATTCCTTTGGATCAGCTTGGAACCGTGCACACAAGCATGTAGCAAACATAATATTTGGACGACTTGCAGTCAGGTCGAGTAATGATCCAATCATGCCTCGATAATAAGTGATGTTCACTTTCTTACCATACTTGTCTTGATCAAGTTTTGTGGCCATTGCCATCTAATTCTTTGTAGTTGTTGAATCTTCCAAGTTATATTTCTTCAGAAGATCTATGATGTACTTCGTTTGACAAATAAAGATACCATCTAATTTCTAACTCACTTAAAGTCCAAGAAAGAAGTTCAGCTCACCCATCATACTCATCTCATACTTACTCTGCATAAGCTTAGCAAAATTTGCACAAAGTGCATCATTCGTAGACCCAAATATAATGTCGTCAACATAGACTTGCACAAGTATGATATCATTTTATGATTTTTGTAAAATAGAATCTTATCTATGACACCTCTAGTAAAACCATTTTTAAGAAGAAATTCTGCAAGATTGTCATACCATGTTCTCGGCACTTGCCTTAGACCATAAAGAGCCTTGAAGAGAAAATAGACTAAATCTTCAAACTCAGGATCTATGAAGCCAGAGGGTTGCTCCATATAGACCTCTTATTCAAACTCACCATTCAGGAAAGCACTTTTCACATCCATCTGATATACCTTGAAATTTGAATATGCTGCAAATACTTAAAACATCCCGATGGCTTCAAGTCTAGTAACTGGTGCAAAGGTTTCATCAAAGTCAATTCCTTATTCTTGAGAATATCCTTTAGCAACCAGTCTCTCCTTATTCCTTTTTACTACACCATCTTCATCAAGCTTGTTTCTGAAAACCCATTTTGTGCCAATTATTGATTTGTCTTTAGGTCTGGGTACAAGCTTCCACACTTTCTGTCTTTCAAACTGATTGAGTTCCTCTTGCATAGAAATCACCCAGTCAGGATCTCCAAGAGCTTCATCTACTTTCTTTGGCTCCATTTGAGATAGAAACCCAGAATAGAAACATTCATTTGTTATAGCCCTTCTATGTTAAGGTTTATACTGAACTATTTGTTTGAAGTATATACTATTATAATAATCATTTGAGAATCTTGAATGCATGTTTTCACTTTGTCTGGATATTATATGTGACGCCCTCAATCTCGGGGTTATGAAATGAGGACCCACACACCATTAAACTAACATTAATAAAAACATAAACCCCGGTTAACTAATAACAGGATCTAAACAGGATTAAGTTTGAGACAAGATATAACTACCAGCTAACAATATACATTTTAAAACCCAAAATAATATTAAATTCATACAATCGATTCCGACTTCCCCATTGTATCTTTACAACCTTCCAACTATAGCGCTTGCTCACACATCATGTACTACCTGCTTTGGCATCTGGAAGCCTACGACACGGTAGGGGCCACCAGGTACGCTCTTACGAGCAGTGCGCCTAAGTTTTGCCATCTTCTTGCTTAACTGCCATGGTTAGAACAAAGCAAAATTTATGAGCATAAAAAGCTCAGCAAGTAACTATATGACAGTTTTATGATGCAACAATAACAATATCAAAATAACTCTTGAGGAATTCTACTTTAAATCTCTAGGTGGCAGATTTCTATTTCTGGCTATGGAAGGGTTATGAAGAAAGATTTGGGCTTTCAGGAATCAAGGCTCAAGATAGGGTGAAAGCCGACATTCATTACAAATCAATAGCAGGATCTCAATGGATCTTTCAAGTGGAAAGCAAGAATCTATTCAACTATGGGAATCAACTTTATGATAAATAACAATATCAGAGATAAGAATCAGGGTTCCCAAAGCTATATGCTAAATAATAACACAATCAACTCATTTCAATTCATTTGAAATCATTTCATCTGCAAGGAAGCAATTGCTAAGGAAATGTATTCAATTACTCTTTATAAAGTGAAGGGAACCCTTGATTGGACTACGTTAACTTTCATAAATAATAATACGGTGATCAGCCCGTACCGACCTCCATCTGACTGTTAAGGTACCTGTGGCATAATTTCAGCCTTAAATTAGACTAGCCCCGCTAGCCTCTTATATGACTAGACTAGTCGCACTAGTCTCTTACGTCTTAATCCAATCCATCAGGAATTCATTTGAAAAACCTTGTGTTGGAAAAGAAAGGTTTGACTAAGTTTATTTTTATCATTACTAAGAATATGAAATCATTCGGACTCTTTCAAGTCGAAAATCATTCTTAAGTTCAATTCAAGAATTCAAAGATAGTGAACAGATCAAAGGTAAGCAAGGATCATACTAAGGATCTTGATCAAATGATAAACAAGGTATACAAGTTAGGAAATCAAAACGGTTCTAAGGATCATTACAGAATAAGGTATACAAAGGAATGAAGGATTTGGGTTAATCGAAGCATTACGCAAGGGAGTTCATTAAGGTTCTTAAAGGGTCTACGAGAATTCAAGGTATCAATAGAAGACAACAAGTAATCAGGATATGAATCAACAGGGTTACTATAAAGGTTTGAACAATAACCATATCAAATCATTACAAGAACAATATTAGGGTGTTTCAATAGATCAATGATAGATATAACATTAGTATCAACATCAGGGTTCAAGAATCAATAACAGGTTATCACAAGTATTATAAAAGATCAGTACTCTATCATGGCATCATCAATATCCTCTCTATAATCAATTTATACAAGTAGGCAGAGTTACTTGCCTGAATTCGCTTTCCTGCTTTCCGTGGTTTGAGCTACTACCACCTGGAATACCTTTCCCTTTCCTAGCCTGAATGCCTTCACGATCCGAATCTACAATCCAAAATCAAAACCCTAATTAGATTCCCACTTGACGTTCCCGGAATGTTTAATAATTACCCCAATTCATTCTAACGCTTAACTTATATATACGAGTATAATCATAATTATATACACATAGCTTTTAATACAATATATTTTCATACTTGTACTCCACACTTTAGCAAATAATCACCTTTCGTATGACTCGATAACAAAACAACTCAATCCCTTTCCTTTTTATCCAAAAATTTGAATCAAAGTCACATATTAAACCAAATCAATTTCCTAATATCTCGACATGCATTCACTTAACTAGACTCTAGAATCAAATCAACCAAATAACTTGAATCAATCCCTTTTAACAACCATGATCATCTCGGCTTTCCACAAAACACAAACAAGAAATCAAATATCGAAAAGCAACCCTTTTAAACCCTTGTTCTTTTTACTAAAACCAATTCAATACCTATACTAATTCACGACAACTTATCTTTTAACCATTTTTAAACTTAAATAGTTACATGCAAAGATATAACTTGACATGCATTTGACATTTCATCCAAAACTAATTCAAATTCATCTCTAAAATCCATTTAAACACATAATTCAACTTAATTTCTTAAGAACAATCAAGTACATTCGAAATTTTCAAGAACCATAACATGCATGCTCCAATCTGAGTCTTTGAACTACCAATCAATCTAATTATCCAATATTTTTTAAGAATAAACATCAACAAGTCATTTTCATTAATAAAAATCAACTTGATGCTTTCAAAAATCAAGAACCCATTCGGGTTTTTCCAAAACAACACATGCAAACACCAAAAATTTAGTTTGAGGATTCTAGAGCTCAGTTTTAACATCATCACTCACCACTGGTTCACCGGAGTTCATCGCCGGTGGCGGTGGCTTCATAGTGGTGCCCCCACTCGGGGGTTTCCAACCCAAACCACCAATTTTTACATTAAAAATAAGCATGCAATCATGTATTATCATTCAAAACCATTTGAAAATCAAAGACCCTTTTTGTTTTCATCAAAACCGAACCAAAATCACATAACCCGACTTTGGTTTTTTCCAAAACTTTGGAGATAGTAACATGCATCTACATATTTGAATAGAGAAAGCAAAATCTTGCATATTCATGGTTTTATAATCGAAAAATGATGAAGAATGGAGGAGAGATTGAAGAGAGAGAGTACCGAGAGTTAGAAAGAGAGAGAGAGAGAGAAAGAGAGAGAGCTTCGAGAGTGAGAGAAAAGAAAGACAGAGTTTGGTGGTGAGGAAAGAAAAGAAGGTTGTGGGGGTGTAGGGATATATAACTACCAAGGAAGGGTAGTTTGGTAATTTGGTTAAATGAATTTCTGAATTTTCTTTTATTCTTACTAAAAATCGAATTTAATTAATACACAACCCTCTCAGGAAAGATGAAAATGTTATGAATAACAATTTTAGAATATATATCTAGAAATTAAATTTCTAGACATATTTTTAAAATAATTTTTGAGCTTACGGTTTATTTTATATGAATTTTACAAGATTGCGCTTAAAATAGAATTATAACTCGATAAAATCATTTTTCAAATACACCGATCGCCAAATAATTTCATCCATCATTTTTAGAAAGTCTCTAGGACTATTTCAAAGATAACAAAATAAATTTCACGCCTTGACCATACTCAGATAATTTTATAAAAATATATAAAGGTTCAATAAACCTTGTTTTAAATCAAATAAATCCCTTAAAATCATTTAAAAAAATAACCAGATCACATAATCATGCACATTATCTGAAAATAACATATACTTACATATCACGACTCACATTGTAACACATTCAATCATAAGAATTTCCCCTTTTTATTCATATTCACTATTCGCGTAACGGGACGCGTCTTGTCTAACGGCCCGACGCTGAGCGTTTCCACTTACGCTTCACAATCATTCTTTTTATATCAACTGACACATCACTGGAATATAATACTCACTTAAACATTTCTATTTCACACAATAACACATAGTTCACATTTAAATACCTTAATCTCTTTTTAAGACAGGTTCCGTTCAACCTGACGACCCGACAACATAGCTTATCTCCTTAGCTGACTCATCAAACAGGAACGGGTCATTTTACGTTCCCAGTTACTAATATACAACAAAGACAATTAACCAAAAAAATCATTTAACCCTTTATTTAATCACATAATTTATAATTACAACACAGAATTATACTTTATTCACTTAATCACGTTGCGAAATTCCTAGTCCTACAATCTACCCCTTAAAAAGATTCTGTCCCCAAAATCTATTCTAAGCAAATAGATGGGGAAACTTCTCTTGCATTTCACTCTCTAGTTCCTAAGTTGACTCCTCTACTTTAGGATTTATCCACAACACTCCAACTAGAGGTACAACTTTATTTCTAAGTGCTTTTTCTTTATGATCCAAGATTCGCACTGGTTGTTCCACATAAGACAGATCTTGTTGAATTTCCACTGGTTCCAATTCGATTAAATGGCTTGCATCAGCATTATATTTCTTTAGAAGAGAAATGTGAAACACGTTATGAAGATGTTGCATCTATGGAGGTAACGCTAACTCATAAGCCACTTTCCCGACTTGTTTAAGTACTTCGAATGGTCCAATAGATCTAGGACTCAGCTTTCCTTTCTTCCCGAATCCGGATAACCCTTTCCACGAAGATATCTTTAACAACACTTTGTCTCCGGGCTCAAATTGCATATCTTTCCGATCTTGATCCGCGTATTTCTTTTGTCTATCTTGGGCGGCAATCAACTTTTTATGAATCACTTCCACTTTCTCTTTCGTTTGTTGAACTAGCTCTGGGCCAATTAGTTTGCGCTCACCAACCTCGTCCCAATATGTAGGGGATCTGCATTTTCTTCCATACAACGCTTCATAAGGCGGCATGCCAATACTCACGTGATAACTTTTGTTGTAGGAAAACTCAATCAATGGCAAATGATCGTCCCAATTTCCTTTGAAATTTAATGCACAGGTTCTCAACATATCCTCGATCATTTAAATTGTCCTTTCGCTTTATCCGTCAGTTTGCAGATGATATGTCGTACTCATTTTCAATTTAGTCCCCAAATGATCATGAAATTTTTGCCAAAATCTCGAGTTAAATCTCGAATCTCTATCGGACACGACAGACACTGGAACTCCGTGACGCATCACGATCTCGTCCAAATATATTTTGACCAACTTTTCCAATAAAAATCTTTCGTTGATTGGCAAGAAATGAGCTGATTTTGTCAGTCGATCGACTATCACCCAAATTGCATCATGATTAGACTTGGTCTTTGGAAATCCTACCACAAAATCCATCGCAATATGTTCCGATTTCCATTTAGGTATATCTAGGGGCTGAAGCAGTCCACCCGGCCGCTGATGTTCTGCATTGACTCTTTGGCACATATAGCATTTACTTATCCATTCTGCGATTTCCTTTTTCATGTTTGGCCACTAATAACTTCCTTTTAAGTCCTTATACATCTTTGTACTTCCAGGGTGAATTGAAAATCTGGAGCTATGTGTTTTATGCAAAATCTCATGCTTTAGCTCCACAATGTTAGGTATCCAAATGCGTGAGTTAACGCAATATATTCCTTTTTCATCCTTTTGAGCTTTAACTTCCTCTCTTGTCAACTTATCTTTCTCATGGTTCATTACATGTTCTTGACAACATCGAATATTTTCCAAAATTTCTGGTTGAAATGACATTGCATACATGGCTCCTCTTCCTAATTCTGGAATCTGCACTTCTATTTTCAACTTCTCAAAATCCTTTATCAATTCTTCTGATGAAGTTAACACATTCATTCTTTCTTTGCGGCTTAATGCATCTGCTACCACATTCGCTTTCCCGGGATGATAACTTATCGTACATTCATAATCTTTAATCAATTTTGACCATCTTCTTTGTCTCATATTCAACTCCTTCTTTTTAAATATATACTTTAAACTCTTATGATCCGTATAGATCTCACACTTTTCTCCATATAAGTAATGCCTCCAAATCTTAAGAGCAAACACGATCGCTACTAATTCCAAATCATGCGTGAGATACTTCTATTCATGTGGATTTAGTTTCCTTGATGCATATGTTGTTACTTTCCCGTGTTGCATTAACACACATCCTAACCCTTTATACAAAGCATCACTAAAGATCACAAACTCTTCTTTTTCATCTGGTAGCACTAAAGCTGGGCGGTTACCAATCTCTTCTTCAACTCTTGAAAACTTTCTTCACATTTATCTGTCCACACAAACTTCTCATTCTTCCTTGTCAACTTAGTCAACGAAACAACAATTGTACTATCCGCGACATAGCGTGTAATTATTTTTATCGATAATTAATTATTAGGTGATTTTTGGTGAATTATTTGATTATTGGTGTTGATATGTGGATGTTTATATTTGGTAAAGTATAGGTATGTTAATTTTATTATGTCCATAATAAAATATAGATAATTATGGTATTTTTTTTGGTAATTTTTGGAGTGTTATATGATATTATATTGATTTATGAATTTATTAATTATTTTCTGAATAATTACAAAACTATTTTATAAAGTCGGGAATCACCCAACTTCAACCGTTTTTGCATTTTTACAGCCAAAACTCTTCGTAAAACTCCATCCTAACCCAATCTGGTAATTCCGGACATTTTTCGTGTTTTAACTTTTTCGATCCAGATTACCGTTTGACCCGTGCGCGGCCCGACGCAAAATTTTTGATACGATAATCATTTCGATAAAGCAACAAAACCCGTATTCTCGAAAGACGGGATAATATTACGTTGTTTTCGTATATAGTGTTTTATAAGAAGCCCGATTTGGATAATAATCCAATACGGGTATCAAATCTGATTGTTTTTGCAGATACTTAGCGGCTAAGTAATTAATTTATCGATCCAATATGATCCAACACGAACCAATATTCCATAAATATAAATAGCTTTTTTCTTATTTCATTTTATTCGTATAATCATAATCGATCAGTAAAATTATAGAATTACAGAGAAAAACCTGTAAAATCATTGCGTTCTTGAGAATCAAACCCAAAAACGAAGATGTTACCGAACTCCGATTCGAGCGTGCCATATATCAATCGAAGCTCTCGAAAAGTTCTTTCTGAATCAATCAACCATTTTAGTGCAACAATCAAGGTAAATTTCTTATTTATTTATTTTAATTCGAATTAATTAAGGATTAAAATATGAATTTTTGTTCTTGATGTTGTTTGTGTGATTTGATAATTAAATCATGTAGATCTTTTCTTCCTGGTCATTTTGGTATATTATATGACTAATTTGGAGTTCAATAACATGTAGAAAAGTGTGTTTGATTCTCGGATTAAAGAAATTAGGGTTTTAGAACTATGAATGTTCTTAATCGAATTTAGTAACTTTTGATTCATTGATTTTGGGATTAATTAAATGGTATCAACTTATAGATCGTTTCATAAGCAATCGAACCATGTAAATTTGGAGAATGGAGGAGGACTGGAACAGGTTCGTCGGAAAACGCCGCACGACGGCGTCGGAAACTTCGGCGGAGTTTTATGGGCAATTCAGGGATGGTTTGCTTGAAATATCTGTGCGACTGTGTTGTTGGAAGCTTGGGGATTATCCCCCATAAATTTCATGAGTTTCTGGAGTATTTTTAGGCCGCCAGAAAAGCTCCGTGGCGGCGGCCATGGAGTTCCGTCCGGCAAGGGAGGAAGAAGACGGGGGAGAGTAAATTACCACTTGACCCCCTGTAGTTATGCGGATTTTCAAAATAGTCACTGCAGTTTCATAAATTTACAAAATCTATATTTTTATTTCTAAAAATTTCAAAAATTGTATTCTCTTTTATAATTATTTTTAGAAATTGATTTTGATTATTTTAAAATTCCCAAAATCCATTATTTATTATTCTATAAATTATTTTGAATTCAAAAATAAATCTTAATTAATTAATTAATTAATTAATTTGAGTTGATAATTAATTATTTAATTAGTCAAGTTATTTAAATATTAATTGATTAATTATTTTAACTAGTTATTAATTAATCTTAATGGATTATTTAATTAGAATTAATTATTTATTTTGATTTAAAAATTACGAAAAATAGTTTTGAGCTTTAAAATATTATTTTTAAATTATTTTCAAGGCTCGATAGTTTTTATATAATTATTTTTAAGTCAGATTCGGGTGTTCGAACCCTATTATTTAATTATAAAGTGATTCGTGACCCGTTTTAATTCCGAAAAATGTTAAAAAATTCGTATTAAATACCTGGAAAATCATTTTAACCCCGAATCTTCTTTGAAAAATTATTTTGATCGAATATCTTGCATGCTATGTGATACGTGTTATCTGATTGATGTGTTTTATGCCTATGTGGTTATTGTTTGACGGTTTTTGCTGTAACTTTCAATCCGTAAATCGGATTTGGGTAAAACGAAGGGTAGATAAAAGCTTATGACGTCTATGTGACGATTAGAATAATATGAGATTGAGTATTGATTGATACTTATGATTCCTAGCAGAGTAAGCGAGGCATAGAAAAAGAAAGTCACTGATCCGTAAATGGAATTGAAGCGTAGAAAGAGAAGGCAAGTGATTGATGAATAGAAGCAAGGCATAGGAAAAAGAAGGAAAGTGATTGATGAGTAAAACTGTTAGATGAGTACCATTAAAGTTAGAAATCATCTATGATAAGGCAAGTACTTCTGAACCTTTTTCAAGACATATTGCAAATATTTTTGAACTTTCTCATAACATGTTGCCAGTATTCAAAATAAATCTTATTATATATTGCAAGCGCTTTAAACTATTCAACCTTGAACCCTGATCATATCCTTGAACTTGAACTGTAAGCCTTATTTCTTGTAAACCACCAACAATTGATTTCCCAAATACAATACAAATACGATACTACTCCACAAATACATACCCACCATAAACAAAATACTGAAACAGAATTACTTGAGCATACAGAAACTGATATACCCTATACTACCCTATATCATCAAAGATCTATACCCTGCTTTATCATTGAACCATTGTTCATCATATACGTGATTCTTCATTAGGCTTGAAGCCGTTCTTCATATTTACACCTTGAGATACCCTGGTGATGCTCATAAAATGTTTTATGCTCCGAGATAAATGCTTTATCAATGTTAATTATGATTATATTTTATTGAATTACAATGATTAACATATTAAATCATTTTAGAATTGGATGGTTTTATAAATATGGACTAGATTCGTGGTCATATCAGGCCAATGTGTTCCTTGGATCCAGTATAGAGAGCATAGCTGTGTGCCTTGCTCGGGGTTAGTGCGTGACTGATCAGCAACCTGACCTTATTTTTTTTAAATGAAAAGTGAATATCCGATCCTAATCATTGCTTATCCAGAAACTTGATTCTTCAGAATCATTTCAATTGATCATTGTTTAACCTCAGTTATTGCTATTATGACTTGCTGAGCTAGTTAGCTCACTCTTGAAAATCTTTTTATGTTTTCAACAGTTGAAAAGGAAATTGTTGGTAATGAGGATTCCTTGTCCAGTGTGCGAGCTAGGATTCCAGGTTAAGTTGGATCGATCTAGAAGGAGCTTTATATTGTAGATGAGTTATGCAAGATTATAAGAACGATATCATTATTAGTTGTAAGTTGAACTAGTTGGGATTTGGTATGATGTAATAAAAGTTAAGGTTGTGGCTTGTTTCCATACTTTAACCCGTTACGATCCGTGGTTGTGTAAAGAAGGGTCAATGCATATAATATTTTATATACAGATTTATATATTGGGTGTATGTTATGAACCCCAAACTTCTGACCCGGGTTTGGAGGGCGTCACAGGTTTGATATCAGAGCTACAGGTTATAAGTCACTGAAACAAGCCTAGATTGTCGAGAATGGATAGAGGGTTAGAATTAAGATTAGGAAATAGGAAGATAGAATGTCGAGAGGTTGAGTGCAACTGTATAGTAGGTTTTGGTATGATTCGTGATGAGATTCGAGATTCTTATCTAGCGACGCGATTATCAGATAGCGGCGATGGCAGATTCTTTTATCCCGGAATCGTCTGATCATTCGAAGCCTTCAGTCGGAGGACCATCATTTGATTCACGCCCTGCTCTTCCACTGGTGTTAGCTATATCACCTCCTGTTGCGACGGTTGCACCTTTTCAAGCTATTATCCCATCCCCCAATGCGAGACTACCTATTCAAGAATCCCCCACATGCTGATTCTAGTTCTACCGGATATTCAGCTGTAAGTACATCTTTTATGTCTCCCCTACACCTTGTTCTATACCATTAATTTAAAACCCGTCTTATGAAGTAATAGCACCTATGAGGATGGATTTGAGAGCTACAATATATGGTGAGTACACGAGATATTAAGAAGGGTGAGAAGAAACCTAAAGAGAGGATTCGTATGTTCTAGAGAATAGCTGCTACCAGGTTATATGGAGCTACTAGTAAGTATGCCACCCATGAATATCTTGTGGAGTGAGCTAGATGGATTTTAAAGGAGTTTGAGAAGATTGGATATCGAGAGTTTTCTTAGAATTAGATAATGATGTTATGACCAAACATGATACGTAGAGTAGTATTGTAATGTGATATTAGCCGCTCTTGTTTTATAAAATAGATTTGATGATTATTAGATACATATGTTATATTTAGTAATCATAAGGGTTGATGATGGGAGTATTATCAGTATGGAAGACTAGAAGTGAAGATACGAATACGATAATATGCAACGATAACTGGAGTTTTTATCGACCAATGAAGGCAAAATGGACCCAACAAGGGGTAGAAGATATATGGAAATAAATGGGCTTTCTTCTAGATTGTTTTCTTACTTAAATTCCTTGTGGTAGTTGAGAAGGACGACCACCAAATCATATAGTAATGACGGCCAGGTGTATGATTTTCAAAATTTTAAACTAGTTTTCAAAAGAGATTTTCTTAACAAATTTTTTTCCAAAAGTCCTTTAAACAAAACAAGTTTTAAAAACTTGGTTGTTAAACTACTACTTGAGTTTCTTGTTTGTTATAAAATTCAGATTATCCAGAAGAGTACTGTTCTAGAAGTTAGTATGGTTAATTTAGAAGTCCAAGTGGACCCGCTATTATGGAAAAGATTTGATTGTTCCTAACAGAAGAGTGCAAATCTTGTTTGATAAGTTTAACGACAGAATCAATGTACGGAGAAACTAATCTTCCAATTTTGAGACTATTATAGTTTAAAGGGTACGTCGATTTAAAAGAAGCAGAGTATGATCAATGAAGATTGAGAAAATTTCCAGACTTTTCTAAAAGAAGGATGTTATTTGCAAAAGAGTCGATATGTTGGACGATCAGTAGCGTAAGTGAAATTTAAATTTATGATTGTAAATCTCGTAAAGTGCAAACATGGTCGAATTATAAAAATATTGAACACGAAAGTGTTATGCTAAAGATACAAGACCTAATAAATAGGAATTTATTCTAATGATCAATTCAAGAAGGCATTTCAGAGCACTTTCTGAAGTTAATGTGTGACTCGGAATGGGACCAGTTTATGATGATTGAGAATTTTTTGACGTAATTAAGTCAATAAGTATGCTTTATGTGATGTGATTATATTTATGTGATTAAGTGTTGATTAATTGTCTTTACTGTATATTAGAATCTAGCAGCGTAAGTAAAAGCGTTCCAATTTAAAGAGTCAGCTTATGAGTTAAGCTGTGTTGTCGGGCCGTCAGGTAGAACGGAACCCGTACAAATAGGGATTTAAAGTATATGAAATGAGAACTATGTGTTATTATGTGAAATGAAATATTTAAGTAAAGTATTGCGTCCTAGTGACATGTCGGTCGATAATGAAAAGCGTAATCGAAATGCTGAGCGTCAGGCCGTTAGGATGAACGTGACCTGGTACGCATAAAAAAGAATAAAGATTAGAGAAGGACAAATTTTCTGATCAGACATGAGTTTTGATGTGTTCGTATGTGTGTGATTACTTGTCTGTGTGCATGACTACCTGATCTGTGACATTTTAATGAATTTAAGGGAATTATTTGATTTAAATAAGGTTTATTTAACCTTCGCGCATTTTTATAAAATTATCTGAGTAAGATAAAAGCATGGGATTTGTTCTGTTATCGTCATAATAATCCTTGAGACTTTTTAAAAATGATGGACAAATTTATTTGCTGGTCGTTGTATTTTAAATTGATTTTTATGTGATAAAATGCTATTACTAGCACGAACTTGCGAAAATCATATAAAATCAACCGTTCACTCAAAAGTTTATTCTGAGTAATGGTTGGAAAGCTAATTTCGAGATCTACGTATTAAAATTGTCATTTGCAATAATTTTCGACTTTCCGAGAGAGATATACTTTATATTTGATTTTTATCTTATTTGAGTAAAAAGAAAGGATTAATCAAACACAAAAAGGGATTTAGTAGATTACTAAAATACCCTTGGCCCTAATATAATATAAAAACTCTCCCCCCTTTTCTTTCTTTCTTTTCCCGTGAGCACTCTCCCCCTCTCCCTCACTTTCTTTTCCTCTCTCTCGAACACAGTCTCTCTCTCTCGGCTCTCTGCATCTCTCTTTTCTCTCTCTTGCATGCAACACCAAATATTCACCCAAACTCAAAGATATTAACATCTATAGCTTCTATTTTCGGTATACTTCTCAAATTCCACTGGCATGTAAGTGTTTATGTAAGTGTTTATGGTAACCATCTCTATGGTTGTGTTCAAGGAAATCAATTTCTTGATACAAGATCATAAGAGTAGATTCAAGAAGATCTTGTGGTTTAAAACTCAAGAGGAGACCCGTTATGGGCACTCTTAAGTTCGACCACCACCAGCCATGATCCAAGGAGAGCCGGTGGAATTTTAATAATGTGTTAATGTGATTTTGGGCCTTGCATGTTTCGGTTTCTTGAAAGTTTAAAAAGGGTTTTGGTACTTCCTTTGAAATTTGAGTATATGATTGAAAATGGATTGTTTTGATTGTTTGATGTGTGTGTAAGTCATTTGATGCTTAGGAAATCAAATTTGAAAGTTGCATGTTGGGTTTTTGGTTCGTCATTGTGCTAATAAAAAGGGGAATTAGATTTGGTGGCTTGATCTTATTGGAAACTAGGCTTAATTAGTGTAAAATGTGATTGCATGTTAGTTTTAAAGAAGAACAAGTAATGCATGTCATTGTTTGGTCCTTGAGATTGTGAATCATGATTTAGCCGAATGAAAAATGGGTCTAGAAGAGATTGATTTGATGATTAAGTGAATGCATGCATGTTGATTGGATAATTTGGTTAAAGCTTGAGTTATTAGGTGATGTTTTGTTTTGTAATTCAAAAATTTTGATGAAATTGAGTTGAATGACTAAGTTAAGGTTTAAAATAAGTTAAAAATGTGATATAAAACTTTGAATGTCAAAAATTGATCCTTGCATGTGTGATTTATTGAAAAACCCGAATGGGTCATATGGTTAAAAGAGAATTAAGTGGATTTTTTTGAGATTATATGCTAATTATCTTAGTTACTAACAAGAACTTGGTTGCATGACTTTGATTGGATGATGCTTGTGTTCGAATTTGATAATTAAAAGAGGGTGTTGAATTTCGATTCTTAAAATGAATCTGATTCGGTTTTTGGACAAAAAGAATGAAGCGTAATTGCGAAAAGACCCTTGTAATATGCATACCAAAGAGGTTTCTTGTGTTTGATTATATGAGATTGAATTTGAGTATACGTGGTTATGTTTTATGTGTATAGCCGAATGGAATATAAGTAGAAAAGCGAATGAATTGGTTCCAATACCTTGCTAAGTAATTGTATGTGAAATTCTAGGAGATATATGATTTATTTGTGGTTGTTGTGGTTCGAATTAAGGAATAAAAGAAAAGGAAATAAAGTGGTTTGTAATTAAAGAACTATAAGTGATAGTTATTGTCGCAAAAGATTTAGTTTTGAATAAATCGTGTACTCGTAAGAACTATACTAGTGTGATTTGAAGAATAGTTAAAGTTAAACTAGTATGAGTCGATCGATGAGAATATAAAGATATAAAGGCTATGAGAAAGAAATATGTTATATGCTATGTGCTTATGTGTATAAGCTATACTCGTATATTGAGTCAAGAGTATAATCGAGCTATCGTATTGAGTGATCGTTCCGGGAACGAGAGTTGAGAAACTGATTAAGATTTTGGTTTTTATTGTAGATTCGGAGCGTGAGGGCATTCAGGCTAGGAAATGAAAGGGTATACTAGGTGGCAGTAGTTCAACCTTCAGGAAAGCGAATTCAGGCAAGTAACTCTCATTACTTGTGAAAATGGTTATAGAGAGGTTATTGTTCATACCATGTAGAGTATGGAACTGTTTAAATAATGAACCCCTGTTAATGATTTGAGATACCCTGTCTTTGATCTTGTTAAACTCTTATTAATAAGCTTATTGATTCAACCCTTTGGTAACCTGTCTTTCTTGTTCAAGTTATTTGTTAAGCCATGAACTGTTATAAACCCTATAATTACCTTTACGAACCCCTTGTAATGATACCATATTCCTTGATCACCTTATACCCTATTGATCCTTGAAACACGTTTTGATTCCATAATTCGAGTACCTTGTTATCATTTGATCAAAATCCCTAGAATTGCTCCTTGCTTGTCTTTGAATCACTTTCTTAACTTTGTTTTCTTGAAATTTGACTTAAGGATGAGTTTCGACTCGAAAGAGTCTGAATGATTTCATATTCTTGGTAATGATAAAATGAATTTAGAAAAACCTACTTTTTCCAACTCAAGGTTTTCAAAACGAATTCCTGATGGATTGGATTGGGACGTAAGAGGCTAGTGGGACTAGTCCAGTCATGGTAAGAGGCTAGCGGGGCTAGTCCAATTTAAGGCTGAAATTATGCCGCTTGGTACCTTAAAGACCGGATGGAGGTCGGTACGGGCTGATCACCCGTATTATAATGAAATGAAAAGATAAAGTGATCCAATCAAGGGTTCTATATTGATTATTTAAAATGGAACTGAAACATCCTGTCAGTAATTGGTTCTTAAAAATGAAAATGGTTTATATTGCTTTGAAAATAGTTGATTGTGATATTATGAATCTTAAAGCTCGTGAACCCTGATTTTAATCTGTTGATCATATAATTGGTTTCATATAGTGAAATATTGTTGTTTTCCTTTCTGAAAGATCTGTTCTGATCCTTTTATGATTTGTGATGAATATCGGCTTTCACCCTGCTTCGAGCCTTGTTCCTTGAAAGCCCCACATTTTTCCTTCATAAACCTTCCTTAACCCAAAAGATGGAAATCTGCCACCTAGAACTGATAAAGTAGAATGCCCTGAGTTTGGTAAAGTATATTATGGACTTTATATCATAGAACTGATTTATAGTTACTTGCTGAGTTTTATACTCATATGTTTTGTTTTAATCTAACCATGGCAGTTAAGCAAGAAAATGGTCAGGCTTAGGCGCACTGTTCGTAAGAGCGTACATGGTGGTCCTCACCGTGTTGAGGGCTTCCGGTTGCCAGAGCAGGTAGTGGTATTTCTGAGTGAGGAAGCGCTTAGAAGGAAAATTGTAAAGATACAATGGGTTATCTCTCGGTTCCAAGCCGGAATCGATTATGTTTATTTAATATTATTTTGGGGTTGTAAGTTATATTTTATGTTTGGTAGTTGTAATCTTGTCTCATACTTTATCCTATTTGAACCTGTTAGTGGTTAATCGGGGTTTATGCTTATTTAATTATTAGATTAAAGGTGTGTGGGTCCTCGTTTCCTAACTCCGAGATTGAGGGCGTCACAAGTTGGTATCAGAGCTACAAGATCCAGTCCCTGAGACAAGTTAGGCTTATAAAAGGGTATTTTGGGTATATATATATATCGCGAGAGAGTTCGACTCATATAGAGTTGAGTTAGACTAATAGTTATAGTCTAAGAAAAGTGTGTATTAGTTAAAGTAGAAACTAGAGTTAGGGTGTGAGTTAGCTGGAAGCTTTATTTAACCCTAACATTTTTTCTTGGTTGCTGTTTTGTGTTTTCTCTCAGGATCCCAGTAGTGGTAGTGACTCAGATTCAGAGATTAGTTTGACCGGTACCCCAGTGGACTCCATTCCACCCTCTCTAGAGGAGCCTGTGTATGTTAGTTCAGACCCAGAGGAGGATCCCTCTTAGAGTAGTGAGATCCCTATGCAGATTTCACCCTTGAGGCCAGATTCAGAGACCCCTGCCCCTGAGCCAGAGTCTGAAATGCCTAAGACTGTACCTGTCAGTGTTGGTGGCAAGTTAGCCCAGGACCGAGACTTTGTTTACTCCCGTATTCCTGAGTTGGGAGCTTTGGTGGATAGGTTAGCTCGAGAGTCTAGGCAGAGCACTTCAGTTATGGATGATGAGTGGCGAGTCCGGATTCAGATGGTGGAGCAGGTTGCCCGGAGGAGATTGTACGAGGGAACATCCACTAGTGATGCTGATGCTGAGGCCCGGAGGCTGCATAAGATCATTCGCTGGATGTTGGTTGTGTTGAGAAAGATTCTGGATGACTAGCGGTTAGGCGCGACTGTTGGTTGATCCCCTAGTTGTTGTTTTTTTCAACGCCGGTAGGCTTTGGGATACTTGGTCGGATGCCGGGATCCCTTTTTCATTTGTTATGTTGTATTTCAGAACTTTGTGGTAGTAGTAGTTGGTAGAAGTTAGGGGTAGAAAGGGGGATATTTTCCAGTTTTTCCTCTGTTTAACCCTGCTATATTATTGTACCTTATTTCTGAACCTATGGTAACCAAACTTTTCTTTATGTACCCTTTGTTTAAATAAATCGATTATCCTGTTTTCCATTGTGCCTCCTAAATATCTCATAAACTATTCTAAATATCATGTTTTCATACAACCATGTTTTAAATTCATAATACCCTATTCTGTGCCATGATAAAATAACACTGATTTGAGAATTATGTAGTAATAGGATTGCATGTGCAAATGGGGTAAAGCTTAAAACCCGCAAAAAGATTTCATAATAAAATGTTGTTGTATATATGCCATGCTATCGTATTGCTAAATAATTGCTCAATTAGGTTTGTAAGAAATGGCCAACTCACTAGATCACCAAGAAGAAGAAATTCCAACCCAAAACCCAGAAGTAAACCCAGAAACCACCATGATGAGCAGACTTGCTCAGCTTTTGCAATAACCTGTGGCCCCTAAAGTTGGCAATTTCAAAAACTTTCAATTTTTTAATCCCCCAGAATTCTTAGGTTTTCCAGACCCAATTAAAGCTCAGTCATGGTTAAGAGAAATGGAAAAAGCCTTCGAGTTAGCAGAAGTTAAGGATGACAAAAAAACCCAGTATGCGAGTTATTACCTGAAGGATGGAGCGAGTTTCTGGTGGGAGTCTTCGAAAACGTTGTTGGAAGGAAAGGACTTAACATGGGAAAAGTTCACTGAGATGTTTATGGAGAAGTATTTTCCGAGCTATATGCAAGATCAGTTGGAGATGAAATTTTTGGACCTTAGGCAAGAAGATATGTCGGTAGCGGAGTATGAAGTAAAATTTTCGGAGCTGTCTAGATTCGTACCTGAGTATGTGAACACGGAGATAAAGAAGGCTAAGAGGTTCCAACAGGGACTTAAGCCATGGATTAGGAGTCAAGTAGCGTTGTTGGAGATCAAGAATTATGCTACCTTGGTACAAAAGGCAATGATAGTAGAAGGAGGGCGTGAAGCTGCGAGGAGAGAAAATAAAAGAAGAAAAAGGAAATTTGAAAGCTCGGAGCAAGAACAAGGAAGCTCAAAGTTTAGAGGAAAGTTTGGAAGGAATGGTGGAGGTCAGCACCAAAAGTTTCAAAAGTTTAAACCCGGTAACGGAGCTCAGAAGAACCGTTTCCAGAAAGCAGGACAACCGGGGAAGGATAACAGACCTCAGATTCAAGAATGCAAGAATTGTGGAAAGAGATACCCGGGAAGGTGTAATAAGTTGGATGTGACATGTTTTAAGTGCAACCAGAAAGGGCATTATTCTTCAGAGTGTCCAAATGGAGCAAGGAAGCCTGACTTGGCTTATTTCAAGTGTGGAAAGGTGGGCCATATGGCCAGGAATTGCAAGGAGCCTGTTCTGAAGGCCAATGTTCTTAGGATTGCTGGACCACCGTGTTAGGTCACACACACTGTAAAAGGGGGTTGAATACAGTGTATAGCACAATCAAATCGAATTTAAATAACACAAGTAACAGAAAACAGACTTTATTCAATGCAATAAACTCTGTTACAATATGGAACTGTCCTCTCTCAGTGATGAACAAATATCACGAGAGCTGCTAGGGTTACAATGAATATTATTCTCGATAATGATAACACATATAGTGTAAACCCTATGTCTGTGTTTATATATCACACAGTTACACGATAATCGCTAATTGATATGGAATATAATTCTGCTTCCTAAAATATATCAATCAGATATCTTTTCTTCCAAGTATTCCATTCTTCATAGAATTCCTTCTTCATGCATATCTCTTCTTACATTTGTCTTGATCTTCTTTCCTTTCAATCAGCCGCCTTCCTTATCTGAAAGTTTCCTTTAAGTTCTGATATTATCTCCTGATAAATATCTCCTGAACCTTAAGTACTGATTACTTAAGTTCTGACTTCAGTATAAGTGCTGATTTCAGTTAAGTACTGATTTGTCCTGTTTATGTAAGATCTGAAAACTAAACATAAATCATATTAGACATGACATTATCAAATATATCCAACAATCTCCCCCAACTTGTAAATTAGCATAATATGCAAGTTTAACAGATATTTGATGATGTCAAAAACATTAAGTACAAATGCTTGAGAAATGGACTAGATAACTACAACTTACAGTCCTTAAAGCTTTACCAACTTTAACTTCTGATAACAACTTTAGTCTGTATATATATATATCAAAATTTGAGTAGTTGTAGATCTTGACTTGGCTTCACTTTTTGATCTCTTTGATGTCAGGAGTTGTTCCGAGATAGTTCTTTAACACGCATCTCTCAGCATATCTGAGTTCATCAATCATCCTCCTTTTAGCATCTTTGAGTTCTGCAGTATCTTCACCAGTTTGGAAGATAGCAGCCCTGAGATCATTTATTCTAGCTTTCCTTATGTCCTGATCCAGTCTGATCAAATATGCCTTATCAGACTCAAGATTGAATTTTACAGCCTTATAACCCAGAAAGGTAGTTATAATCTTAGCAGAGTTAGGCTTCATCTCAACAATATCACCCTTGTGATCTCTGTACTTTGGAAGATATGTGCTGTCAGACTTTACAGAATAAAGCCTTTTCTATCTCTGAATTTGAGTCTTCAAATAGTTTGCAGCACTTTCTATTATTCTGTCATTCACTTGAAGTAAGAATAAGACATGTTCTAGTTCTTCAAAATACTTCAGTGGTATAGCATTTTCCCTTATATGGTAAACCCTACCATCTATCATGAAATATAACAAGATGTGTTCTTTCAAGTAGGTATGGTAGACCATCTGTACAGATTCTAGTTGATTCAATCTTTCAAGAGTTGCTCCAACACCTGGTTCACTTAAGGAAGTTGGATCATTGGTTGTGTTCTGCACTCTTCTTTCATCAGCACTACCCAATCCATATTTATCTCTTGCTTCCTTTCCAGTAACCACTCTTGCTTCAAAACCACTTCCTGCAGTCTTCAAAGGTTGAGTCTGTTTGGCTTTAGTGAATCCTGGTAGGAGTAACTTTGAGGATTTAACATGAGCAATGTCAGAGGTTTCCTTTGACTTATCTTCTGATATCAAGTCAACTTGAGCTATGTCAGAGGTTGCTTGCTTCATGTTTATATCAGAACTAACTAAATCTTGACTCTGAACAACTTGAGCCATGTCAGAGGTTGTCTTAGAAATCTTCCTTGAAGTCAGAGTAAGATCAGCATCTTCAACAGAAATTTCTTCATCCATAGGAGGCACATAAACCTTTATAGGTTCACCAACTTTTTCTTTGCCCTTGGACCTTGGATCTATCTGCAATTATGATTTGATCTTAGTTGCCACATGATTTGTCCTTTCTTTTATCACAATGCCTTTAGCAGTAGGAAGTTTCTTTTTACCAACAGAAGCTTTAGATTTGGAGTTGACTTTTTCTGACTTAAGTCTAGTTCTTCTTCCATTAGACTTTCAAAGTCCATTCCTGGATTTTATTTCAGAAATAACTGTTTTGAAAATTCTTCATCAAGATCCAAAAGTTCATCAAACTTATCCTTTTACCAGTATCAGAAGTTATTCTTCTCCCAGTATCAGAACTTGTTCTATGACTTATAGTTCCAGTTCTTCTTGATGAGAGACCTCTACCTTGACCATGACCTCCACCCATTCCAGAGTTTCCCTGGTCATCTTTTTCATCATCCTTCCCCTTCAGTGTCTTAACAGTTTTGCATTTGGACTTAATTACTTTCTCCCCCTTTTTGGCATCAGCAGGTAAAAGAAGAGAGACAATCAATTCCAATGAGGATTGAATTTCATCGAGTTGAGATTGCTGAGAAGCTTCATTTTTCAAAATTTCATCAATCTGAGATTGTTGCTTCTCTTGGGTTTTCTCAATATAAGCAACTCTGTCAAAGGTAGGTTGGAAAAAACTTATCTTTTCAAGTTTCATAGTCATTTCTTGCTTGAGTAAAGCTTCCTGAATTTTATGCACCTCAGCATGAGTTGTTGAGTGTTGACCTTGAAGGTGTCTAGTACTCAATGCAGTAACTCTCAGCTGTGTCTTGAAATCATCATTAACTAGCATCTCATCAGCTTTTGCCAAGTGCTTAGCAAGAATTCTTTCATTTGGAACAAAGGTAACTGTGTTCCACTCCTTAGTCCACTCCTGTCCTCTAGGAGTTTCAATCCAAGGTACTGGTGCATCTCCTCTAACAAACTTTTTAACTAGTTCAGCTTTTGAAGGAGCTTGTGGAGGTGCATGGCCAAAAGGACCAGCTTCATCAGCATCCGCATTTGTAGCAGCATCACCAGTATCATCAGTATTTGCAGCATCATAACTTACAGAGTCAACATCCTCTGATAAAAGAACAGTATGAGAGGCTATTGAGGCTTCAACATCAACATTATCCTCTAAGTGCTGATCTGCTTCCAAGTTCTGATCAACAGCCATATTATGATGCTCACCTATAGTCTGATCTTCAATGTCTAGATGCAGAGAAGGTGTTGTAGACAATTCTGGAATTTTATTAGCATCAAGAATTGGTGTTGTTGATGGATTGATTGGAGCTGGTAGAGCTTCTAAGTAGAGAACCTCAGGCATAATTAGGTTATGAATATCAATCTCAGCACTTGTGCCTGGGTCTGCAGTAGATACTGATTCATTTACAGGAGACACAGGTGGTGTAGATACTTTATCTTGAGCAGTTTCCTGAGTTGGTGACAATGGAGGTGTATATAAAGTAGCTTCAGCAAATTCTGGCTCTTTTGAGATCAGAGATTCCTGACCTCCTTCCTTAGCTGCTGCTTCCTCATCCTCTGAAACTGACTCAGCCCTGTACCTTTGTGCTCTCGGTTTGTTGTATCTCTTTGAAGGTGGAGATTCCTTGGGAGTTTCATCAGAATACATTCTTCTAAGCCTTTTGAGAAGCTTAGAGCCCCCAATTCCAGTATCCTTCTGAGAAGAGACCTTCTCAGCTTCTTTGACAAAAGGTTCTGACACAGGAACCTGTTCCTCACTGTCTGAATCATCTCTTAAAACAATCCTCCTTCTCTTTTATGGTGTCTGAGGTACAGTCTTTGTCCTCTTGGGCTTTGAAGATGAAGGCCTCACAGTATGTGCTGATGATGAAGGTTGAGATATCTGTGAAGGTTTGATATATATTCTAATAGAGGGTTGAGTAGGTTGAGGTGTATAAGTGGTAAGTTCTGATGGTTGTCGTGGTGACTGGGATGTGTTGGTGGGTTGTATATCAGGGTAAACAGATCTGTAGGTTTAAGGATCAGCATTTACCAGGATCTGTTTTACAGACTGAGGTATCTGTAAGGGTCTAACCACCTTTTTCTTAAGGTCAGCATTTACCAAGTCATTAAAAGCCCGTTTTGCAAGCTTAAAGGGTGGAATTAAGTCAGTGGTAGGTTGGGGTTCATCAGCACAACAGAAGTTATATATAAGCTGACAGAATCTAGCAAAGTATACTACATTCCTATCTTCTGTCATAGCATACCCGATGTGTTGACTCATAATTGGAATGTCATCAAAGTTGGAACACTTATTGGAGAATGCCTTAGTGATGCAGTCGAAGAAAAAGCTCCATTCCTTTCTGATATGTGCTCTTTTCAACTGTCCAAGCTTGGCCAAACTCTTCTCATACCCCAAATTGGCCATGAGCTGCTGTAGAACAGGTTCCTCCGCTGTTGAGAAAATGCATCTTTCTGGTAAGTGTAGAGCTTTATAAACTGCTCCAGGAGTTACCACATGCTCAACATCATTTACTTCAAAAAATAATGCTCGGAGTAAGTAGCACCACCATTATCAAAATGCCCAGTCCGCCAGAACGTCAGAACTTGTTGGCTTGAAATTACTTGAGGTTGGGTCAACGCATACCCAATCTCACTGTGTGCTAGAAGATCTTGCACAAAGTGCAAATCAGATAGAGCTTCAGCATGGTTCAAGATTGCAGCATAGTTGTTGGGTACAAACTTGGCTCCATCTATAATCAAATCCTTAGGTGCCATGAGAAAAATTGAGAAATAAGGTTGCCTGTAAGGTGTTTGATAAAATGTCTGTATGAAAAAGCTTCAGGGGATGAGAGAGAATAGTAGTAAAAAGAGAGAGATAAAATGTTAAAGTAAATAAAAGATTTTAGAATCCTTTCTCTCTTTTACTTATACACGGTAGAAAAATAACCGTTGGACACCTGTCAGACATGCAGCAGTAAAGGATAATTAATGGGCACGGGAATACAGTAATCATTACTTATCACATGCAGTTTTTCAAGGAAAAAACTGTTCCACTTACCAAGTAATCCCATTAATTAAGGTAGTTCAGTTTTAGTTTAAAATTTAAAACTGTTCCCACTTAATAAATTATTTTCACTGCGAGACCAATATTCTGTAAAAATATGACCAATTAGAGTATGACCGTAAAAAATCCAAGTAGCAAATATTGACACGCCAGAATCAGAACTTGATTTGTATCAGAGTTAAAACGGTCATTAGAATATGGGTAAATCAGGATTTATAAATGCATCAGAATAACAAACAACTCAGAGACAAAATCTTGCACAAATATAAAATTTCATTAATATATTGAGCAAATACATTCCATGAAATTTAAATTACATCACAAAAGTACAAGATTGTCCTAAGCTACAAATCCTAACATCAGCAGCTTTTGTCCTAAGCTTAGAAGCGAGACAAGGCTGACAGTGAAGAGAAACAGGGAGCGGAAACTATTTCTTCTTCCTACTCTCAACAAAAAGAACAGCGAGGCGAATGATTCGCTCCTGCTGTCGGAGACGACGGAGATGTAGATCTCTTCGGACTGTCAACAGATCACATTTAATGATCTCTGGAAATTGAATCCAGAGATTGTGAGGGATGTTGTTGATATGGTATGGAGTTGGAATTCCATTGAGAAAGACATGTACTGTCTCAGTACCATAATTGTAAAACCAGCCAAATGCAGCCATTTGTGGTGATAAGAATAAGGCGATAGTGAGTTTGTAAGAAGATGAGAGATGTGCTGGCTGGAATGAAGTGTTGGTTTATATAGCCAATGGAATGTCAGGAGACGCAAGGAAAATTTAATGATTACAGGTAGAAATAAATCTACCTCGTCTCCCTAGACTGATGAGAATAAAAACAGCCATTGGAAGTGTAAAACAGGATTTAATGCGCACATGAAACAAGTAAAAATTACTGTGCATGGACATGTACCACTAACCCTAATTGTATTGATTGTTAATATCTCACCCAAACATATTCTGATTTTAAATAAGATTGTTTCAGATTTTAACCACAAATAAGTCAAGTAAAGAATCAGAGTGTAATATCAGAACTTAGACTTATATCAGAACTTAACAGTCATCAGAACATGATTTCTTAACTCAAAAAGTAAATGCCTATTTCTGTAATTCTTCACAAAAATTCTGATTTCATTTCTTCAAAACTTAATCATCAGAACTTCCATCAAAACTTGTCCTCAAGATTTATACAATCTGATACATAAACTGTTCATCTAAAACATCATTGATCACCACAGTAATTTTCATCATTCATATGGAGTGAATGTGTGTGCAGGAAGCTAAATATCAGATAAAGATTAAAGTCTGATTCACTTCAATACATCTTAAAAATAAGGCATAACTAAGAACTTTGCTCAAAACCTGTCATGATTCTGAAGTCTACTTTAGAATGAGTTCATGCATGAGTCGACCTCAACTATTTTGTGCTCATTTTATGCATCTTTTGAAATTCCATTTTATAGTGGCTTCTCAGTGTAAGTGAGTCACGACTGCTTATCAGAATTTATGCTATTATCAGAGTATTTCTCCAGTAATCATAGAGTGTGAAAAGTCACCAAGAAAAATATTTATTTTTGCTTTTCTGATGCATATTACTTAATACCAGCAATGCACTTGGGTCGTCCCTTCCACAGTTTTTACTCTAGATCTCAAAGGAGTACCTGATTTTTATTTCTTTTTCTTTTCCTTTTCTTTTGATAAGTGAGGCTTATCAGCGCTTAGTACATTCATCAGATTTACTAACATCAGAACTTAACAGATGAGAAGCATTATTCTAGTTTTTGACTTAGTAATAAGATAGACAAAGTAAACTTAACTAAGCTCAATATCAGAATTTGCTTGTGTCAATAGATTTCCACATTAATAATTACTTCTAACATGGGATTTGTTAGTATATTAAAGACTACTAGGTCAGCATCTAGCATATTTATCCTCATTGGATTGAATAGTCACATAAACATTTATATCATTATCAGAGTTTAGAAATCCACATCAGACAACAATCAGTACTTAAGCAATTTTCAATTAGGCACAGAATACACAAAGATAGTAATATCTGTAAATACTGATCATAAAGTCTGATGCATCAGAACAAAAGCTAAGCAGATTTAGAGAAAGAACCTGAAACCATTCCAAGTTCATTTACCAATCTTGTAAAAGTAGCTTCACACAGTGGTTTGGTGAAGATATCTGCTAGTTGTTGATCTGTTGGAACAAAATGCAATTCCACTGTACCTTCATCCACATGTTCCCTTATGAAGTGGTACCTAATGCTGATGTGCTTTGTCATTGAGTATTGAACTGGATTACCTGTCATAGCAATAGCACTTTGATTATCATAGTAAATAGGGATTTTAAAATATGTTAACCCATAATCCAGTAACTGATTCTTCATCCAAAGAATCTGTGCACAACAGCTTCCTATAGCAATGTATTCTGCTTCTGTAGTTGATATGGAAATTGACTTTTGTTTCTTGCTAAACCAAGAAACCAATCTGCCTCCAAGAAATTGGCAGCTTCCACTTGTGCTTTTCCTGTCAATTTTGCAACCTGCAAAATCTGCATCTGAGTAACCTATTAGTTTAAAGTCCGATTCTCTGGGATACCACAATCCCAGATCAGTTGTTCCCTTAAGATACTTGAAAATTCTTTTCACAGCTGTTAAGTGAGGTTCTCTTGGATCTGCTTGAAATCTTGCACAAAGACAGGTAGCATACATGATATCAGGTCTACTAGCAGTTAGATAGAGTAGAGAGCCAATCATACCTCTGTAATCAGTAATATCTACTGATTTACCAGTATCCTTATCCAATTTTGTTGCAGTGGCCATGGAAGTAGATGCACTTGAACAATCTTGCATTCCAAATTTCTTCAGCAAATTTCTGGTGTACTTGGTTTGACAAATAAAAGTGCCTTCTTCATTTTGCTTGACTTGAAGGCCAAGAAAATAGCTAAGTTCCCCCATCATACTCATTTGATATCTTGACTGCATCAGTTTGGCAAACTTCTTACAAAGTCTGTCATTTGTAGAACCAAAGATGATATCATCAACATATATCTGAACCAAAAGCAAGTCCTTTCCATGGTTGAGGTAGAATAGTGTTTTGTCTATAGTTCCTCTGTTAAATCCACTTTCCAGAAGAAACTGAGCTAAAGTCTCATACCATGCTCTTGGAGCTTGCTTGAGGCCATAAAGTACTTTATCAAGCCTATAGACATGATTTGGATATTTGGGATCTACAAATCCTGGAGGTTGTTCAACATTTACTTCCTCTTCCAATTCTCCATTGAGAAAAGCACTTTTCACATCCATTTGAAAGACAGTAAACTTTTTGTGAGAAGCATAAGCTAAAAATATCCTTATGGCTTCCAATCTAGCAACTGGTGCAAATGTTTCATCATAATCAATTCCCTCCTATTGAGAATATCCTTTTGCAACCAACCTTGCTTTATTCCTTGTTATTATGCCATCACTATCAGTTTTGTTTCTGAACACCCACTTTGTACCAACAACAGATCTGTTCTTTGGTCTTGGCACTAGGATCCAGACTTTATTTCTTTCAAATTCATATTACTCTTCCTGCATTGCTTGCACCCAATCAGCATCTTGAAGAGTTTCTTCTACTTTCTTTGGTTCAGTCTGAGAAAGAAAAGAATTATAGAGACATTCACTTGAAGTAGCTGTTCTAGTTCTGACACCTGCATCAGGATTTCCAATAATTAAGTCTTGTGTATGAGATTTAGTCCACTTCCTTGCAGATGGAAGGTTTTCTCTAGAACTGGATGCTCCCCCATGATCCATGCTATCTTCATCAACATTTTCTAATGCTCCCCCTGAAACTATGCTCTCTGAGTTGGATCCTTCAGAATTTAAGTTTTCAGAACTTTCAGAACTTGGCTTATCAGAACTTGATGAATCAGAACTTGAAGAGCCAGTTGTATGTTCTGATGCTTCTTGAGATGTGGTTATATCTTCAGTATGCTCCCCCTGCACAGGTGCATCTTCCTTTGACGTAGTCACCACAGTTTCAATAACATCAGAGTTTAATCCATCAGAGTTTGCAGTATCAGGATTTAGACTGTCAGGATTTTCAGTATCAGAATTTAAGTCTTCATTTTCGAATCTCTGCTGATCATGATCATTGAAATCTTCAAGTCCAGTAATCTTCTTATCATCAAAGGAGACATTGATAGATTCCATGACAACCCTTGTTCTTAAATTGTAGACTCTGAAGGCTTTTGTGGAAAGAGGATATCCAACAAAAATTCCTTCATCAGCTTTTAAGTCAAATTTGGATAGCTGTTCAGGATGAGTCTTAAGAACAAAACACTTGCATCCAAATACATGAAAATACTTCAGATTTGGCTTCTTTTTCTTCACCATCTCATATGGTGTCGTTCCTTGCTTGTTAATAAGTGTTGCATTCTGAGTAAAACAAGCAGTTTGCACAGCTTCAATGTTACGACCGGCATTTTATGTAATATTATTTGTGGATTTGGTATAATATTAAAGTCAAATGAAAATATATTCAATGATTGTACGCTAGTGTGAGTGAAAATTTCTGCATTATAAATTTGCTTTGTGTAGTATATGATTTTTCAAAGCAAGAGTTTACTTAATTTCTTTATTTTTGATTTATAAGGAATATTCTAAGCTTTGGAAATTTTTTCTTTTAAAAGGTATTTTGTTCACAAATTTTGAAAATGATTTTATAAAGTCTCTAAACATCCAAGTTATTTTATGGTATAAATTTTATAATTTTTGAACTTGTGTTTTATTTTATAAAAATAAATCTTTATAAATATAATTAGCAAATTACATAGTTATCCTTGCATGCAAATTCCTTTCATACATTCCAAAAGGGCTAAAGAGTCAATAACCACCCCACTAACTCTTATCTTCTAGCCAAATACCTTCTTTACCCTTGCATGCAAATTGAACCAAGTTCAAGTGGAAGGCTAATCATGTCAATTCCTAATTCCACTCACTTTTGCCAATATAAAAACCATAAAACAAGCAAAGACATGATCATTTTCACTCATCACCCACACCACACTCATTCTTCTCTCCCTCCTCCTCCCTCACTCTCGGCCCTCCCTCTCTCACTCTCGGCCTTTAGCCGAGAACCACCCCTCCCCATTTTTCTTCATTTCTCCACC
This sequence comes from Apium graveolens, assembly GCF_009905375.1. Lineage (NCBI taxonomy): Eukaryota > Viridiplantae > Streptophyta > Magnoliopsida > Apiales > Apiaceae > Apium > Apium graveolens. The sequence goes on from NC_133654.1 coordinate 117,558,251, forward strand.
AAGCTTCTACTCTTTATACAAGTAAATGTTATCTCCCATACCATGATCATTCATATTTCAAAGAGTTTTGAGTAGAAAGTTTAAGTTTAAGGGTTGCATGTAAAGGTTTTAGTGAAACTCAAAATACAATCTTGATTCTTATGGATTTAAGGTTGTTTTTGAGAGGACTACAATGAATGGATAAGTGCCAAGTCTTGAGAAGGAAACTCTTGATGATTTAATGGCCATTTCCATCCATTTCATTCGGCCATGACCATATGGGAGCCGAATGAATGGTCCTTGAAATCATTCTTGTTGTTTTGATCAATTTTTGCATGTTTATGTGATAATGACTTGAATTTTTTGGTGAAAATTTGATAAAACTCCTTGCATGCTAAGTGATCATCTAGGTATACCTTATGCTAGGCTTGCATATCAATTTTAAGATGGAATATATGTAGAAAATGTGTTGTTTTGGTTTGAAAAACCCGAAGGCATGCATGCATGAGGATTTCTCTTAGAATGTTGTAAGATTTTGATCATTTGGAAAGATTTTGTTAGTGAGCCTTAATTTCAGTAGGAATAATGTGTTAATATTGATTTATGCTTCTTGTTGCATGGTAATAATTCGTGGTTATCTTTTATAAAAATATATATCTTGTTGTTTCAAAAGCATGAAGATTTGTGATTTGTGAAGTGTAGTCTCTCTTGTTTTGCCATAATTGTACCTTAGGTAAGGATGATCTCACCCAAGGTTATTTTGAGAATAAGGGAGTTAGTTCAGTAGATTACCATGTATAAGTCTTGGTTTAAGTATTGGGATGTTGGTAGTTGAGTTTGTCAAGTCAAAACTTTGGAGAAATGAGAGTTATAGTTTCTGCAGAAAATCAGTTTAGTACCCTGAGGTTTAGAGTGAGTTTTGACCATGTCATTGATGTGCACTTTGAGGTCCAAGCTACCAGAAGTTAGTATTGGGAGTATATAAAAGGTTTTAGGAATTAGTTGGAGGTTTGCATGTCATTTGATTAGGTGCACAAGTAGAATAACAAAATCTGTCCAGCAGGGGACAGTTTTGTTTCAACTTAGAAATAGGGAGATTTGACCATATCATGGGTAGGCCCTCATTAGGCCCTGTTGGGCCTTAGTTAGAGGGAGTGTCAGAGAAGTTTTTCTAGCCATAGTTCATAGGATATGAGTTAGAACCATGTGTCACAAGTTAATTCAAATCAGGGCGTTTTCTGCCCAGAAAAACAGGGGAACCTTGGACTTTTAGCTTAGGCCCAAGAAGGCCCAAGCCAGACCCTTGAGCCACATCTAGTTTGTGAGATGCCCTTAGGTCAGGAGAGTCTTTTGTAAAATTTTTGAAGGAAAACTTGTAGTTTAAGAGTGTCTAATGCACTCAAGAAACCATAGTTGTCATTCTGAAATTTGCACCAGTGAGCATTATCACTTATCACATAGTTTTAGAATACTTAGAAGTGAGTATTAGGTCGACCACCATAGTTGTAAGATAGTATAAGGTCAGTAGAGCAAAAGGCACAAGTGAGGGTCAATAGGTTTTGGATAATTTAGGAAAGGCACATCGAGTTAGGAAGCCAAAATTTGAAGACTTTGTCTAGTTTAGCGACCAAGTGACTTAAGTTGTGAGTCGAGATCATCCAAGCCTAGTGTTGCATTATGGTATTATTTGGTATTAATATACGATATGTGATTATGTGGCTACGTGTGTACATTTGAAATATAAAGGTGGAAATAAATTAGGTGCGTATAGGCCTAAGTGCCATCCATGTTTAATTTCGGGTTGTAAATAGGTTAAGATGGTAAGAATATATTATAATGAGGATTATTATTATTTATGTAGGATCTCGAGACGAGGGAAAACTTGCCATAAAAGTCGAGTGAAGCTCCAGTTGCTCCTACCAGTCAGACCAGACCAGCCTATCTCAAGGCAAGTGATTCAACTTGACCTTCGTACTTATTGTAAACAGTTCATATATATCGATGCAATTATCCTGAGTCATTTTGATCAAGCGTATCTTATGTTTATCTTTGAATCATATAGAAATGCCATGAACCCTCGAGTACGTATTGCAAGTAGTTCAAAAGTCTTATCATGAGAGTATAATAAAGTAATTCGAATGCCATGATAAAATAAAGAGTTGTTATAGCACTCGGTTGATCCTCTTGATTACCATGCTAATGATTCCTAAGTAATGATATCTCATCATGATACTTGAATCCCTATAGAACCTTACCTTGATACCTGAAAGCCAAATATTTATCAAAGTTGTCCCTAATTGATTGATACCTCTCTTTCTTATCCTAAAACTTGTCAATTCTGATATATCCTGAGCTAAAAATCATTTCTTCATACCTTAACACCCTTAGTATTCATGAAGCTTACATTCTTGATGATCCAGCACTTGAACCTTGATGAGAAACCATTGCTTTAAGCCCAATTTGGCACTTCCTTTCATGATATCCAATAGCCTCACTAAATTCCCTTGTCCAAACTTTGATACATGAAAACCATTCAGTTACCCTAATAGAGTTTAGTTTTGTGAATCATGGCTCTGAGATTTAGTACCATATTTCCCGTGTTTCGAGTTGATCTATAATCCCTTAGTAAAAATGTTTACTGAAAAAAAGAGATTTTGTCATAATTCGGCATCAGTTTTTGAAATAAATAAAATGTGGGTTTTTCAGTCCCAAAGGGGATAAATGTTTTCTTTGAACGGTGGATCTGGACTGAGACGCGAGTCCTTTCCACACTTATATTAGGCTTAAAAGTTGCCTAGGGATTCCCGTTAATGTTTTAGAACCCAGCGAGGTTCGGGATTACTTCGCGGCTGATCACCGGCTGTAATCCGTAGCGTCATAAAATGATTTTGATTAAAACATGATTTTAAAATTGTTTTGATGCAAGCAAAATGATGCCATCTCATAGAGTTTTATCTCTCGTTACCATTGGTTATGTCTTTCCATTGTCATTCTTTAATGTATATCTCGATTTATGTTTTGTGTCGTAACTTGTTGAGCATTTGGCTCACTTTTTGCTTTACCATGATATTACAGCTAGCAGCTATGGTTAGATTCAAGCAGACTGCCCGTAAGACCTGTAATGCTGATGCTTATGTTCGAGCCCAGGTAGAATAAGTAATAATAGATTGTGTGAGGACTCGGTATTTATATTCAGATGTAATAGTTGGTAGTGTCGGGCTGTTCCAAACCCTAAACTGTAAGATCTTGGAGTTGGTTATGTATTCTTCTTTTAAAATGATGTAATAGCTATATTTATTTTGCTGTTTAAGTTGGGGGTGTGACAGGTTTTGGTATCAGAGCTACGGTTTAGAGTCCCTGGACAACCCAAATAGGTTATAGGATTTGTGTGTAGGTTATAGATATTATGCGAGAGAGTAGGTTAAGTAAATTATTATTAATACTCCTCTTATTGGTTGTCAGCAAAGGGCACATTCCTCGTCATCCTCTGGGTCAGACGAAACTATTGCTTTCTCCGTGTATGCTGAGTTGAGGCGCGAGTTCGACATGCTTCAGGGCAAGTACGACCGACTGATAGACCGACTGAAGAACGTGTATCCGGACAGCCGAAACTACGAAGAGAAGCCCAAAGAGCAGGTGACTGCGAGACTTGAGACCTTGGTTCAGTACGTCAACACTAAGCTTGAGGAGATGCCAGCGCACCGGGACCGCACCATCCAGTATGTCATTCAGATGGTGGCGGATGAGCTCCAGAGCATTGTGAAGACGCTTCGAGAGGAAAAGACTACCAAGCCCCGTTCAGATGGAGTGGAGCCTTAGTTCTTTCCATTTACCTTTCATGTTGTTGTACTATTAGACTCTATGGAATCCCCAGTTGTTTCCGTTGTTTCCTTTAAATAAGCCTGTTATTCCTAGAATCAGACTTTGTCCCAATCCTATGTATTGTGACCTTTAAAATTTCAATAATTATGTGCTATTGTTCCATTTGCTCTCAACTGTTATTTTATGTTTTTATCATCATATCTGCTTAATTTGGAAACTTGACCCCATATGTAAATAAGAATGCCATGCAATACCCTCGAATCATTTCATCATTCATATATATTTTGACATAACTCTTATTTCAGGATTATGCCTCCCAAAAAGAAGAACCCAACAACCACATCCACCACAGACCCAAATATTCTTCGACTACTGGAAACTTTGCAACAGCAAACCAATGCTATAGCTCAACAACAACTAACTCTTCAACAATGAATTGAAAACCAAGATAACCGTGAGCCACACCAACCACCTGAACCACCAGTACCACCTAGACAAATTGTCACTTTCAAGGCTTTTCAGAATGTGAATCCACCTGCATTTCATGATACCACTGATCCAGTGATAGCTAACACATGGATCAAGGAGATGGAAAGGGCTTTTGAGTTGGTACAGTTAGGAGACGATCAGAAGACGCCGTATGCTACTTACTTCTTGAAGGGAGAAGTTATCTATTGGTGGGAATCAGTAAAGGCTATGGAAGTCACTCAACAGGTTTCTTGGGAGAGATTTAAGAAGTTATTTCTGGACAAGTATTACCCTAAGTACATGCAGAATCAGATGGAGCTAAAATTTCTTGAGTTGAAGCAAGGGAACATAACTGTATTGGAGTATGAGAAGAAGTTCACTGAGTTGTCAAGGTTTGTGACAAAGTATACCAGCACCGAGGAGGAAAAAGCAAAGAAATTTCAGCAAGGATTGGAGCCTTGGATCAGAGATAGGGTGGCTATGTTTGAGCTTGAAACTTATGTGGGAGTAGTACAGAAAGCTGCTCCGATTGAGAATAATGGGATGCAGTCAAGGAAAGAGAGGGATAACAAGAAGAGGAAGGTTCCATTTTATGGAGAAAAGTCTGAAGCCGGAAGTTCACAAGATCGAAATATAAAGAGGATTGGTTTCCAGAATGGCGGAAATTTACAAAAGAAGGGAAATTTGGGCAAAAGGCAAGAATCAAAAGGGAACAACCAGGCAAGCCAAGGGCAAGTTGGAGAAAACAGGTTCCAGAGACCGGAATGCAAGCACTGTGGAAGAAGGCACCCTGGAGTGTGCAATAAGCTAAGCATGACCTGTTATAGGTGCAATCAGAAGGGATATTTGGTAAATGAGTGCAAGATGCCGAAGCCAGGAGTGATGTGCTACAAGTGTGGGAAGACTGGACACATAGCTAGGGAGTGCAAGGCAACCGGACCAGTCAAAGCTCTGATGAATTTGGCAAGTACCAGTGCAAGCGTGCCAACCGAGGTATTGGCATTACCTCCACCACCTGCACCAACCCCGCAAGCAACAACAAGGACATTTGATTTAAAGATGGAGGATGCTGTACAGAATTCGGAGGTGATAGTAGGTACACTTTTACTCAATAATGTCAAAGCTAAAGTATTGATTGATTCGGGAGCAACAAGATCTTTTATATCAAAATCTTTTGTTGATAAGCTTCAATATGAGAAAATGATTATAAGTGAGGTTGTAAATGTGGTAATTGCGAACCAAGAGAAGATTCCTGTGAATCAATTTTGTCCAAAGTGTGAGATTGATATTTCGGGGTATAAGTTTTTAGCCGACTTGATACTCTTCAAGTTGGGAGAGTTTGACATAATTTTAGGAATGGATTGGTTAGGAGAGAATAACGCTCAGATTAATTGTAAGACCAAGAGAGTGTATTTAAAGACGAAGAGTGGAGAGAAGGTAGTATTTAAGGGGCAGAGGCAAGAACAACTATTTCTTACAATTGTTCAGGCTAAGAAGTTACTTAGAAAAGGCTGTGAGTCGTTCCTAACTTATATAATGGATTCGGAAAAAGGCAGCCCCAGCGTGGAAGATATTCCTGTAGTTAGCGAGTTTCCCGATGTGTTTCCCGACGAACTACCAGGCTTACCACCAGATCGACAAATTGAGTTCGAGATCAACCTTGCTCCAGGCACGGAACCAGTTTCAAAGGCCCCATATAAGATGGCACCAGCAGAAATAAAAGAGTTGGCGAGCCAGCTACACGAATTATTGGATAAGGGAGTGATACGGCCAAGTGCGTCGCCATGGGGAGCACCTGTTCTGTTTGTAAAGAAGAAAGATGGGAGTATGCGACTATTAGATTATCGGGAGCTGAATAAGGTAACGATTAAGAACCGCTACCCGCTACCAAGGATAGATGACCTTTTTGATCAGTTGAAGGGAGCAAAATGCTTTTCGAAGATTGATTTGAGATCGAGATACCATCAATTAAAGATCAAAGAAGAAGATATTCCCAAGACCGCATTCAGGACCAGATATGGGCATTATGAATTCCTAGTAATGCCGTTTGGATTGACCAACGCTCTGGCCGTATTTATGGATCTGATGAATCGGGTATTTAAGAAGTATTTGGACAAATTTGTCGTGGTATTCATTGATGACATCCTTATTTATTCTAAGTCGGAAGAAGAACATAAGCATCACCTCTGGATAGCATTGGAGATACTCCGACAAGAGAAGTTGTATGCCAAGTTTACCAAATGTGAGTTTTGGTTAAAGGAAGTTCAATTTTTGGGGCATGTTATTGGAAATGAAGGAGTTAAAGTGGATCCGGCAAAGATTGAGGCAGTTATGAGTTGGGAGAGGACAAAGACTCCTACGAAAGTGCGAAGTTTTCTAGGATTGGTCGGATACTATAGAAGATTCGTCAAGGATTTTTCGAAGATCGCCACGCCATTGACCAAGTTAACCAGAATGAATCAAAAGTTTGAATGGAGTGCAGAATGTGAAGATAGCTTTCAAGAGTTGAAGCAAAAGTTGGTAACAGCTCCGGTGTTGGTACTTCCAGACGATCAAGGGAACTTTGTAATTTTCAGCGACGCTTCACATAAGGGTTTGGGTTGTGTGTTGATGCAACACAGTAAAGTGATCGCATATGCGTCAAGACAGTTGAAACCGCATGAGTTAAAGTACCCGACGCATGACTTGGAACTAGCTGCCATTGTGTTCGCACTTAAGATTTGGAGACATTACCTCTACGGAGAGAAGTGTGAAATCTACACGGATCACAAGAGTTTAAAGTACATTTTTACTCAGAAAGAGCTCAATATGAGGCAGAGGAGATGGCTGGAATTGATCAAGGACTATGACTGTTCGATAAATTACCATCCTGGAAAGGCGAATGTAGTGGCCGATGCTCTGAGTAGGAAGGAGAGACTGAATATGATGATAACATCAAAAGAGTTATCTGAAGAAATCAAGAGATTTGAACTGGAACTTTGTGATTGTGGAAAAGTTGAAGAAGTTTGTCTTGCAATGACTTTTCAGCCAACACTAGTGGAAAAGATAAAGAAGTGTCAAGAAGAAGTAATGGAGAAAGAGAAGAATCAGTTATCTGGAGAGGAGATTAATACTCAAAGGGATGAGCAAGGGATACTAAGGTTTTCATCCAGAATATGGATTCCCCATGTACCTGAATTAAAGAATGAGATCCTCCATGAAGCCCACAATTTGAAATTTTTAATCCACCCGGGAAGCACCAAGATGTATCGAGACTTAAAGAAGAACTTTTGGTGGCCAAATATGAAGCGAGACGTGGCAGAATGGGTTGCGAAGTGCTATACTTGTCAGAAAGTAAAGGCAGAACATCAACGACCAAGCGGATTAATTCAGCCCCTGAAGATTCCAGAATGGAAATGGGAAAATATCGCTATGGAATTTATAGTAGAACTACCGCGAACGAAATCCGGACATGACGCAATATGGGTTATAGTTGATCGTCTTACGAAGTCGGTGCATTTCCTGCCAATAAATGAGAAGTCGTCACTGGACAAGTTGGTTCATCTGTATGTGCGCGAAATCATACTAAGGCATGGAGTACCCGTATCAATAGTTTCAGACAGAGATCCCCGATTTAACTCGAGATTCTGGAAGCAATTTTAGGAATGTCTTGGCACAAAGTTGAATATGAGCACGGCGTACCACCCGCAGACTGATGGCCAGAGTGAAAGGACAATTCAAACAATTGAAGATATGTTGCGCAGTTGTGCAATTGATTTTGTAGGAAGTTGGGACGAACACTTGCCGTTGATTAAATTCTCTTACAACAACAGCTATCATTCCAGTATCGGCATGCCACCATACGAAGCTTTGTACGGGCGAAAATGTAGATCACCAACAAGTTGGGATGAAGTAGGAGAAGGAAGAATTCTCGGCTCGGAATTGGTACAACAGTTGCATGACTCAGTCAAGTTAATTCAGAAAAGGTTGCTTGCTGCTCAAGATAGACAGAGAAAGTATGCGGATCCAGCGCGTAAGGACGTTCAATTCCAAGTTGGTGAAGCTGTGTTGCTGAAGGTGTCACCTAGAAAAGGGTTGATGAGATTTGGCAAGAAAGGGAAGTTAGCACCTAGATACATAGGTCCTTTTGAGATTTTGAGTCAAGTAGGAAAGGTGGCCTACGAGTTGGCCTTACCACCTCAGTACCGGCATGTGCATAATGTGTTCCATGTGTCGTTGCTTAAGAAGTACAATCATGACGCTAGCCATGTGATAGAATATGAACCTGTAGAAATTCAGGCAGACCTGTCATTTGTGGAGCAACCGGTTAAAATACTCGACTGGCAAGTAAAGAGTCTTAGAAATAAGTCAGTAAAGTTAGTAAAAGTACTTTGGAGGAACCTTAAGGTTGAAGAGTCGACTTGGGAGTTAGAGTCTGATATGCGTTCCCGGCATCCTCATCTTTTCTCTTAGATTCTGAGGACAGAATCCCTTAAGGGGGAGAGGATGTTACGACCGACATTTTATGTAATATTATTTGTGGATTTGGTATAATATTAAAGTCAAATGAAAATATATTCAATGATTGTACGCTAGTGTGAGTGAAAATTTCTGCATTATAAATTTGCTTTGTGTAGTATATGATTTTTCAAAGCAAGAGTTTACTTAATTTCTTTATTTTTAATTTATAAGGAATATTCTAAACTTTGGAAAAATTTTCTTTTAAAAGGTATTTTGTTCACAAATTTTGAAAATGATTTTATAAAGTCTCTAAAAATCCAAGTTATTTTATGGTATAAATTTTATAATTTTTGAACTTGTGTTTTATTTTATAAAAATAAATCTTTATAAATATAATTAGCAAATTACATAGTTATCCTTGCATGCAAATTCCTTCCATACATTCCAAAAGGGCTAAAGAGTCAATAACCACCCCACTAACTCTTATTTCCTAGCCAAATACCTTCTTTACCCTTGCATGCAAATTCAACCAAGTTCAAGTGGAAGGCTAATCATGTCAATTCCTAATTCCACTCACTTTTGCCAATACAAAAACCATAAAACAAGCAAAGACATGATCATTTTCACTCATCACCCACACCACACTCATTCTTCTCTCCCTCCTCCTCCCTCACTCTCGGCCCTCCCTCTCTCACTCTCGGCCTTTAGCCGAGAACCACCCCTCCCCATTTTTCTTCATTTCTCCACCAAGCTTCTACTCTTTATACAAGTAAATGTTATCTCCCATACCATGATCATTCATATTTCAAAGAGTTTTGAGTAGAAAGTTTAAGTTTAAGGGTTGCATGTAAAGGTTTTAGTGAAACTCAAAATACAATTTTGATTCTTATGGATTTAAGGTTGTTTTTAAGAGGACTACAATGAATGGATAAGTGCCAAGTCTTGAGAAGGAAACTCTTGATGATTTAATGGCCATTTCCATCCATTTCATTCGGCCATGACCATATGGGAGCCGAATGAATGGTCCTTGAAATCATTCTTGTTGTTTTGATCAATTTTTGCATGTTTATGTGATAATGACTTGAATTTTTTGGTGAAAATTTGATAAAAGTCCTTGCATGCTAAGTGATCATCTAGGTATACCTTATGCTAGGCTTGCATGTCAATTTTAAGATGGAATATATGTAGAAAATGTGTTGTTTTGGTTTGAGAAACCCGAAGGCATGCATGCATGAGGATTTCTCTTAGAATGTTGTAAGATTTTGATCATTTGGAAAGATTTTGTTAGTGAGCCTTAATTTCAGTAGGAATAATATGTTAATATTGATTTATGCTTCTTGTTGCAGGGTAATAATTCATGGTTATCTTTTATAAAAATATATATCTTGTTGTATTAAAAGCATGAAGATTTGTGATTTGTGAAGTGTAGTCTCTCTTGTTTTGCCATAATTGTACCTTAGGTAAGGATGATCTCACCCAAGGTTATTTTGAGAATAAGGGAGTTAGTTCAGTAGATTACCATGTATAAGTCTTGGTTTAAGTATTGGGATGTTGGTAGTTGAGTTTGTCAAGTCAAAACCTTGGAGAAATGAGAGTTATAGTTTCTGCAGAAAATCAGTTTAGTACCCTGAGGTTTAGAGTGAGTTTTGACCATGTCATTGATGTGCACTTTGAGGCCCAAGCTACCAGAAGTTAGTATTGGGAGTATATAAAAGGTTTTAGGAGTTGGTTGGAGGTTTGCATATCATTTGGTTAGGTGCATAAGTAGAATAACAAAATCTGTCCAGCAGGGGACAGTTTTGTTGCAACTTAGAAATAGGGAGATTTGACCATGTCATGGGTAGGCCCTCATTAGGCCCTGTTGGGACTTAGTTAGAGGGAGTGTCAGAGAAGTTTTTTCAGCCATAGTTCATAGGATATGAGTTAGAACCATGTGTCACAAGTTAATTCAAGTCAGGGCGTTTTCTGCCCAGAAAAACAGGGGAACCTTGGACTTTTAGCTTAGGCCCAAGAAGGCCCAGGCCAGGCCCTTGAGCCACATCAAGTTTGTGAGATGCCCTTAGGTCAGGAGAGTCTTTTGTAAAAGTTTTGAAGGAAAACTTGTAGTTTAAGAGTGTCTAATGCACTCAAGAAACCATAGTTGTCATTCTGAAATTTGCACCAGTGAGCACTATCACTTATCACATAGTTTTAGAACACTTAGAAGTGAGTATTAGGTCGACCACCATAGTTGTAAGATAGTATAAGGTCAGTAGAGCAAAATGCATAAGTGAGGGTCAATAGGTTTTGGATAATTTAGGAAAGACACATCGAGTTAGGAAGCCAAAATTTGAAGACTTTGTCTAGTTTAGCGACCAAGTGACTTAAGTTGTGAGTCGAGATCATCCAAGCCTAGTGTTGCATTATGGTGTTATTTGGTATTAATATACGATATGTGATTATGTGGCTACGTGTGTACATTTGAAATATAAAGATGGATATAAATTAGGTGCGTATAGGCCTAAGTGCCATCCATGTTTAATTTCGTGTTGTAAATAGGTTAAGATGGTAAGAATATATTATAATGAGGATTATTATTATTTATGTAGGATCTCGAGACGAGGGAAAACTTGCCATAAAAGTCGAGTGAAGCTCCAGTTGCTCCTACCAGTCAGACCAGACCAGCCTATCTCAAGGCAAGTGATTCAACTTGACCTTCGTACTTACTGTAAACAGTTCATATATATCGATGCAATTATCCTGAGTCATTTTGATCAAGTGTATCTTATGTTTATCTTTGAATCATATAGAAATGCCATGAACCCTCGAGTACGTATTGCAAGTAGTTCAAAAGTCTTATCATGAGAGTATATTAAAGTAATTCGAATGTCATGATAAAATAAAGAGTTGTTATAGCACTCGGTTGATCCTCTTGATTACCATGCTAATGATTCCTAAGTAATGATATCTCATCCTGATACTTGAATCCCTATAGAACCTTACCTTGATACCTGAAAGCCAGATATTTATCCAAGTTGTCCCTAATTGATTGATACCCCTCTTTCTTATCCTAAAGCTTGTCAATTCTGATATATCCTGAGCTAAAAATCATTTCTTCATACCTTAACACCCTTAGTATTCATGAAGCTTACATTCTTGATGATCCAGCACATGAACCTTGATGAGAAACCATTCCTTTAAGCCCAATTTGGCAATTCCTTTCATGATATCCAATAGCCTCACTAAATTCCCTTGTCCAAACTTTGATACATGAAAACCATTCAGTTACCCTAATAGAGTTTAGTTTTGTAAATCATGGCTCTGAGATTTAGTACCATATTTCCCGTGTTTCGAGTTGATCTATAATCCCTTAATAAAAATGTTTACTGAAAAAAAAGAGATTTTGTCATAATTCGGCATCAGTTTTTGAAATAAATAAAATGTGGGTTTTTCAGTCCCAAAGGGGATAAATGTTTTCTTTGAACGGTGGATCTGGACTGAGACGCGAGTCCTTTCCACACTTATATTAGGCTTAAAAGTTGCCTAGGGATTCCCGTTAATGTTTTAGAACCCAGCGAGGTTCGGGATTACTTCGCGGCTGATCACCGGCTGTAATCCGTAGCGTCATAAAATGATTTTGATTAAGACATGATTTTAAAATTGTTTTGATGCAAGCAAAATGATGCCATCTCATAGAGTTTTATCTCTCGTTACCATTGGTTATGTCTTTCCATTGTCATTCTTTAATATATATCTTGATTTATGTTTTGTGTCGTACTGTTAGCACTTGTTGAGCATTTGGCTCACTTCTTACTTTACCCTGATATTACAGCTAGCAGCTATGGTTAGATTCAAGCAGACTGCCCGTAAGACCTGTGATGCTGATGCTTATGTTCGAGCCCAGGTAGAATAAGTAATAATAGATTGTGTGAGGACTCGGTATTTATATTCAGATGTAATAGTTGGTAGTGTCGGGCTGTTCCAAACCCTAAACTGTAAGATCTTGGAGTTGGTTGTGTATTCTTCTTTTAAAATGATGTAATAGCTATATTTATTTTGTTGTTTAAGTTGGGGGTGTGACATTCAGCCCAAAAATAGGTTGGTAGCTTTGCTTCATCAAGCATAGTTCGTGCAGCTTTAATAAGAGTTCTATTCTTTCTCTCAACAACTCCATTTTGCTGTGGAGTTCCAGGAGCAGAAAATTCCTGCTTGATTCCATGGTCTTTACAGAACTATTCTATTGTCAAATTCTTGAATTCAGTGCCATTATCACTTCTTATTATCTTCACAGAATCTTTGACCAATTTATCCAGTTGCTTGACATGATCAATCAAGATAGATGCAGTTTCACTTTTTGTGTGCAAGAAATACACCCATGTGTATCTGGTGAACTCATCCACTATGACCATAACATATTTCTTCTTTGCAATAGACATGACATTCACTGGACCAAATAGATCAACATGTAATAGGTGATAAGGATCAAGAATTGATGATTCAGTCTTGCTCTTGAATGAAGATTTTATTTGTTTAGCCTTCTGACAAGAATCACAAAGGCCATCAGGTGCAAATACTGACTTTGGCAGTCCTCTCACAAGATCTTTCTTGACCAGTTCATTTATATTGTTAAAATTTAAATGAGAGAGTTTCTTGTTCCAGCTTTCTTCAATTGATGCTCTACTCACCAGACAGATTGTAGACCCATCAGTACTTGTTGAAAGCTTGGCTTCATAAATGTTACCATGCCTATATCCTTTCAGAACAACTTTGCATGTAGATTTGCTTACAATTTCAAAGTGTTCTTCAAAGAAATCCACATAAAAACCTCTGTCACAGATTTGACTAACACTCAGCAGTTTGTGTTTAAGTCATGAGACCAGAGCTACTTCTTTAATGATGACATTCCCAAGATTGATATTGCCATATCCCAATGTTTTTCCAATGTTGCCATCTCCATAAGAAACACTTGGGCCAGCCTTCTCCACAAATTCTGATAGCAGGGCTTTATTTCCAGTCATATGTCCTGAACATCCACTGTCCACAACTAGGATGTTTTTCCTGTTGCCCTGCAATCACAAAGACCACTAATGATTAGTTTTAAGGATCCAGACTTGCTTGGATCCTGTGGCCTTATTAAGTTTGTTAACATTTGCAGTGGATTTAGCATCAGAGTTTATGTTAACATTTTTCTTATCAGTATTTATACTATCAGACTTTGTATCAGAACTTACACTAGAAGGAACAATGCTAACTTTCTTTAAAGAAGGTTTTATTTGATAATAATCATAGTACAAACTATGATATTCCTTACAAGTATAAATGGAATGCCATAAACTACCACAATGAAAACAAGGATTTTGTGGCTTATATCTAACAGACTGACTCTTAACTCCTGACTTTGAAGGTAAGGAGTTTATGTTCTTATTCTTCCTGCAAAAAGAAGCCAGATGGTTAGAACTTCCACAGTTATGACATGTTTTTCTACGACCATTAGGAACAGGCTTATAATCATTGCTTTTATTTATACCTTCCTTTCCATTCCTATTTTTCCTAGGAGAATTTACCTTGTTTATATTCTTAACTTCTTTCAGGTTATGCTTAAGCTGCTTCTTTGTCATTAAGCCCACGTTTACTTCAGTTGTCTTTTCCTGTTTTAGTTTGTCAGAAGTTAATTCCTCTTTAACTTCTGATCTTTCAGTTTCAGACTTTACAGCTACAAACTTAACAGGTTTTAACTTTGGCTTTTGTTTAACAACTATAGGCTTAATTTCTACAGTTCTTGTATCATTCTTATCATCTCCATAACCTAAGCCCTCTTTCCAGTTTCCACTACTTAACAAATTTTGAGTTGTTCTGCTAGAGTTAGTCCAAGTCCTGATAATCTCTCTTTCCTTTTCTAGCTCAGTTTTTAGAGATTCATTCATTTTAAGTACTTCATCCCTAACAAAGAAAGCATCATCTCTATCTTTCTGAGTTTGATGGAACATGACTAACTCTTTTTCTAAATAATCATTCCTCTTTTTACAAGCAAGATTCTCAGAAGTTAATCTTTCACATGTTAAAGTTTGATCTCTATAACTAATAAACATGGTTTTAAGATATCTTCTCAACTCATTAATATCATCAGTATGAAAGGCATAAGTAGTTTGAGGTACATTTAACTCAGCAGCTTCAGGACTGTTATCAGCATTTGCCATATCAGCATTTGCCATCAAGGCATAGTTCTCCTCACTTTCAGAATCTGAAGTGTCTATCCATCTTTTCTTCTTTGTGACAAGAGCCTTGCCTTTGTCAATCTTCATTTTCTTGCAATCAGGAGATATGTGGCCTTTCTCACCACAGTTGTAGCATTTGACATTTGAGTGATCTCCTTTGTCAGACTTCCCTCATTTGCCTTCAGATTTTCTGAAATTCTTCTTATCAGAACTTGCACCTTTCCTGAAAAACCTCTTTCCCTTCCTGAACTTCCTGTATGCAATCCTTGTGATTTTTTTCACCATAAGAGCACACAGCTTTATCATCTCTTCATCAGCATCCATCTCAGGCAAGCTTTCTCAGGCAACCTTTCAGTTTCTGAGTCATCATCACTATCAGAACTTGATGACTCAGTATCAGACTTTGTGATTAGCACTTTTCCCTTGCCTTTCCTTGAGGTAGCTGCCTTGGGGGATTCTTCTTCAGCCTTAAGAGCAACTGTCCTTGACTTTCCTCCTTTCCTCTTGCTTCTTTGTTCCATCTCAAGTTCATGAGTCTTGAGCATCCCATAAATTTCATCAAGAGTTGTTTCTTCAAGATTATAGTTGTCTCTTATAATTGTTGCCTTCAAATCCTAACTTTCAGGAAGAGCTAACATGAATTTAAGGTTTGAATCTTCAATATCATACTCCTTATCAACTAGTGACAAATCATTCAAGAGTTTGACAAATCTGTCATATAAATCAGTCAATGACTCATTAGGCTTTGAGTCAAAGTGTTCATACTCTTGAGTGAGTATTGTCTTCCTGTTCTTCTTAATCGAATCAGTTCCCTGGCACCTTGTCTCCAAGGCATCCCATATCTCCTTTGCAGTCTTGCAGTTAATTACCCTGTTTGACATTACATTATCAATGGCACTATGCAGCAAGTGTCGTACCTTAGCATCCTTAGCAATTGAAGCAATATCTTCAGCAGTGTAATCACTTTTCTCCTTTGGTAACAGACTTTGCTGTTTCACCTGTAACTACAACAACGAGTTTTGTTGGCTTGTGAGGTCCTTCATGGATTCTGTCAAGATATTCTGGATCAGCAGCTTCCAGAAACATAGTTATCCTCACCTTCCATATGGGATATTCATATGGCTTCAGTATACGAACTCTAATAGCCTCATATCGACTATGGATTTGAGTCTTTGGCGGTTCTTCAGTTTTGGTGGGCTTGGTTGGAGTTTCTGCTTCAGACATGATTATTTTTGGATCTTAAACTGTTTGTGTGTTAACATATAGGCTCTGATACCACTTGTAAGGTCACACACACTGTAGAAGAGGGTTGAATACAGTGTATAGCACAATCAAATCGAATTCAAATAACACAAGTAACAGAAAACATACTTTATTCAATGCAATAAACTCTGTTACAATATAGAACTGTCCTCTCTCAGTGATGAACAAATATCACGAGAGCTTCTAGGGTTACAATGAATATTATTCTTGATAATGATAACACATATAGTATAAACCCTATGTCTGTGTTTATATATCACACAGTTACAAGATAATCGCTAATTGATATGGAATATAATTCTGCTTCCTAAAATATATCAATTAGATATCTTTTCTTCCAAGTATTCCATTCTTCATAGAATTCCTTCTTCATGCATATCTCTTCTTATGTTTAACTTGATCTTCTTTCCTTTCAATCAGCCGCCTTCCTTATCTGAAAGTTTCCTTTAAGTTCTGATATTATCTCCTGATAAATATCTCCTGAACCTTAAGTACTGATTACTTAAGTTATGACTTCAGTATAAGTGTTGATTTCAGTTAAGTACTGATTTGTCCTATTTAAGTAAGATCTGAAAACTAAACATAAATCATATTAGACATGACATTATCAAATATATCTAACACGCCGTCTCTCCCAGCACCATCAGCTCAACCCAGAGCTAGGACCTTTAATATGACAATGAAAGATGCGGTACAAGATGTGGACGTGGTGGCAGGTATGCTTGTTATTAACTCAGTAGAAGTAAAAGTATTGATGGATTCTGGAGCAACTAGATCTTTTATCTCTGAAAGTATTCTTGATAAGTTAAATTGTGTTGCGTACCCTCTAGAACTTAATTTGATTATAGAGGTAGCAAATCAAGATAAAGTTATTGTTAGCAAAGTTTGTCCCAATTGTGATGTGATTATAGAAGGTCGACACTTTTCTGCTGACTTAATTCCCTTTAGCTTAGGAGAAATTATGGTTATACTAGGAATGGACTGTTGTCAAACTATGAAGCGCAAATAGAGTGTAAAAGTAAGAAGGTGAAGTTAAGGACCAAGGATGGTGAGGAAGTAATATCCAAAGGAAAGAGGCAAGAAAAGAAATTCTTAACGGCTATCGAGACAAGGAGATTATTACGTCAAGGATGCGGAGTTTATTTGGCTCATATTATGGATGTAGAGAAAGAATCTGTAAGGATCGAAGATATTCCAATAGTAAGAGATTTTCCGGATGTGTTTCTAGATGAATTGCCTGGACTACCTCCAGATAAAGATATCGAGTTTATGATTGATTTGGCTTCTGGAACGGAACCAGTATCGAAAGCTCCCTATCGTATGACGCCAGTCGAGATGAAGGAATTGGCCGCTCAGTTACAAGAATTGTTGGATAAAGGAGTAATTCGGCCGAGTGTATCCCCGTGGGGCGCACCGGTATTGTTTGTAAAGAAAAAGGATAGAAGTATGAGGTTGTGCATTGATTATCGCGAATTAAATAAGTTGACGATTAAGAATAAGTACCCTCTACCACGAATCGATGACTTGTTTGATCAGTTAAAAGGAGCTTCATGTTTCTCCAAGATTGATTTAAGAACTGGGTATCATCAATTAAAGATTAAAGCAGAAGATATATCCAAGATAGCATTTCGAATGAGATATGGGCACTATGAGTTTTTGGTAATGGCATTTGGTTTGACGAATGCGCCAGCCGCATTTATGGATCTTATGAACAGAGTGTTCAAACAATATTTGGATAAGTTCGTTATTGTGTTTATTGACGATATATTGATTTACTCCAAGAGGGAAGAAGATCATAAGGAGCATTTGAGGATTTCCTTGGAAATTCTGAGAAAAGAAAGGGTGTACGCTAAGTTTTCAAAGTGTGAATTTTGGCTAAAGAAAGTGCAATTTCTTGGTCATATAGTTAATAAAGAAGAAATTAAAGTGGACCCAACCAAGATAGAAGCTGTAATGAATTGGGAAAGGCCCAAGACTCCTACGGAAGTCAGAAGTTTTCTGGGATTAGCCGGATACTACAGAAGGTTTACGCAAGATTTCTCTAAGATTGCTGTCCGATTAACGAAGTTGACAAGAAAGAACGAGAAGTTTGTATGGAGGGAAAAGTGCGAGAAAACCTTTCAAGAGTTAAAGAAGAGGCTGGTAACCGCCCCAGTATTGGTATTACCAGATAAAAAGGAGAATTTGTGATATTCAGTGATGCTTTATATAAAGGACTTGGATGTGTGTTAATGCAACACGGGAAGGTAATAGCATATGCGTCAAGGCAACTCAAGCCGCACGAGAAAAAATATCCAACATATGATTTGGAATTAGCAGCAATTGTGTTTGCCCTTAAGATTTGGAGGCATTATTTATACGGGGAAAATTGTGAGATTTATACAGATCATAAGAGTTTAAAGTATATCTTCACTCAAAAGGAATTGAATATGAGACAAAGAAGGTGGTTAGAATTGATCAAAGATTATGATTGTCCGATAAACTATCATCCTGGAAAGGCAAATGTGGTAGCAGATGCTCTAAGTCGCAAGGAAATGTTGAATATGTTAACGTCATCGGAAGAATTGGTCAAGGATTTTGAAAAGATGGAAATAGAAGTGCAGACTCCAGAATATGGAGGTGAAGCTATATATGCGATGTCATTTCAACCCAAAATTTTGGAAAAAATTCGATGTTGTCAAGAGCAAGTGATGAATCGCGAAAAGGATAAGTTGAAAGGAGAAGAAATTAAAGCTCAAAAGGATGGAAAAGGAATATACCGTGTTAACTCACGTATTTGGATACCTAATGTTGTGGAACTACAGCACGAGATTTTGCAAGAAGCGCATAGCTTGATATTTTCAATTCACCCTGGAAGTACAAAAATGTACCAGGATTTAAAAGAAAGTTATTGGTGGCCAAACATGAAGAAGGAAATTGCGGAATGGATAAGTAAGTGTTATACGTGTCAAAGAGTCAAAGCGGAACATCAGAGGCCAAGAGGATTGCTTCAGCCACTGGATATACCAGAATGGAAATGGGAGCATATTACGATGGATTTCGTGGTAGGTTTACCTAAAACCAAGTCTAATCATGATGTGATTTGGGTGGTAATCGATCGGTTGACAGCACATTTCTTGCCGAAAAATGAAAGATTTTCGTTGGAAAAGTTTGTCAAATTATATTTGGATGAGATTGTGATGCGTCACGGAGTCCCTAAATCTAACGTGTCTGATAGAGATCCAAGGTTTAACTCGAGATTTTGGAGACAATTCCATGATCATTTGGGAACTAAGCTGAAAATGAGTACGGTATATCATCCGCAGATGGACGGACAAAGTGAAAGGACAATTCAGATAATTGAAGATATGTTACGAACTTGTGCAATAGATTTCAAAGGAAATTGGGACGATCATTTGCCGTTAATTGAGTTTTCCTACAACAACAGTTATCACGCGAGTATTGGCATGCCACCCTATGAAGCGTTGTATGGAAGAAAATGTAGATCCCCTACGTATTGGGACGAAGTTGGTGAGCGCAAATTAATTGGCCCAGAGCTAGTTCAACAAATGAAGGAAAAGGTAGAAATGATTTAAAAAAGATTAATTTCAGCTCAAGATCGACAAGCAAAGTACGCAAATCAAGAACGAAAAGATGTGCAATTTGAATCTGGAGACAAAGTCTTGTTATAGATATATCCTTGGAAGGGTTTAACCCGATTCGGAAAGAAAGGGAAGTTGAGTCCTAGGTATATTGGACCATTTGAAGTACTGCGCCGAGTTGGGAAGGTGGCATATAAATTGGCGCTACACCCGCAAATGCAACATCTGCATAATGTATTCCATGTATCTCTTCTAAAGAAGTATAATGCTGATGCGAGTCATGTGATCGAATTAGAACCAGTGGAAATTCAACCGGATTTGTCTTATGTGGAACAACCAGTTCGAATTTTGGACCGAAAGGAGAGGACAGTTAGAAATAAAGTTGTACCTCTAGTTAGAGTATTGTGGAGAAATCCACTAGTTGAAGAATTAACTTGGGAATTAGAAAGCGAAATGAAAGAAAAGTATCCCCATCTATTTGCTTAGACTAGATTTTGGGGACATGATCCTTTTAAGGAGGGTAGATTGTGACGACTGAGAATTTTGTGACATAATTAAGTCAATAAGTATGCTTTATGTGATGTGATTATAATTATGTGATTAAGCGTTGATTAATTGTCTTTATTTTATATTAGAATCTAGGAGCGTAAGTAAAAGCGTTCCAATTTAAAGAGTCAGCTTAAGAGTTAAGCTGTGTTGTCGGCCGTCAGGTAGAACGGAACCCGTATAAATAGGTATTTAAAGTATATGAAATGAGAACTATGTGTTATTATATGAAATGAAATGTTTAAGTAAAGTATTGCGTCCTAGTGACGTGTCGGTCGATAATGATAAGCGTAATCGAAACGCTGAGCGTCGGGCCGTCAGGCTGAACGTGACCCGATACGCATAGAAAAGAATAAAGATTAAAGAAGGACAAATTTTCTGATCAGACATGAGTTGTGATGTGTTCGTATGTGTGTGATTGCTTGTCTGTGTGCATGACTACGTGATCTGTAACATTTTTATGAATTTAAGGGAATTATTTGATTTAAATAAGGTTTATTTAACCTTTGCGCATTTTTATAAAATTATCTGAGTAAGATAAAAACATGGGATTTGTTCTGTTATCGTCATAATAATCCTAGAGACTTTTTAAAAATGATGGACAAATTTATTTGCTGGTCGTTGCATTTTAAATTGATTTTTATGTGATAAAATGCTATTACTAGCACGCACTTGCGAAAATTATATATAATTAACCGTTCGCTCAAAAGTTTATTGTGAGTAATGGTTGGAAAGCTAATTTTGAGATCTACGTATTAAAATTGTCATTTGCAATAATTTTCGATTTCCGAGAGAGATATACTTTATATTTGATTTTTATCTTATTTGAGTAAAAAGAAAGGATTAATCAAACACAAAAAGGGATTTAGTAGATTACTAAAATACCCTTTACCCTAATACAATATAAACACTCTCCCCCCCATTTCTTTCTTTCTTTTCCCGTGAGCACTCACCCCCTCTCCCTCACTTTCTTTTCCTCTCTCTCGAACACACTCCCTCTCTCTCTCTCTTTCGGCTCTCTCCATCTCTCTTCTCTCTCTCTTGCATGCAACACCAAATATTCACCCAAACTCAAAGATATTACCATCTATAGCTTCTATTTTTGGTATACTTCTTAAATTCCACTTGCATGTAAGTGTTTATGGTAACCATATCTATTATAACACCCTCCAAATCCGGGGTATAGATTTGGGGCATTATTAACAACAATTACCAACTATACCTGCACAAGCGGAATATAAATATAATAATTACCCCGAATTATCACTACTCAGGATCTTTTAAGGGTTGAGTTTGAAAACAAGAATCATGCACTACACTTTATTACAAACCCAACTAAATAAAACCTGTCTCAATAACTCTCTTTATTACAAACTTTATTCTATCTACAGTTTCACTACACAATCTTTTATTCAAACTACACAAAACTTTTATTCAACCCAACATTACTACTTATCCTGCTACACCTGATCTGGCAATTCAAAACTCTCTTCGAGAATAGGAAGGAACACTCTTGGTATAAGAGGGTCCCGCTGCTTGACTCGCTTCTTGACTATGCGGGTCCTGATGGGTTTCATTCTCTACCTTAACTGTAAAACAATAGGAGTGACAATAAAAGAAATGAGCCAAAATTGCTCAACAAGCCTGCAACAATATATATATATATATATTATAAAGAGAGAGAAATAAATGAACCAATAAGCTGCTGGTTTGAACAACCATCTGTATCTGTATATGATAATAATTTGCCAATGATGGCGAGTGCCAAATGAACAAGACTGGAAACAAGAACCAACATATGCACTATAATCTGCTGATCAGTCAGAATATAGTGCGGATCTATACCCAACTGCATAGACCCAACCAACATAAGGAGTACTCAGGCAACTATGGCCTATTAATTAATGGTCTGGGAAAAACCCAGCCTTTATAGTAACCATCCAGTCCAAGGCTGAGCATCCGGAACAATCGGTATGCTATTGATATATCCCAACACCAGGATATACCAGAGTATATGTAGGGTAAAAGAATTGAAATATGAACAAGGAATTCAATAAATTGGGTAAATCAAGAATTGAAATGAAACTGGAACAAGTAATAATAAATGGATAACAGTGTATATGAACAATGATTATCAAAGAGAATTGATACGATAGAAAAGAAATATAAATCACTATTCTGAATTTAGAATAGGGGAAAAACTTGCCTTGCGCGTACTTAACCTGGTTTAACTCACTGTCTTCTGACCCTAGCTTGCTCTGCCTTGCTAACACTGAACAAATCATGGAAATATAGGCGTTTAGATAATTTATTATATACGCGTATCTTGAATTGATATCACGCAACCTTATCAGTCTACCCATGCGTTTCTATCTGACTCGCATATATATATATATATACATTTATACAACACATCTATTCACATAATCACATAAAGCACGTAGCACATAAGGCACATAATTAATTTTTAGATTTATAATTATTTTTAGAATCAATTCTGGGCTTATACCTACATTACTAGTCGTATCTGATTTTATTATAATTTTTCGGGATTTATTCAACTCAGTTATACCCCTATTAGGGCCTACGAACTATTAATTATCACAAGATCACTCTCTTCCGGGAGAATTTATGACTCACAATTATTTTTATTGGATTCGTCTCATTTTTCTGAGTCTAGGGGTCTTCGTTTTGCTCAAATCGGACTAACGGTTTAATTATTATGAATTAAACAAGATTTAATTAATTAATAACTAATTATAAATAATTAATTATAATTAAATAATCCTTAATTATATTTTTAGATAATTATTTAATAATTATTGCATTTTAAAATAATTAATCCCTAATTATTAGGATTAATTACAATTTACTACACTAATTTACTAATTATTAACGCTTACCCGATCAGATCGATTATTTACAAATAATCAATCGATACAATTAACTGATACGTTATTTATCAAATAACTACGAATTACTCGAATTATAAATCACTTAACGATTAATCACTCGTATAATTATGAGCTACTCGCAATTCTCGCCTAATTATCGAATTATTCTATTATTATTAAAACCTGTACTATTCGCTAAACAGATAATTACCGATAACTATTTATACGATACGAATAATTATTACAATATTATTCGAATAACTAACGCTCCAATAATAATTCTAATTATCGAATCATTATTCGCACTATTAACTAATTATTAGATTATTAATTACCTCACTTAATTATTTCTAATCTTTATTCACTAATTAATTACCTAATTATTAATTAATTACCCAATTATTAATTAATTAGATAATTAATAAATAATTAGATAAATTATTAAATAATTAATTAAATAAATAAATTCAAATTTATAATTAAATAAAATAATTCAGAAATTATAAATACTATTTTTCATAATATAAAACTAATTTTTAATTAATTATTAGAATTATTAAAACTGATTTTTACTTACTAAAATATAAATAAATAATTAATTTATTTAGAAACACAAAAACATAACAGGATTTAGGGTTTTTAGGATTGAAACCGGGTCGAAACCGGGTTGCAAACCGGGTCGTCCCCGACCCGATCGGGTCGGGAAGAACACCGCCCGCATTCCCAGAATCCGACCAAACGCTCGATTCCAGGTTCTTCTCGAAGCATAACAACACAACGACATCTCCCATTCTGCTTCCTGGCCTTTCCCCGTCCTCCTTCCTCGTCGAACACCGCCGGAGACGAAGAACAACGGCGGCGTCACCGTTTTTCCGACGAACCCAAAACCAAAGCCAAACACCACGAATCCGGTACCAAACTACTCCCTATTCGACGATCTACAACCTCATGGCAACGAAATCATTAAACAATCAACAGAAATTCAAACCCGAATTCGCGATTAAAACCCGAAAATATGAAAGTAAAATCAGATAATCAAACATTAAAACTAATTACATAATCAAAAACTACGATTCTTGGGCTTCAAAACGGATACTTACACTAACGATTTGGACTCCGGAATCACGATGAAAATTGCCTTTGATTCTCCTGCTCTGTTCTTCACAAAACCCTAACCCTAATTTCTTTTTCTTTTTCTTTTTATTTTCTGTTTTTTTCTGAATAATTAACTGATTTAATTACTAATAAATCGTGTATTTATATTTATGAAAATAATACCCCTAAGTAAAATTAAGGGTCTAATTACACTCCTAATAAAAATATTTGGCCCCAATTTTTATAATTTTTGGGTATTAATAATAAATTTTTAAATATCCAATAAATACAAAATAAATACTAAAAATTCCCAAAAATTGTGAAAAATACAAAAATACAAAGAAAAATGATATATGATAATTTCATGATCATATAAAAATAAAAATGTGATTTTTGTGGGGTTTTTGGTACCCGAAGGGGTCCGGAAAAGTCATTTTTTCGCGAAAAAGGTCAATTTGTAAAACGTCTAGGGGTTCAAAATAGTGATATGGTATAGGGCATTTTTTTGTAAAATAGGACCAATAATTTTTATTTGAAATACGGGCTTTTAAAACACTGTTTGAGCTGTACGGGTTTTGATATAAGATATATAACTTGCGATAAAACATTCAATAAATATCCAAAACACATTCGGATCATAACAGACAACACGTAGCACATAACGATTAGGGTTTAATGACTCAACACAGTTAATCACATAATAATACACACAATTTATCTTTATTATGATATAATACAAGCGTAATTTCTCGGTCGTTACATTTTCCCCCCCTTAACAGGATTCTGTCCTCAGAATCACATTATGCAAATAACTGAGGATACCTTTCTAACATTTCACTCTCAAGCTCCCAGGTTGATTCTTCAACCACTAGGTTTCTCCATAAAACTCTCACTAATGACACAGACTTATTCCTCAATACCCTCTCTTGTCTATCTAGAATTCTTATCGGCTGCTCTACATATGATAAATCTGCCTGAAGTTCTATTGGCTCATACTCTATTACATGCCTTGTATCAGAATTATACTTCTTAAGCATAGATACATGAAATACGTTATGAACATGCTGCATATGGGGTGGTAGAGCTAACTCGTACGCAACCTTCCCAATTTTCTTCAAAATCTCAAATGGTCCAATGTATCGTGGCTTCAATTTTCCTTTATTGCCAAATCTGGTCAATCCTTTCCATGGCGATATTTTGAGCAATACGTGTTCTCCCTCCTGATAGTCCACATTCTTCCTTGCTTGGTCTGCATATCTGCTTTGCCTGTTTTGTGCTGTCTCGATTCGTTTTCGAATGAGTTTAATCTTTTCTTTTGTTTGCTGAATTAATTCTGGACCCAAAATCTTGCGTTCTCCAACTTCATCCCAATGCACTGGTGATCTGCATTTCCTTCCATATAATGCTTCATACGGTGGCATTCCAATACTAGCGTGATAGCTGTTATTATAAGAAAATTTCACTAGGGGTAAATGTTCATCCCAACTACCTTCAAAATCGATCGCACAAACTCGTAACATGTCTTCAATCGTTTGAATTGTCCTTTCACTTTGACCGTCAGTTTGCGGATGATAGGCTGTACTCATATTCAACTTCGTTCCTAGACATTCTTGGAATTGTCTCCAAAATCTTGAATTGAAACGAGGATCTCGATCCGATACAATTGATACTGGTACTCCATGACGCATCACAATTTCTTTGAGATACATGTGCACTAATTTGTCGAGCGAAAATCTTTCATTAATTGGTAGAAAATGTGCCGACTTCGTAAGTCTGTCAATGATTACCCATATCGCATCATGATTTGCCCTAGTCCTCGGTAGTCCTACCACAAAATCCATCGCTATATGTTCCCATTTCCATTCTGGAATGTCTAATGGTTGCAATAACCCACTCGGACGTTGGTGTTCTGCTTTAACTCGCTGGCATGTGTAGCATTTACTCACCCATTCTGTTATCTCCTTCTTCATATTCGGCCACCAAAAGTTTTCCTTCAAATCGCGATACATTTTCGTGCTTCCTGGATGAATGGAATACTTCGAATTGTGCGCATCTCGCATAATTTCTTCTTTTAATTCTGCCACGTTAGGGATCCAGATTCTTGACGCAAAACGTAAAATTCCTTCATTATCTTTCTGAGTTGTAATCTCTTCTCCTGTTAAGTTGTCGTCTTGACTCATCACTTCTTCTTGACAACGGCGAATCTTTTCCAGCAATTCTGGTTGGAAAGTCATAGCGTAGATAGTTTCTGCAGATTCATTGGGAATACGAATTTCGATTTCCAATTTGTCAAATTCCTTGGCCAATTCTTCGCATGAAGTTAACCGATTCAATCTTTCTTTTCTGCTTAGCGCATCTGCTACAACATTTGCTTTTCCTGGATGATAACTGATTGTAACATCGTAATCTTTAATCAATTCCAGCCATCGACGTTGTCGCATGTTTAGTTCCTTTTGCGTGAAGATATACTTCAGACTTTTATGATCCGTGTAGATTTCACATTTTTCACCGTACAGATAATGTCTCCAAAGCTTCAATGCAAATACAATTGCTGCCAATTCCAGATCATGCGTAGGATATTTCTGCTCATGAGGTTTAAGTTGTCTCGACGCATATGCAATGACGTTACCATGTTGCATCAACACACATCCTAAACCACGATATGAAGCGTCACTGTAAATAACAAAATTTCCTTGCTCGTCTGGCAGTACTAATACTGGTGCCGTCACCAACCGATTCTTCAACTCTTGAAAACTTTCTTCACACTTACTATTCCATTCGAACTTTTCACTTTGTCGAGTTAACTTGGTCAGCGGTGTTGCTATCTTCGCAAAATCTTTGACAAATCTTCGATAATATCCTGCCAAACCTAAGAAACTTCGAACCTCTGTCGGCGTCTTTGGTCTTTCCCAATTCAACACAGCTTCAATCTTTGCTGGATCAACTTGAATGCCTTCTCTGCTGATGATGTGCCCTAGAAACTGCACTTCTTTCAACCAAAATTCGCATTTGGAAAATTTTGCATAAAGCTGCTCCTTCCGTAATATTTCCAATGTCGTTCTTAAATGCGCTGCATGCTCTTCTTCCGTCTTTGAATAGATCAAGATGTCATCAATAAATATAATGATAAACTTATCCAAATACTTCTTGAATATTCGATTCATCAAATCCATAAACGCTGCAGGTGCATTCGTCAATCCAAAAGCTATTACAAGAAATTCATAGTGTCCGTACCTTGTTCTAAACGCTGTCTTTGGAATATCTTCGGCCTTGATCTTTAACTGATGATAGCCTGATCGTAAGTCGATTTTCGAAAACCATGCTGCTCCTTTTAGTTGATCAAATAAATCATCAATGCGAGGTAAAGGATATTTATTCTTGATAGTTAACTTGTTCAGCTCACGATAATCAATACACAGTCGCATACTACCATCCTTCTTTTTCACGAACAATACTGGCGCACCCCATGGGGATACACTTGGCCTTATAATTCCTTTGTCAAGAAGTTCTTGCAACTGCTTTGCTAATTCCCTCATTTCAACAGGTGCCATTCGATATGGAGCTTTCAAAATTGGTTCAGTCCCTGGCGTCAAGTCAATAGTGAATTCGATTTCTCGATCCGGTGGAAGTCCTGGTAATTCATCTGGAAAAACATCAAGAAATTCACAAACTACAGGAATATCTTCAATCTTCAAATTTCCCTTTTCAACATCCCGTACATAGGCTAAATAAGCTTGACATCCTTGACGTAGCAATCTTCTCGTCTGCATTATTGATAGGAATTTCTGCTTTTGCTTCTCACCTTTAAATATTACCGTTTCATTTTCTTCAGTTTGCAATTTCACTCTCTTATTCGCACAATCAATTTGAGCATTATTACTAGACAGCCAATCCATTCCTAAAATAATATCAAACTCCCCTAACCTAAAAGGTATCAAATCAACTGAAAAATGATATCTCCCTATCTCAATATCACAGCTCGGACATACTCGATCTACTGCAATCTGATCATTATTCGCTAATTTTATGACTAACACTTCATCCAACCACTGAATCTCACAATCTATCTTAGAGATAAAAGCTTCAGAAATAAAAGATCTAGTAGCTCCTGAATCAATCAATACCAAAGCATTTACGGAATTTACAGGGAGTGTACCTGCAACCACATTCGGACTCTGTACCGCTTCCTTTATTGACATGTTGAAAGTCCTTGCTCTGGGCTGATTTTGCTGTGGTAGTGGAGGTGGAGGTAATGCTAAAATTCTTGGAATACTGGCAGCCATTGCAATTCCTCTGCAGTCTTTGGCGATATGTCCTTTTCTCCCACATTGGAAACAAGTAACTTCTGCCTTTCCCATTGGACATTCTCCAGAATAGTGTCCCCTTTGCTTGCACTTGAAACACGTAACATTTAGCTTGTTGCAAACTCCTGTATGCTTTCTACCACACGTTCTGCAGTCAGGTATAAGCGGTCGGATAAGTCTCTGCTGAATTGGGGCTGGAAGTCGATTTCCCATCCTCTGATTGTTCTGCTCTGGCCTTTTGAAATTTACTTTTCCCCGAGCTTGAAATCCCGGCCTTTTGTTGAAACGATTCTGAAAATTCCCTGGTCCTTTCTCTTTCTGAGCTGCTTCGCTTTCTCCTTCAATAATCATAGCCTTCTGAACAACAGCCATATAAATTGTCAATTCAAACACAGCTACCCTGCTACGAATCCATGGTTTCAGTCCTTGCTGAAATCTCTTGGCCCGCTTCTCGTCCGTATCCACCTGCTCTGGAACAAACCTTGCCAATTCAGTAAACTTGGTCTCATAATCCGCAACCGATAAGTTTTCTTGTTTCTGCTCCAGGAACTTGATCTCCATCTGGTTCTTCATAAAACGAGGAAAATATTTCTCCAAGAAAAGATTAGTGAATCTGTTCCAGGTCACCACACCTTCTTCCAAAGCTTTCTTTGATTCCCACCAGTAATTAGCTTCGCCTTTTAGAAAATAGCTAGCGAAATCTGTCTTCTGCTCTTCCTCAACCTTTACCAATGAAAAAGCCTTTTCCATCTTTTTCAGCCAAGCTCTCGCTTTTGTGGGATCTGTGGAACCCATAAATTCCGGTGGCTTCACCGACTGAAATTGCTTGAAAGTAGTCGTAGGTGCTGCTGGTGGTATTTGATGTCCTGGATGAGCGGCTTGCTGTAACATCTGTTGCTGGAACTGCTGTTGCTGCTGCTGCATTTGTTGTTGCATCATCAACATCTGCTGTTGCATAAGATTAAACATCTGATCCATCTGTTTATTATTGTTTTGGCCATCGGTGTTTCCATTCGATGAGTCGGGCTGCGCTTTTCTCTTAGGTGCCATTTTTCTGGTAAATAAATAATGGATCTTATTTAATAACAGTATATTAAACATATATTAAAACAGTCGATTTGAGAAAATAAAATAACTTATTAAATAACTGAATAGATAAAACAGTATGATATGTTTTAAATTTAATTAATTTTTTTTTTTTTACAACATGATCGTGAATAAAACTACATTTGTAAATATGCAATGGTACTAAAATAAATGTAAATGCTTAAATGACTGGGAATAAAATAAAGAAAACGTGCAAAAGATTATCTCATATATATATATAGGTAGAACACCAGCTACAGGTGTCAATGCTTGATACAAAAACCTATGATATAACAGTCGTACTGCTACTACTATCAGTCAGAGTCAGTAGCTACACTCATACAATACTATACTGCCTCTATCTACAAAATATACATAATACAACACTCATCGATCTGCTAATCTCAAAATCCTGGTGGTACATAGCTCAACTCCTCCTGCAATGCCTCTAGCACTGCCTCGGTAAGTCCTAATGCTCTGCGATATGTTGTCTCCGCGCTAAGATCCTGCTGTCTCAAATCAGTAAGCTACTGAAAACTATTCTGACGAATCTGATGTAGTCTCTCTCTCAGTATATAATCTGGTCGTAATGCTCTGACAGGACCATCTGTCTGTGTCTCATACAATCCAAGGATCTCTCTACACTGGTTCTGCCATATAATCCTCTCCTCCCTCTCTGCCTGAAAGCGCTGGTAAGTCACTGTATGATGCTCATGAAGATCAGTGCTGGAACCTCGAGAAGGTAATGGTCCATCTACCACGATCTCATCTATAAACTCCGGCTGAGGAAACTGATAAACTCCTGGAACAGGTGCATAAATGGCTAATGGGGCAGGAAATAATACAGGCTGCTCCATAGGCGCATACACTGGCGGCTCTGCCTCTGGCTCCATATGTGGCAACTCTGGAATCTCGACTTGTGGCATAGGAATCTGAGGCTCTAAATCCTCCCACTGCGGAAGATCAACCATATCAGGAATATCGAACCTCGGGAACTCTAATGGTGGAAAATCTGGTATCTCTGGCTCAAAATATGGAAAATAATCTGCAAAACCTGGTACCTCTGGGGGAAGTGGTATCTCTGGTGCTGGCTCAGGTGGCAATGGTGGTAAGATCTGCTCTGACACTGGGGCTACTACTGGTGCATCCACGGGATCTGTCTCGGTCCTCTCCGTAGACGATGATAAAGAAGCCATCTAATATACATAAAAATAATAACACAAAAACAATCAAATCACAATCCTAAACTCATAACTTCTAATCACATAGACAAACAATCCTAACACTCTTAATCTCATCCTATCTCATTTTCCTATCTTATCTTAGCCCTAACGTTCTTGTTTTCAAAGGTCAAACCTAAGCTCTGATGCCAACTATAACACCCTCCAAATCCGGGGTATAGATTTGGGGCATTATTAACAACAATTACCAACTATACCTGTACAAGCGGAATATAAATATAATAATTACCCCGAATTATCACTACTCAGGATCTTTTAAGGGTTGAGTTTGAAAACAAGAATCATGCACTACACTTTATTACAAACCCAACTAAATAAAACCTGTCTCAATAACTCTCTTTATTACAAACTTTATTCTATCTACAGTTTCACTACACAATCTTTTATTCAAACTACACAAAACTTTTATTCAACCCAACATTACTACTTATCCTGCTACACCTGATCTGGCAATTCAAAACTCTCTTCGAGAATAGGAAGGAACACTCTTGGTATAAGAGGGTCCCGCTGCTTGACTCGCTTCCTGACTATGCGGGTCCTGATGGGTTTCATTCTCTACCTTAACTGTAAAACAATAGGAGTGACAATAAAAGAAATGAGCCAAAATTGCTCAACAAGCCTGCAACAATATATATATATTATAAAGAGAGAGAAATAAATGAACCAATAAGCTGCTGGTTTGAACAACCATCTGTATCTGTATATGATAATAATTTACCAATGATGGCGAGTGCCAAATGAACAAGACTGGAAACAAGAACCAATATATGCACTATAATCTGCTGATCAGTCAGAATATAGTGCGGATCTATACCCAACTGCATAGACCCAACCAACATAAGGAGTACTCAGGCAACTATGGCCTATTAATTAATGGTCTGGGAAAAACCCAGCCTTTATAGTAACCATCCAGTCCAAGGCTGAGCATCCGGAACAATCGGTATGCTATTGATATATCCCAACACCAGGATATACCAGAGTATATGTAGGGTAAAAGAATTGAAATATGAACAAGGAATTCAATAAATTGGGTAAATCAAGAATTGAAATGAAACTGGAACAAGTAATAATAAATGGATAACAGTGTATATGAACAATGATTATCAAAGAGAATTGATACGATAGAAAAGAAATATAAATCACTATTCTGAATTTAGAATAGGGGAAAAAACTTGCCTTGCGCGTACTTAACCTGGTTTAACTCACTGTCTTCTGACCCTAGCTTGCTCTGCCTTGCTAACACTGAACAAATCATGGAAAGATAGGCGTTTAGATAATTTATTATATACACGTATCTTGAATTGATATCACGCAACCTTATCAGTCTACCCATGCGTTTCTATCTGACTCGCATATATATATATATATACATTTATACAACACATCTATTCACATAATCACATAAAGCACGTAGCACGTAAGGCACATAATTAATTTTTAGATTTATAATTATTTTTAGAATCAATTCTGGGCTTATACCTACATTACTAGTCGTATCTGATTTTATTATAATTTTTCGGGATTTATTCAACTCAGTTATACCCCTATTAGGGCCTACGAACTATTAATTATCACAAGATCACTCTCTTCCGGGAGAATTTATGACTCACAATTATTTTTATTGGATTCGTCTCATTTTTCTGAGTCTAGGGGTCTTCGTTTTGCTCAAATCGGACTAACGGTTTAATTATTATGAATTAAACAAGATTTAATTAATTAATAACTAATTATAAATAATTAATTATAATTAAATAATCCTTAATTATATTTTTAGATAATTATTTAATAATTATTGCATTTTAAAATAATTAATCCCTAATTATTAGGATTAATTACAATTTACTACACTAATTTACTAATTATTAACGCTTACCCGATCAGATCGATTATTTACAAATAATCAATCGATACAATTAACTGATACGTTATTTATCAAATAACTACGAATTACTCGAATTATAAATCACTTAACGATTAATCACTCGTATAATTATGAGCTACTCGCAATTCTCGCCTAATTATCGAATTATTCTATTATTATTAAAACCTGTACTATTCGCTAAACAGATAATTACCGATAACTATTTATACGATACGAATAATTATTACAATATTATTCGAATAACTAACGCTCCAATAATAATTCTAATTATCGAATCATTATTCGCACTATTAACTAATTATTAGATTATTAATTACCTCACTTAATTATTTCTAATCTTTATTCACTAATTAATTACCTAATTATTAATTAATTACCCAATTATTAATTAATTAGATAATTAATAAATAATTAGATAAATTAATAAATAATTAATTAAATAAATAAATTCAAATTTATAATTAAATAAAATAATTCAGAAATTATAAATACTATTTTTCATAATATAAAACTAATTTTTAATTAATTATTAGAATTATTAAAACTGATTTTTACTTACTAAAATATAAATAAATAATTAATTTATTTAGAAACACAAAAACATAACAGGATTTAGGGTTTTTAGGATTGAAACCGGGTCGAAACCGGGTTGCAAACCGGGTCGTCCCCGACCCGATCGGGTCGGGAAGAACACCGCCCGCATTCCCAGAATCCGACGCCGGCGGAGATTTTCCGGCGAACCAAACGCTCGATTCCAGGTTCTTCTCGAAGCATAACAACACAACGACATCTCCCCTTCTGCTTCCTGGCCTTTCCCCGTCCTCCTTCCTCGTCGAACACTGCCGGAGACGAAGAACAACGGCGGCGTCGCCGTTTTTCCGACGAACCCAAAACCAAAGCCAAACACCACGAATCCGGTACCAAACTACTCCCTATTCGACGATCTACAACCTCATGGCAACGAAATCATTAAACAATCAACAGAAATTCAAACCCGAATTCGCGATTAAAACCCGAAAATATGAAAGTAAAATCAGATAATCAAACATTAAAACTAATTACATAATCAAAAACTACGATTCTTGGGCTTCAAAACGGATACTTACACTAACGATTTGGACTCCGGAATCACGATGAAAATTGCCTTTGATTCTCCTGCTCTGTTCTTCACAAAACCCTAACCCTAATTTCTTTTTCTTTTTCTTTTTATTTGCTGATTTTTTCTGAATAATTAACTGATTTAATTACTAATAAATCGTGTATTTATATTTATGAAAATAATACCCCTAAGTAAAATTAAGGGTCTAATTACACTCCTAATAAAAATATTTGGCCCCAATTTTTATAATTTTTGGGTATTAATAATAAATTTTTAAATATCCAATAAATACAAAATAAATACTAAAAATTCCCAAAAATTGTGAAAAATACAAAAATACAAAGAAAAATGATATATGATAATTTCATGATCATATAAAAATAAAAATGTGATTTTTGTGGGGTTTTTGGTACCCGAAGGGGTCCGGAAAAGTCGTTTTTTCGCGAAAAAGGTCAATTTGTAAAACGTCTAGGGGTTCAAAATAGTGATATGGTATAGGGCATTTTTTTGTAAAATAGGACCAATAATTTTTATTTGAAATACGGGCTTTTAAAACACTGTTTGAGCTGTACGGGTTTTGATATAAGATATATAACTTGCGATAAAACATTCAATAAATATCCAAAACACATTCGGATCATAACAGACAACACGTAGCACATAACGATTAGGGTTTAATGACTCAACACAGTTAATCACATAATAATACACACAATTTATCTTTATTATGATATAATACAAGCGTAATTTCTCGGTCGTTACATCTATGGCTGTGTTCAAGGAAATCAATTTCTTGATACAAGATCATAAGAGTAGATTCAAGAAGATTTTGTGGTTTAAAACTCAAGAGGAGACCCGTTATGGGCACTCTTAAGTTTGACCATCACCGACCATGATCCAAGGAGAGCCAGTGGAATTTTAATGATGTGTTAATGTAATTTTGAGCCTTGCATGTTTTGGTTTCTTGAAAGTTCAAAAAGGGTTTTGGTACTTCCTTTGAAATTTGAGTATGTGATTGAAAATGGATTGTTTTGATTGTTTGATGTGTGTGTAAGTCATTTGATGCTTAGGAAATCAAATTTTAAGGTTGCATGTTGGGTTTTTGGTTTGGCATTGTGCTAATAAAAAGGGGAATTAGATTTGGTGGCTTGATCTTAGTGTAAACTAGGCTTAATTAGTGTAAAATGTGATTGCATGTTAGTTTTAAAGAAGAACAAGTAATGTATGTCATTTTTTGGTCCTTGAGATTGTGAATCATGATTTAGCCGAATGAAAAATGGGTCTAGAAGAGATTGATTTGATGATTAAGTGAATGCATGCATGTTGATTGGTTAATTTGATTAAAGCTTAAGTTATTAGGTGATGTTTTGTTTTGTGATTCAAAAATTTTGATGAAATTGAGTTGAATGACTAAGTTAAGGTTTAAAACAAGTTGAAAATGTGATATAAAACTTTGCATGTCAAAAATTGATCCTTGCATGTGTGATTTATTGAAAAACCCGAATGGGTCATATGGTTAAAAGAGAATTAAGTGAATTTTTGGGAGATTATATGCTAATTATCTTAGTTACTAATAAGAACTTGGTTGCATGACTTTGATTGGATGATGCTTGTGTTCGAATTTGATAATTAAAAGAGGGTGTTGAATTTTGATTCTTAAAATGAATATGATTTGGTTTTCGGACTAAAAGAATAAAGCGTAATTGCGAAAAGACCCTTGTAATATGCATACCAAAGAGGTTTCTTGTGTTTGATTATATGAGATTGAATTTGAGTATACGTGGTTATGTTTGATGTGTATAGCCGAATGGAATATAAGTAAAAAAAGCGAATGAATTGGTTCCAATACCTTGCTAAGTAATTGCATGTGAAATTCTAGGAGATATATGATTTATTTGTGGTTGTTGTGGTTCGAATTAAGGAATAAAAGAAAAGGAAATAAAGTGGTTTGTTATTAAAGAACTATAAGTGACAGTTATAGTCGCAAAAGATTTAGTTGTGAATAAATCATGTACTCGTAAGAACTATACTAGCGTGATTTGAAGAATAGTTAAAGTTAAACTAGTATGAGTCGATTGATGAGAATATAAAGATATAAAGGCTATGAGAAAGGAATGTGTTATATGCTATGTGCTTATATGTATAAGCTATACTCGTATATTGAGTCAAGAGTATAATCGAGCTATCGTATTGAGTGATCATTCCGGGAACGAGAGTTAAGAAACTGATTAAGGTTTTGGTTTTTATTGTAGATTCGGAGCGTGAGGGCATTCAGGCTAGGAAAGGAAAGGGTATACTAGGTGGCAGTAGTTCAACCTTCAGGAAAGCGAATTCAGGCAAGTAACTCTCATTACTTGTGAAAATGGTTATAGAGAGGTTATTGTTCATACCATGTAGAGTATGGAACTGTTTAAATAATAAACCCCTGTTAATGATTTGAGATACCCTCTCTTTTATCTTGTTAAACTGTTATTGATAAGCTTATTGATTTAAACCCTTTGGTAACCTGTCTTTCTTGTTCAAGTTATTTGTTAAGCCATGAACTGTTATAAACCCTATAATTACCTTTACGAACCCCTTGTAATGATACCATATTCCTTGATCACCTTATACCCTATTGATCCTTGAAACAGGTTTTGATTCCCTAATTCGAGTACCTTGTTATCATTTGATCAAAATCCCTAGAATTGCTCCTTGCTTGTCTTTAAATCATTCCTTAACTTTGTTTTCTTGAAATTTGACTTTAGGATGAGTTTCGACTCGAAAGAGTCTGAATGATTTCATATTCTTGGTAATGATAAAATGAATTTAGAAAAACCTACTTTTTCCAACTCAAGGTTTTCCAAACGAATTCCTGACGGATTAGATTGGGACATAAGAGGCTAGTGGGACTAGTCCAGTCATGGTAAGAGGCTAGCGGGGCTAGTCCAATTTAAGGATGAAATTATGCTGATTGGTACCTTAAAGACCGGATGGAGGTCAGTACGGGCTGATCACCCGTATTATAATGAAATGAAAAGATAAAGTCATTGTAACACCCCCAGATCCGGGGTCGGGGATCCGAGTCGTCACGGTCTTTCTTTCCACAATATCACTTCACTTAATTAATAAATAACCTTATGCTGTGACCCCACACTAACACACACCACAACCCGTTATAGTCTCAGAGATGAAATTTAAATAAGTACAAGTCTTTGAATCCACAATTTAAAAGTTATTACAACCCAAAATGATTACTTGATAAATTTACAGTTAATTGCCATTATCTGCCACAAGTTATAATTATACATAATTGATTCTCAAAAGTAGATGGTCTGATCTACAATAGATCTACCTCTACAGCTATAGCAGCTACAACATCAACGGGAAGACACAGGACGCTTCCCACGCGCTTGCGCTGGGTCTGCTGGAGTCTGGCCATCTTTCCTAACTGTTGTTGTGTGATGAAGAAATAAAGCAAGGGTGAGCAGCAAGCCCACCAAAATAATATGTATAATGATTTACAATATATGAGCCTACTCATAATACTCATGAAAGTCTTGGTCAAAAGAAATGAACCAAGTTTGATATCTTAATGCGATAAAGTCGCAAAATATTCAGTATATACATATATACTTTTCAAAATATTGGAAGTCCTCTTCCAAGCATAATACACACAGAATTCCAGTGTATAACTGTATAAAAATATCGTTGCAAGGTGATCTCATATATCTAACCTTGTCTCAACGTTTTTCTGAAAATCTTTGTCATGCATAAGATAATTATTTACTAGATATAAGTTTAAAAGATGAAGTTACAAAATACTCCAATATACTTATATCTTTTCCAAATACTACTTGAACTACCACCATTCAAGTTATAATTAGTTTTAAGAAAAACATCCCATAGATGAGACCACAAGTTAAGACTTGAATAGATTCAATCTTTGAAATATTATTGAATGAAAAAGTTATGAGATACTTTATTTAGTCCCGATATATATATATCCACATATATATATCTCTAAAACATTTCCTGGAACCTCTGTTATGTAAAGTATGAACAGAGTTGCAATATCCAATGAATTTGGAAGGAAAAGAAAACCTTTGGCATAAACCAGATATCTTGCTGATCAGGCAAAGATACCCATAAGTAACCTTTTCTACTAGTAGATGGACGAATTCCCCACTGGTCATCACCCTGGTCATAATTAGGACCTTATGCTGGACTGCCACTCAGCCACTTATGCATTTGATGGACTCCCACTGAGCCACTTACACTATCATGGACGCCCACTGAGCCCATGTTGCTTATGCCGACTCAATAGATGGACTTACTTCCCGAACGTTGGGTAAGTAATCAATTCATTTACCAAAACTGCAACCTTGTTGCGAATATAAAATACACCATAGAGCCGGATTCCCCAGGTTTTGAACGAGTATTTAAATCCCCTTTAAAAGGAAGATCTTAAATATAAAAATGAGTTTTGGGATCCGCTCTAACTTTTAAAAATCATTTTGAAGACTCGAAAACACTTTATAGAGTGTTTGGAGTAAAGCTGATTTAATGAAGTAAATCAGTCCCCAGAATATTTAGAAAATGACTGAATATTATTATTTAAATAATATTCCCATAAGAATAATCTTTATAAAAATAATTGAAGTAGAAGTATTAAAACTTATACTTGAAACGAGTATTAAATAACCAAAGATATACTTATATGAAAGTATTATCTTTATTTGAATAATCGAAAATAAGTTTGATTATTAACACCTTATTATTTAATAAAATAAATAATATATCTCAGCAAATAATCGGAGTCATAGATCCTCAAATGAATATTCAAATAATATTCATTAAATAATATAAACTGAGTCATAAGCCCTCGAATGAATATTCAAATAATATTCAAATAATAAAATAAAAGGAGTCATAAGTCCTCGAATGAATATTCAAAATAATATTCATTTAATAAAATAAAGAAGTCATAAGCCCTCGAATGAATATTCGAAATAATATTTATTAATAAAATAAACGGAGTCATACGCCTTCGAATAATATTCGAAATAATATTCAATAATAAAATAAAGTTAAAGTTATCGAATAAACCTTATTCGATTAATAGTCTTGAAAACTATGACCATATATATGTATATATATATAAATATATATATATATATCCATATCCATATATATACAAAATCTACTCGGGATCCTCGACTCCCGGTTTTAGAAAATATTTTCACCTTTGGGTCCCTATACTAAGGGTATATGCAAGTTACCGCTATCCTCTAGCATAGGTATTATCAACTGAATCAACAATTATATATGGAAAGAATATGAAACAGGCATGCATATATATACCATAGCAGCATGCTTCAATATATTGCAACATTTGCTAATATAAACATCATGCATCTATCGCAAGATAATGCATATACAAGTGTATACATCACAACAACAGTATAACGGATAGAATACTTGCCTGAGCGACTGGGGTTACGAATGGCTCGGGACGAGTCTGGTAACCTATAAACAACAAGTAAGTTGGAATTAAACCAAAATCACTTGTAAATCTATACTTTAACTAACTTAGACTCTAACGCTTGTTTTGCGCTCACTGATTCGCTTAAGCCACTCGGGTACCCTCGGCTCCACCATTTTTAATAATTTAACCTTTACGAGTTTTAAAGCGATTCCTTCGCGAGGGTCTTACCAACTGCCTAACACACTTACCATAAATGTTTCATACATTAATTAACCCTTTTTGGTCTTTAATCTATGTTTCAAAGTAAGGCGAGGGAAAAAGTTTCGTTCGCGAAACGCCGTTACTTGAAACGGTCGTTTCTCCTAAACCGTGCATCGGAATCGAACGAACTACATATCAAAACGAAGCTCGTAACATGAGCTATCTAATCATGGCAGTTGTCATAATCTAGCAGGGGGTTCTCGGGTCCTAATGTTATGCACAAAAACTGTCTAAAGAAAATCGGACGTTACGACGGCTATGTTTACGCGATTTCCCAATTTTAACCATTCAACACCAACCACAAACCAACCTCAAATCCAACATACAACCAACATCCATCCTCATCACATCATAACAACCCCAACCAATTCAATTTAATCATTCATACTTATGCCTAAACTTAACTTTAATCATACTTAAGTTCCTTTAAATCAAAACCACAACAATTACCATTCCATTTCACTACCATTCCAAATCCCAAACTCTAAATCATAACAACAAGCTACAATATCAACCCACTAATCAAAATCATCTTATAATATATTGGAATCTAGGGTTTGGAGATGGTATACCTTCCTTGAAGTGGTGGGTGGAGCTAGGAAGCCTTAAGAAGCTTTGAGAAGTCTTAAGAATGCTTGGATCTTCAAGAAAACAAGAAAAAGTTCAAGTTAAAAACTTGAAAACACTATTCATTGTCTTCTTCTTTGATTAAATGAAGAAGATTGAGAAGGAATTAATGGCTTAAACTCATGATATAGTCCTAACTAAGCATGAAGATGATTAGGGAATTATCTTACCAATTTAGGAAGCTTGGATCTTGGATTTTGAATTTCTCTTGCCTTTTGAATAGTGAAAAGCCGTGAGCAATGAAGAACAAAGCCTTGGTTGCTTTTGATTTTTGATGAAAATGATTTTACTTGGCTTGGTTGATTGGTTTTTGTGCTTGCTTTAGTCAATTACCTTCTTGCCCTTGGATTTGTGTGGTTACAAAGCCACCACACCTCCTTCCTTCCCATGTCATGCTTATGTCATCCTCATGATGTCATCCTCACTTCCTTGTCCTCTTTCTATTGGTTGGATGACATCATTCCCACTAATCCCTTTGATTAACTTCCTAATCGTTTGCCTAATGACCGCTGATCTGTTATACGGTTCGCTTAACTTTCGTTCTCGTTTATCGTTTGAAGGATCATACCCGGGATCTTATTACTTAGGTTCCCTTAACCTTTCTCAATACATTATATTCCTTTTTATGATCCTCTATTATAATCCTTTAATTTAAATCCTTTTTATCCTGTTACCTTATACTCAATTCTCTCCGTATCTTGTGGATTTCCGGGAAAAACCAAAGTGTTCGGAATTGGATTCTGACGATCTTTACATACACTTATATACTTCATAGAGTACTAATAATATCCCATAAGATCAATAACAGAACCCCTACATAGCGTGGCATGAAAAGTTTTCTCGTTCAGCAAAAACACTATTCATAAGGGTTTCAAAATTTCTCAAAAATTGGGGTTATTACAGTCTCCCCTCCTTAAAAAGATTCCGTCCCGGAATCAGATAGAAAACAAATGGGGATACTTTCTTAGCATTACACTTTCTAACTCTCGAGTCAATTTTCCCACATTATGGTTCTACCACCAAACTCTGCCTAGTTTGATAATCCTTCTCCTAAGCACTTGTTCCTTTTTACTCTATAACCCTTCCTGGTTGCTCCATATAGGTTATGTCGGGTTGCATATCTATGCGCTCATATGCCTCTATTTATCTGGCATCTGAATTACACTTCCTTAACATTGATACGTGAAACACGTTACGACCTGCTACATGTTCGGGGTTAGGGCTAGCTCATATGCTAACTTCCCAAACGTCTTAATATATCCAAGGGTCCAACAAATTGTAGACTTAGCTTTCCTTTCTTTCCGAACCTCATCAATCCTTTCCAAGGGATACCTATATCATTACTAGGTCCCCTATTTCATACTCTTTATCCTTTCGTGTCAAATCAACATACTTATCATGTCCATCTTGGGCTACTACCAGCCGTCCTCTGATTAGATCTATCATATCCTTGGTCCTTTGGACCACTACTGGTCTGAGCATCTTGCGCTCTACAACTTCATCCTAACATAAGGGAAATTGGCATTGTCTTCCCTCAAGGATCTCATAAGGCGACATCTCGATAATGACATATGATCTATTGTCGTAAGATAGCTTAATCCGCGTTAAGTGATCATTCCAAATTCTTTCAAGTCTATTACACAGACTCTCATCATAGCTTCTAATCATTATAGCTTTTGCTTCTCAATACCCATTCTTTTCCAGTTCGTAATCGCTATCACCTTCCGTTCCTAATATTATACTGGTTATACTTTTGCTCGTTAGCGTTCTATAACCTTTTAATAACCACGTCAACCTTAGTATCACGAAGGTGTTCCCATTCCGCATACTACCACCACTTTATTACTCCTTTTTCAGTTGTTTCTATTTTCCAAAATTTGATCAATCAAATAGAAGTAAAGGAATTTGTTGAGAGATCACTATGATCATGAACACTTGTTATATCGCATAGTTAGTACAGAAGGTGGCCAGCCTTTAGTACTTGACAAGCAATTAAACAATAGCTGGTATCCTACTCGGCTTCTATCACACAGATAGATAGTCATTCGGCAATACCTCCCCTTCTGGAAGGGTTGTTCTTCTCAGCTTACATGAAATGAAAAGAAGAGAAAAGAACGAATTGAAGAGAATTGTATATATGAAAAAAATATACAGCCACAAAATATCTGGCTTGGAACCTACCTCTGAACTATAGAGGTTTATCATAGAAGAACAAAACATATATGTATTTATATCAACATCAAGTATTATAGCATCGCATTTCACGTGCCTAAATATTTTCTCTATCCCGTCCATCATTCTATGGACCCATGCTCTTCCTCGAGCTTATACACAATTACCTTTGAAACTCCCTCGACATCGAAAATCGAATTTGGGATCTCATTCTATATATCACCGTTACTAGGATTCTATGCTCGCACCGCAACCTTCCTCGTATAATAATACGACTCTCTATTGATAAGAAAGAATAATTATTCACTAGGTAGATACTCTACTTAATTAGTCTATCAATGATAACTTATACACTACCACGACCCGATTAGTGGTACTCAATCTCAACACCCATTCCAATACAACTCTCATGGTTGTAATCAGCTCACTATTCGCAGAATTATTGCTGCCTTACTATGGTCCACCACTGACCCACTGTAGTCATTCATTTTCCATGAAATCTTAATAACTAACCATACGGAGTCCATACATCTCGTATCTAATTCTCCTAAGGAGTTAACATAACCACCAATCACAATTCATGAAGAACACTCCAAACTCTGACGTACCTTCATGACATGAAGCAGATAAAAGTGCAGAAGAGTTTCAATCAAAGCAACGATAGCAGGTTAATACCATTCTTAATCATATGCCTTAAATAGAAGACTTAACTCAAAGGTTCATCTAGTCCTTTTTGAAACATGGTCCTGGCTTATCTCAAGATAGGACCTTCTAAGATAGATAGCCCGTTCATGGCGATTACACGAATTAAACTTTTACCAACTACTATTACGGTTGGATATTGCACAGTCATCAGAAGGAATGTCAATCTTCCAAACCATAATTTAACTTTCACATTTTTAACCATCATCACTGTATTCTTTTGGCACACGCGCCTATAATTATCCTCTTACCTTTAAAGTGTCGGCCACCTCTTTGGCCTTTCCTGATAGTAAAATTTCCTTACAGTCAATGTCATTTTAACCACCTCCAAATAAATTTTCTACCTTATTTCCGATCACTGCTTGAGTGAAAATGCTTTCCTTAAAATCTGATGAGTAAAAAAAAATCACCATTTTTCCATAAGTTATTGCCTCAGTCTTTAGAGGTTAATCACTGTCGCGACTGACTCTCGATCGTACTTAGAACATCTTTTTTTTTTTTTATCTTAAGTCCTAATTGCCCTGAACAATTTCGACCATTACTGGTTCGATCCATACTTTCTCGTGGTTTAACACGTGCCCCACTTGGCATCATTATAATTACGTCATATTTCCTTTATCCACATTTCTATTCTTGAGAATTTTGAATATTACCTTTTTCCTTATAAAACCTCTAAGGTTATCCTTCAATCGTTCCTCCTGTATTCCCTAGATACAGGGCATATCACAATACCATTTACTAATAGTAGAACCATTGTCTATATACTTCTGCAAAATTTCTCCACTGATTCTTAAAGGTTGTTGTTACCTTAACCCTTTCCCAATCATACTGTCAAAACTCATACTGTCCCTATTAAGGGTGAAATTCCAACCTTTATACATTCCCCTAGGATTCATTTTAAGTTACCGATGTTCTATCCTTAATTCCACCTTTAAAAGGTACCTGCATCCTTCCGTGGATAAATCAAGTCATATATCCCTGATAAG
This sequence comes from Apium graveolens, assembly GCF_009905375.1. NCBI lineage: Eukaryota > Viridiplantae > Streptophyta > Magnoliopsida > Apiales > Apiaceae > Apium > Apium graveolens. The sequence continues at coordinate 117,602,360 of NC_133654.1, forward strand.
GGTGTCTTATTCAATCATTCCCACCTCGATAGTCTATACCTAACTTCATAATAGCATCATTATTCAAATTGAGGTCAAACCATATGGCCTCCAAAAGATAACAATGGTCATCTGCTTTTCTTTCCTGATTTGGTAATGATCACATGGATGATCTGGAAGATATTGGTCGCGTTCAACGTGAACTTCTTCTTAATAAATCCTTATTTACTTTTGTTGTTTATCTCAACAGTCATCTCAATATTGGGATATCTTTCATACCTGGCGTCTCCCTTTCTGGGTATCAAGCCACCGGTCTTACATTTCCTTCTTGAAGGTCACTTCCTTCATCCAATTTTTCCTATTTTCTTACTTCCTTATCCCCTTAGTCTATCCGCGTCTCATTATTTATCCTTCGAATTATCTCAAGGTTTCCTCGAATCCTCCCAACTTACAGGGGATAAACTATATGTATCTCTTATGCCCTCAACCATCAATTTTAACTTATGTTGAATCACCCTCATCCTGACGAATGCATACTTTTCTATTTCTATTGCTACGAGTCGTTAGGGTTTCCTCATACCCAACTCCCTTATCATACCTCAAACTCTATTGCCGTTATATTCCTTTCCACTTCAATTTCTTTTTTTTTTTCCTTCTCTTATCATTATTTCATGAACCAACACAACATAAGCATTGATTTCAAACATCCCGTCATTCTGGATTCGTGTCTTCAGAACGAATCTTGATAACTTTTACCACTTAGATTCATAATTCATCATACTCGTCTGCCTTTGTTCTGGCTCTAAAGCTTTTACACTCTCTCCATAACCTTGGGAAGTACTTTCCTGAAAACAATTGACTGAACTTAAATCAGTTTATTATAATCTCTTGCTCCGTGCCTTCCTTGGCCTTTCACCAGCGAGTGGTCTCTCTCTTGGGAGGGTAAGTGACAAAAAAGTCTTTTGTGGTTCGTCAATCATTTAGAATCTCAAATGATTCATCTATTTCCTTTAGCCAGGCTCTTGCCTCGATTGGGTCAGCTTGTTCCTTGGAACTCTGAGAGCTTAGCGACTTAAAGGTCATGAAAGAATTTCCCACTGCACTGTCTCCTCAGGGTGGTGGTTGGGGATAATAGTCTAAGTTCTCTTTAGACAGGTCCATGAATTGCCGTATAGGGGTACCATCTCGGGTCTCCTGTCCTTACTCGACTTTTGTTTCCTCAGTCTAAATATTTCTTCCTACTCCCCATAATTGGGGTCATCTTACATAATTTAAATCCTCATTTTCCACTTCATCATGTTATGGGTTCCTTTTGTCTTGGTGGCAACCTCCCTGACTATCACGTTCAGGGTTTGCTCTAACTCTTATTCCTCAAACTAGCTTTCATCTAAGATTTCATCTTTAAGCTCTTAAACCTTTGGAACCCAAATTCTATAGGAATACCTCATTATTCCCTTATCATCACTCTCGGTATTAATCTCATACCTATTTGTTGGCTCTCTGCCTTCATTCATCACTTTTACTGGCACAATATGTTCTTTTCCAATACTTCGGGCTGTATTGCTATCTCAAACAGCTTTTCGGTACCGGCTCCGGTTACCTTCACTACTATTTCCATTTTCTCAAAATCTCTTATAAACTCTCCAAAAGACATTATCATCTTGAGTCTCTCCTTTTTACTAAGGGCATCAGCCACCATATTGGCTTTCCCCGAAGGATAAAGAATCTCCCAATCATAATTCTTGATTAGCTCTAACCGCCTCCTCTGGCGTATGTTGAGCTCTTTCTACGTAAGAATGTACTAGAGCTCCTATGGTTTGTGAATCTCACACTTCTCTCCATACAAGTAGTGCCTCAAATCTTTAGGGCAAAACTATTGCCACGAGCCCAAGCTCATGGGTGGGGATATCGAATTTTAAATTCCCTTAATTGTCTTGACGCAGACGCGATTATCTTGCTGTGCTATATAAGAAGCACCCTAATTCCTTATGCGAAGCGTCACTTATAAATCACAAAATCTCCTTTTTCCATCCGGCAACGCCAACATAGGGGCCGTCACCAACCTTTGCTTCAGTTCTTAACAGCTGTTCTCGCATTTCTCTGTCTATTCAAACTTCTCATTCTTATGAGTAAGCCGCGTCAAAGGGGCTGCGATCTTCGCAAAGTCCTGTACCAATCTACGATAGTAGCCGTCCAATCCTACCTCTGGGAGTTGCCCTAACCATGGTCATCAATTCCTCAGTGGTCCTTTATTCATTCTTGTCAGGATCCTTCACGGAATCCTCCTCAGCAACAATCCCTTCTAGGATAACATCCTCAACCGTTACATCCTCAATATCAACATCATCCGGTCCTGCGTTAGGACACTCTATCAGATCCACAATCCGATCTCCAATTAGTAATAAAATATCATCGCACTGTTGCTCCTCAACCTCAGGGTTCGGAGTCCCGCTACCATATACGATAACGAACTACGCTCCTATCACGATATTTATAAGGGTTCCCATAAGGGTTTTAACTGTCAGTACTACGTTAGGTAGCCCGAATATGAACTTGGCAAGAGTTCTTATTATCTTAGTTAACTTATTATCTTAACGTCCCATCATCTCTGAGGTTTATAACGCTTAGCTCTGATACCATTTCTGTAACACCCCCAGATCCGGGGTCGGGGATCCGAGTCGTCACGGTCTTTCTTTCCACAATATCACTTCACTTAATTAATAAATAACCTTATGCTGTGACCCCACACTAACACACACCACAACCCGTTATAGTCTCAGAGATGAAATTTAAATAAGTACAAGTCTTTGAATCCACAATTTAAAAGTTATTACAACCCAAAATGATTACTTGATAAATTTACAGTTAATTGCCATTATCTGCCACAAGTTATAATTATACATAATTGATTCTCAAAAGTAGATGGTCTGATCTACAATAGATCTACCTCTGCAGCTATAGCAGCTACAACATCAACGGGAAGACACAGGACGCTTCCCACGCGCTTGCGCTGGGTCTGCTGGAGTCTGGCCATCTTTCCTAACTGTTGTTGTGTGATGAAGAAATAAAGCAAGGGTGAGCAGCAAGCCCACCAAAATAATATGTATAATGATTTACAATATATGAGTCTACTCATAATACTCATGAAAGTCTTGGTCAAAAGAAATGAACCAAGTTTGATATCTTAATGCGATAAAGTCGCAAAATATTCAGTATATATACATATATACTTTTCAAAATATTGGAAGTCCTCTTCCAAGCATAATACACACAAAATTCCAGTGTATAACTGTATAAAAATATCGTTGCAAGGTGATCTCATATATCTAACCTTGTCTCAACGTTTTTCTGAAAATCTTTGTCATGCATAAGATAATCATTTACTAGATATAAGTTTAAAAGATGAAGTTACAAAATACTCCAATATACTTATATCTTTTCCAAATACTACTTGAACTACCACCATTCAAGTTATAATTAGTTTTAAGAAAAACATCCCATAGATGAGACCACAAGTTAAGACTTGAATAGATTCAATCTTTGAAATATTATTGAATGAAAAAGTTATGAGATACTTTATTTAGTCCCGATATATATATATCCACATATATATATCTCTAAAACATTTCCTGGAACCTCTGTTATGTAAAGTATGAACAGAGTTGCAATATCCAATGAATTTGGAAGGAAAAGAAAACCTTTGGCATAAACCAGATATCTTGCTGATCAGGCAAAGATACCCATAAGTAACCTTTTCTACTAGTAGATGGACGAATTCCCCACTGGTCATCACCCTGGTCAAAATTAGGACCTTATGCTGGACTGCCACTCAGCCACTTATGCATTTGATGGACTCCCACTGAGCCACTTACACTATCATGGACGCCCACTGAGCCCATGTTGCTTATGCCGACTCAATAGATGGACTTACTTCCCGAACGTTGGGTAAGTAATCAATTCATTTACCAAAACTGCAACCTTGTTGCGAATATAAAATACACCATAGAGCCGGATTCCCCAGGTTTTGAACGAGTATTTAAATCCCCTTTAAAAGGAAGATCTTAAATATAAAAATGAGTTTTGGGATCCGCTCTAACTTTTAAAAATTATTTTGAAGACTCGAAAACACTTTATAGAGTGTTTGGAGTAAAGCTGATTTAATGAAGTAAATCAGTCCCCAGAATATTTAGAAAATGACTGAATATTATTATTTAAATAATATTCCCATAAGAATAATCTTTATAAAAATAATTGAAGTAGAAGTATTAAAACTTATACTTGAAACGAGTATTAAATAACCAAAGATATACTTATATGAAAGTATTATCTTTATTTGAATAATCGAAAATAAGTTTGATTATTAACACCTTATTATTTAATAAAATAAAGAATATATCTCAGCAAATAATCGGAGTCATAGATCCTCAAATGAATATTCAAATAATATTCATTAAATAATATAAACTGAGTCATAAGCCCTCGAATGAATATTCAAATAATATTCAAATAATAAAATAAAAGGAGTCATAAGTCCTCGAATGAATATTCAAAATAATATTCATTTAATAAAATAAAGAAGTCATAAGCCCTCGAATGAATATTCGAAATAATATTTATTAATAAAATAAACGGAGTCATACGCCTTCGAATAATATTCGAAATAATATTCAATAATAAAATAAAGTTAAAGTTATCGAATAAACCTTATTCGATTAATAGTCTTGAAAACTATGACCATATATATGTATATATATATAAATATATATATATATATATATCCATATCCATATATATACAAAATCTACTCGGGATCCTCGACTCCCGGTTTTAGAAAATATTTTCACCTTTGGGTCCCTATACTAAGGGTATATGCAAGTTACCGCTATCCTCTAGCATAGGTATTATCAACTGAATCAACAATTATATATGGAAAGAATATGAAACAGGCATGCATATATATACCATAGCAGCATGCTTCAATATATTGCAACATTTTCTAATATAAACATCATGCATCTATCGCAAGATAATGCATATACAAGTGTATACATCACAACAACAGTATAACGGATAGAATACTTGCCTGAGCGACTGGGGTTACGAATGGCTCGGGACGAGTCTGGTAACCTATAAACAACAAGTAAGTTGGAATTAAACCAAAATCACTTGTAAATCTATACTTTAACTAACTTAGACTCTAACGCTTGTTTTGCGCTCACTGATTCGCTTAAGCCACTCGGGTACCCTCGGCTCCACCATTTTTAATAATTTAACCTTTACGAGTTTTAAAGCGATTCCTTCGCGAGGGTCTTACCAACTGCCTAACACACTTACCATAAATGTTTCATACATTAATTAACCCTTTTTGGTCTTTAATCTATGTTTCAAAGTAAGGCGAGGGAAAAAGTTTCGTTCGCGAAACGCCGTTACTTGAAACGGTCGTTTCTCCTAAATCGTGCATCGGAATCGAACGAACTACATATCGAAACGAAGCTCGTAACATTAGCTATCTAATCATGGCAGTGGTCATAATCTAGCAGGGGGTTCTCGGGTCCTAATGTTATGCATAAAAACAGTCTAAAGAAAATCGGACGTTACGACGGCTATGTTTACGCGATTTCCCAATTTTAACCATTCAACACCAACCACAAACCAACCTCAAATCCAACATACAACCAACATCCATCCTCATCACATCATAACAACCCCAACCAATTCAATTTAATCATTCATACTTATGCCTAAACTTAACTTTAATCATACTTAAGTTCCTTTAAATCAAAACCACAACAATTACCATTCCATTTCACTACCATTCCAAATCCCAAACTCTAAATCATAACAACAAGCTACAATATCAACCCACTAATCAAAATCATCTTATAATATATAGGAATCTAGGGTTTGGAGATGGTATACCTTCCTTGAAGTGGTGGGTGGAGCTAGGAAGCATTAAGAAGCTTTGAGAAGTCTTAAGAATGCTTGGATCTTCAAGAAAACAAGAAAAAGTTCAAGTTAAAAACTTGAAAACACTATTCATTGTCTTCTTCTTTGATTAAATGAAGAAGATTGAGAAGGAATTAATGGCTTAAACTCATGATATAGTCCTAACTAAGCATGAAGATGATTAGGGAATTATCTTACCAATTTAGGAAGCTTGGATCTTGGATTTTGAATTTCTCTTGCCTTTTGAATAGTGAAAAGCCGTGAGCAATGAAGAACAAAGCCTTGGTTGCTTTTGATTTTTGATGAAAATGATTTTACTTGGCTTGGTTGATTGGTTTTTGTGCTTGCTTTAGTCAATTACCTTCTTGCCCTTGGATTTGTGTGGTTACAAAGCCACCACACCTCCTTCCTTCCCATGTCATGCTTATGTCATCCTCATGATGTCATCCTCACTTCCTTGTCCTCTTTCTATTGGTTGGATGACATCATTCCCACTAATCCCTTTGATTAACTTCCTAATCGTTTGCCTAATGACCGCTGATCTGTTATACGGTTCGCTTAACTTTCGTTCTCGTTTATCGTTTGAAGGATCATACCCGGGATCTTATTACTTAGGTTCCCTTAACCTTTCTCAATACATTATATTCCTTTTTATGATCCTCTATTATAATCCTTTAATTTAAATCCTTTTTATCCTGTTACCTTATACTCAATTCTCTCCGTATCTTGTGGATTTCCGGGAAAAACCAAAGTGTTCGGAATTGGATTCTGACGATCTTTACATACACTTATATACTTCATAGAGTACTAATAATATCCCATAAGATCAATAACAGAACACTATTCATAAGGGTTTCAAAATTTCTCAAAAATTGGGGTTATTACAGTCATCCAATCAAGGATTCTATATTGATTATTTAAAATGGAACTGAAACATCCTGTCAGTAATTGGTTCTTGAAAATGAAAATGGTTTATATTGCTTTGAAAAGAGTTGACTGTGATATTGTGAAGCTTAAAGCTCGTGAACCCTGATTTTAATCTGTTGATCATATAATTGGTTTCATATAGTGAAATATTGTTGCTTTCCTTTCTGAAAGATCTGTTCTGATCCTTTAATGATTTATGATGAATGTCGGCTTTCACCCTGCTTGGAGCCTTGTTCCTTGAAAGCCCCACATTTTTCCTTCATAACCCTTCCTTAACCCAAAAGATGGAAATCTTTCACCTAGAACTAATAAAGTATAATGCCCTGAGTTTGGTAAGGTATATTGTGGACTTTATACCGTAGAACTGCTTTATAGTTACTTGCTGAGTTTTATACTCATATGTTTTGTTTTAATCTAAACATGGCAGTTAAGCAAGAAGATGGCCAGGCTTAGGCGCACTGCTCATAGGAGCGTACCTGGTGGTCCCTACCGTGTTGAGGGCTTCCGGTTGCCAGAGCAGGTAGTGGTATTTCTGAGTGAGCAAGCGCTTAGAAGGAAAATTGTAAAGATACAATGGGTTATCTGTCGGTTCCAAGCCGGAATCAATTATGTTTATTTAATATTATTTTGGGGTTGTAAGTTATATTTTATGTTTGGTAGTTGTAATCTTGTCTCATACTTTATCTTGTTTGATCCTGTTAGTGGTTAATCGGGGTTTATGCTTATTTAATTATTAGATTAAAGGTGTGTGGGTCCTCATTTCCTAACCCCGAGATTGAGGGTGTCACATTGTTGATCGAACAAGAGCTGAAGATGTACATAAGTAAAATGTGAATGACGACCAATGATATTATTCTTTTCTATAATATTATAGTGTATAATCTTCTGATTCCTGAATGAAGTATGAAATTTATTCATTATAAGTCCTATGTGGTGATAAGGAAAAGAAAATTGTTGAATCCCTTTCAAATCATTCCTCCTTCAAATTATTACTTTCTGATTGAGAGAAACAGTGTTATGGTGTGACGCTTTGTCGAAATGACAAAGAGTCTGGTGGGACGCCACCTAATCATGTGCTATATGCCATATAGTTTGAAAGACTGGCCATCTTGAGTACAAATATGATTGTCCCACTCATATCCAAATCATCATTCATCCTTTCTTCTTCAATTATGATTTATTAATTTATAGATCCTTCCAATTGTTTCCTTATACTCTTATTATTTACAAAAGGTTTCCAATCAATTTCATATACACAAGTTCCCTTCTTATGTAAGGTCTATTCTTTGAATGTTTTAAAAAGGAAATGAAATGAACCCGTGTAACAGATGGAATTACATGATGAGTATGGATAATTGCAAGCCAATGAATGGTGGACATATACGTGCAAACAAGAATCATTATGCCAATAACGTGGTTGTCACGACGACATCAAATCAGAAGAGGAAATCTGTATACATGATACATTTCAAGTCTGAGATTATGGCGTGAATTGAAGTAGTTAGCAAACCGTATGAGGTAAATTAACTAGAGAAATAAAAAAATTAAAGCTGCGTATATCGGATAAGGAAAATGATTGATTGGATAGCAAAAGCGAATGAAGAAATTCTTAATAATAACCAGACAATCGATTAATACATTGTGAAGATGAAGCATACCTCAATTATGTGGGAGATACTTGTCATCAAGGTTCAAGATCAAAGAAATTATAGTTATGAATATAAAAAGTGAGTATGTTCTTCAAGGAATGGTTGGGCTTTCCCACTCATATAGGAGAGATATGGTAAATTTGATGCTCATAACTGAGCCAGCGAAGAAGGTTCAGTCTGGAAAGACATAAGTAGAAATGAAGATATGGTGGTTTAGCTACAAATTTTTTTAAGAAGTGATGCTTTAAAACCAATTGAATTCTTTCACAAGATTATGGTAGTGCTGGTTGAGACCATGTGTTGGTTATCAAAAGTTGAATAAGTTAACTAATAAGAACAAGTGAATATTGTCAAGGATAGATGAATTGTCAATCAGAGAGCTTGAATTGAAACATGGACTAGAAGAATTCTAGAATAAATTGTAATTGTATTCATTAGTGATATTCTATTATGATCGGAAGAAATGAGAAAAAGTATGGTATAATAAGAATTGTTCGCTATAATATTAATTTGAACTAAAATATGGGTTATACTGGCTAGTATGTGGTGGTGAAATGGTGAGTTTAGAAGGCGGCAGTTGATTGGCATACTTGTGGATTGATTGTTGGTTGTTTGATTGATTATTGGTATCGGCTTGAGTCTGACTGGTAGTCAATAATATAAAGGAGATGCTGCCTAAATTTTTGAAAAATACCCTACTTTTAAAGATAGAAAGTATACTTCCGTGTGTTATTGATATTCCTGTTGATACTCCAAATAATTGTGATATCGGTTCTTGAAAGAGGTTGTTACATCCAATCTGACTATATATAATTGGTCTATGATTTCATTTAGCTAGTCATCACTTGGTGCAATTGATCAATTAAGTGAGTTAATTGGTTGATTTTACCAATTAATGGTCAGTTAAATGAAAATCGATTCCAATTAGATTAAGTCATATTTTGATGTGACTTTCAAATCTGAAATCAAAGCAATGAGGAATTTGGAGAAGGTAAGGACACCAGTACAATTCAGAAATTGCTGCAAGTGTGTGAGGCTTTACTTGAATGAATATGTCCTTTTTAATGGACAAGAGAAATAAAAAGTTATTTTTATGGACAAGTGAGAGAAATGTTTTCAAGAATTAAAGATTTATGATAGAGCAAAGAGAAGAAAGGTATAACGACTCGTGTGTTGTGTATATGTTGTGGACTTGATGATTTCATTAACAAAACACCTTGGTAGATTTTACTTAGTGATAAATATAGCTCTCGACGGATAAGAATTATAGTCCCGACGGATAACTCAATATAGTCCCGACGGATGATGATCTATTATCCATCGAGTGAGTAGCTTATGTAACAATAAGTCTGTAGCACATTTCTGCATACACATTGTTTAGATTCTATAAGTAGTACTCAAGTCATGTTGAATTTAACTAGATATGCAGAATAGGTTGATTAATTGTACATAGATGATGTCTTGTAATCCTGCATAAATGAAATGAAGTCAAGTGCCATATTGCTACCCGACGGATGAACAACAATGCCATTCGACGGATGATCAACTAGATGATCATGAACCCGACAGATAAAGAATTCAAACATCCGTTGACAGTGACAACACAGTCACATGCGTCGAGTGTATGTAAATGGAATGTGGAAGCCTATTCAACTGGGTTTTAGAGAACAAAGAAGCATTGCCATTTCCATGCTATTATGAAGATATTCAAAGATGCTGGAATAGAGTAATGAAGTAGCATAGTATTAGACTTGATAGTTTTTGTTTTATTATCTTGTCTTATTGCTTTGTAATCTTGATGATATATATAAACCAAGAAGCAGCAAATAGAATAACTAACTAAGCAACCAAGAGAGAAACATTTTGTAAGTTGTATTCTCAGTATTTCTCTGTATTCTTAGTTGTTCATTTATAAGCAGCTGTGAGCTAATTGCTACACAGAGTTCTCTTGATATATTATATATCTCTAGTGGATACATTCAAATCCACCAGAAAGTTTTAAAGACCTGTGTTTTTAATTACTTGTGTTTTGATTCATTTCAAGTTATTATTCCGCACTCTGTAAATCAACTCACACTGATATATATTTAAATTAGAACAATTTTATTTTGGAAAAAGTTTCAAGAATGCCATTCAACCCCCCTTCTGTAATTCTTGTTGCATTGTTAAGGGACTAACAATTGGTATCAGAGCAAGCTCTTGATAAACAAAGAGTTTAAAGTTCAACAGAACAGCAAGATGAACAAGAAGGATGTTGGAGTCAAGATTCCTTTCCTGGATAAAGATAATTACCATCAGTGGAAGGTAAAGATGCATCTTCATTTACTTTCTCAAGATGAGGCCTATGTAGATTGCATAGAAAGAGGTCCTCATGTACCAATGAGAGCTGCAACTGGAAATGAGCCATCTGTCCCCAAGCCAAAGCATGAATGGTCTGATCCTGATATTAAACAAGTCAGGAAAGATAAGGAGGCCATGAATATCATGTTCAATGCAGTTGATGGTGATATGTTTGACAACATCATCAATTGCAAAACTGCCAAGGATGTTTGGGACACTATACAGATTATCTGTGATGGCACTGAGCAAGTTAGAGAAAACAAGATGCAGCTATTGATTCAGCAATATGAGCATTTTCATAGTGAAGAAAGTGAGTCTCTCACTGACATCTTTAGTAGGTTTCAAAAACTACTAAATGCTCTGAAGCTGCATGGAAGGGTCTATCAGATAAAAGACTCCAATCTGAAATTTCTTAGATCTCTTTCAAAGGAATGGAAACCAATGACAGTCTCATTAAGAAACTCTCAAGATTATAAGGAGTTTACTTTGGAGAGACTGTATGGCATCCTGAAGACTTATGAGCTTGAAATAGAGCAAGATGAGAGGATGGAGAGATGAAAGAAGAAAGGAGGATCCATTGCACTAGTTGCTGAGTTAGAAAAGGAGAAGGAGATGAAGATGGAAGCTGTTGAATCAACTTCAAAGGTCTGTGAAAACAAGGGCAAGGGGCTGGTAGCAGAAAATGAAGATTCTTTGAGCCAAGATGACATGGAAGATATTGATGAACATCTAGCATTTCTTTCCAGAAGATTTTCCAAGCTCAAGTTCAAGAAGAACTTTGAAGCAGCCAAGTCAAATAGAAACATGGTGGATAAATCAAAATTCAAGTGTTTCAAATGTGGCTTGGCAGGGCACTTTGCCAATGAGTGTAGAAAGTCAGATTCCAACAAAAAGAAGTTTGAGCCTGTGAATTGTAAACAGAAATACTTTGAGTTGCTCAAACAAAAGGAAAGGGCTTTCATTATACAGGAAAATGACTGGGCAACAGATGGTCTGGATGAAGATGAAGATGTCAGCTATGTCAATCTAGCCCTAATGGCCAAGTCTGATGAAATAGAGACAAGTTCTTCAAGCAATCAGGTAATCACCACTAACATTGCACATTTATCTAAAGCTGAGTGTAATGATGCTATAAATGACATGTCTACAGAATTATACCATTTGCGTGTTACACTTAAGTCTCTCACTAAAGAAAATGCTAAAATCAAAGAAAACAATTTGTTTTTAAGTGAGAGGAATAATGTGCTAGAGTCTCAGTTCATTGAATTTGAAAAATTAAGAATTGAGTGCAAAATTGCTAAGGATGAATTAACTGAGTCCTTGAAGAAAGAAGAGATCTTGAAGAAGCAGCTTGAACGTGAACAGAAGGTGATTAAGGCATGGAAAACATCTAGGGATTTTCATGCTCAAATCACCAAGGTTCAAGGGATTAAGTCCTTTTGTGATGCAGCCTAGAAAAAGAACAAGGAGAAGCTGGAATCCAATCTGGTGGAAGGATTGCTAACAGATGTAGACTTGACGGATGATGAGGGTCATCCGTCGGATAGCAAAAAGGATTATCCGTCGAGTGACATAAATCCTCATCCGTCGACTGTGAGCAAGCCTGTGAGTAAAGCCAAGCTTGTCAAGTTAAATGAGAGATATGGATCAGTTTCCAAGAATTTTGTTCCAGGAGAATCTAGTCAAGTGAAGAAGGAAAAGAAGGCTAATGTTGGCCATATGACTGTCAAACAATTGAGTGACAGACTTGAAAAGATTGAGGTTAAAATAGAGGCTAAAAAGAAAAATAATAGAAATGGTAAAGTAGGGATTAACAAATACATCCATAAAGAATATTATCTCTAAGAATAGAACATTCATTATTCTCAATAATAAATGAAAATCCAGCCAAGTCTAACATGGGAATAATATTCCTCACAATCAAGGGAACAAAATAACAATTATTTCAAACAATAGTCTTGCGCGTAGGCCTATGTAAATGAAATGATTCTACATCTTCAGCAGCAACTCTTGCTCCATTTCCATCAGTAGAATTACCTCCTCTTCCTCAAGACTATACACCTGATAAATATGCTCCTAGAAAAATCTATGTCAAGTATGGTAGTGTAAATCATTTGTCTGTTAATTGCAAATCTGTCATGCCTACTTCCATATCTGTGCCACCTCACTTTTCCAACATGAATACCATGCCTCTTATGCCTATGAATGCTATGTCTACACATAATATGAATGCACAGTTTGCTAACATGCCATTTGCATCAAATCCTTATTATGCTGTATTTAGTATGCCATAAATGCCATTTAGCATGTCTTACTGAAATAACATGTTCACTAATAGCATGCCATTCCCTGTTAATCATAATATGCATGATAATTATGTTGTAATGAATAGTTTCATAGGTTCAACTCAAATAACTAAGGATGAATCTGATATCCCTAAGTCAAATGAGATCAAACCTAAGAAACAGAAAAAGAAAGCTAACAAGGCAGGACCCAAGGAAACTTGGGTACCAAACTCAACTTGATTTGATTTTGATGTGTGCACGGAAACAGAAGAAATCTATGGTACTTGGATAGTGGTTGTTCAAGACACATGACTGGTGATTCTACCCTGCTCACAGAGTTTAAGGAGAGAGCTGGCCCTAGTATTACTTTTGGAGATGACAACAAGGGTTATACTGTGGGATATGGCTTGATTTCAAAAGACAATGTCATCATTGAGGAAGTTGCCTTAGTGGATGGTCTCATGCATAATTTGCTGAGTATCATCCAGCTTTGTGATAAAGGCAATTCAGTAACCTTCAACTCAGAAGCCTGTGTTGTGACTAACAAGAGGAGCAATAAAGTGGTTCTCACTGGTGTGAGAAAAGGAAATATGTACCTAGCTGACTTCAACTCATCAAATGCAGGATCTGTTACTTGTCTTCTTAGCAAAGCAAGTCAGGATGAAAGTTGGTTATGGCACAAGAAACTATCCCATTTAAACTTCAAAACCATGAATGAACTAGTAAAGAAAGAACTGGTTAGAGGCATTCCTCAAGTGGAGTTTTATAAGGATGGATTGTGTGATGCTTGTCAAAAAGGGAAGCAGATCAAAGCATCATTCAGGAAGAAGCTTGACTCTACAATTGAAGAACCTTTGCAATTGCTACACATGGATTTGTTTGGACCAGTCAATATGTTGTCTATTTCAAGGAAAAGATATTGCCTAGTAATTGTAGATGATTTCTCAAAGTTCTCTTGGACATATTTCCTAAAGTCTAAAGATGAGGCTAGTGAAATCATCATCAATCACATAAGGCAAGTCAATAATCATCCTAATTTCAAAGTGAGAAGAATCAGGAGTGACAATGGAACTGAGTTCAAGAATTCTGTCATGAGAGCATTTTGTGAAGAAAATGGAATTTTGCATGAATTTTCAGCAGCAAGAACTCCACAACAGAATGGAGTAGTGGAAAGGAAGAACATATCACTTATTGAAGCTGCCAGGACAATGCTTGAAGAATCTAAATTGCCAACATATTTCTGGGCTGAAGCTGTAAATACTGCATGCTACACTCAAAATATCTCTCTGATCAATCAAGCAAAATGCATGACTCCCTATCAATTGTTCAAGAACAAGAAGCCAACTCTAAATTTTCTTCATGTCTTTGGCTGTAATTGTTATATCTTGAGAAATTAAACTGATCAAAATGGGAAGTTTGATGCTAAAGCAGATGAAGGAATTTTTGTTGGATATGCTATTGGTAAAGCATATAAAGTCTATAATCTGAGAACCAACATTGTTGTGGAATCAATACATGTTGTTTTTAATGATAAAAAGATTGAAGGACTGCAAGATGGAGACTACCATGACAGCCTCAAATTTGACAATGTGGAGATGGTTAGTGATGACAGTGATGATGAAAGTGATCAAGAAACAGTATCAAAGGATAATGCAGAAAAATCTACTACCAATGAAGCACAGAATTCAACATCTGTCGAGTTACAAAATGCTTCATCCGTCGGGAGACAATCTGCCTTATCAGTCGGAAGGCAACCTGCTTCATCCGTCGGTACTCAAAATTCACCATCCGTCGGGTTATCAAAAGGAGCAGGGAGTCAGGATAGATCACTTATAGAAAGCTCCCTTTTCTCAAATCAAAGATCCACTAACTCAGGGGGAGTCTCTAACAATCAAAACTCAATCACACATCAAGACAACAATGAGGTTTCTTCATCTAGAGCTAATCTACCTCAACAAAGAAAATGGACAAAAGATCACCCCTTTGAGCTCATAATTGGTGATGTATCTTATAGAGTTCAAACAAGGAGAGCAACTCAAGAAGAATGTCTGTACAATAGCTTTCTTTTTAAGGAAGAACCAAAGAAGGTAGAAGAAGATTTGTTGGATCCTGATTGGATTTTAGCTATGCAGGAGGAGCTAAACCAATTTGAGAGGAATAAGGTATGGAAGCTGGTGCCCAAGCCTAGAGGAAAGAATCCAATTGACACCAAATGGGTATTCAGAAACAAGATGGATGAAAATGGCATAGTAGTCAGAAACAAAGCTAGATTGGTTGTTAAGGGCTATTGTCAACAAGAAGGAATAGATTTTGATGAAACATTTGCTCCTGTTACAAGACTTGAAGCCATCAGAATCTTCTTAGCCTATGCAGCCCATGCCAATTTCAAGGTCTATCAAATGGATGTCAAAAGTGCCTTTCTGAATGGAGACTTGGAGGAGGAAGTCTATGTTAGTCAGCCTCCTGGTTTTGAAGATCCAAATTTTCCAGAACATGTCTATTATCTTTTGAAAGCATTTTATGGACTGAAGCAAACACCTAGAGCCTGGTATGACACTTTATCAAAGTTCCTTTTGGAAAACTAATTCACAAGAGGTACTGTAGATAAAACTTTATTCTTTAGAAAGGTTAATGGCTCTAGTATACATGTTCAAATTTATGCAGATGACATTATTTTTGGCTCTACAGATGAAAAACTTTGCAAAAAGTTTGCCAAATTGATGCAGAGTAAGTATGAAATTAGTATGATGGGAGAACTAACTTACTTTCTTGGTTTGCAAGTTAAGCAAGTTAGTGATGGAATATTCATTAGTCAAACTAAATACATTTATGATCTCTTAAAGAAGTTTGATCTAATGGATTGCACATCTGCAAAAACTCCCATGGCCACTGCAACTAAGCTTGAATTAAACACTACTGAAAAGTCTATGGATATTTCAGGTTATAGGGGCATGGTTGGCTCACTTCTGTACTTAACAGCTAGTAGGCCAGATATAATGTTTGCTACATATTTATGTGCTAGATTTCAGGCTGATCCTAGAGAAACTCACTTAGTAGCTATTAAGAGAATTTTCAGATATCTCAAGGGAACACCAAAACTTGGCATTTGGTTCCCTAGAGATTCTGGTTTTGATCTAACTGGTTATTCAGATGCAGATTATGCAGGTTGTAGAATTGATAAAAAAAGTACAACAAGAACTTGTCAATTTCTAGGAAATAAGCTTGTGTCCTGGTTCAGTAAAAAGCAAAATTCAGTTTCTACCTCTACAGCTGAAGCTGAATATATTGCTGCTGGCATTGCTATGCACAGATTTTGTGGATGAAAAATCAATTGCTAGATTATGGTCTGCAAGTTAAGAGGATTCCTATTTTCTGTGATAACACAAGTGCAATTTCCATCACTGAAAATCCAGTACAACATTCAAGGACAAAGCACATAGACATCAAGTACCACTTCATAAGGGAACATGTAATGAATGGTACTGTGGAACTACATTTTTTTCCAAGTGAAAAGCAGCTTGTAGACATTTTTACCAAGCCACTGGATGAATACACCTTCTCAAGCTTGGTAGGTGAGTTAGGTATGCTTAATTATTCCTAAATTCTTATGAAATAATTTGCAAGTTGTAATTCAGCCAGAAATTTAAATTGATTTTTCAGTCATAGATGAAATTTTGGCTAAGTCAAAATTTACACCTCGACGGATGATCTTTATCCATCGAGTTTGATCATCCGTCAGAATACTATTTTCTAGTAAAAATCAATTATTTTTCTGGAACATTTTATAACTCGACGGATAAAAGTTTATTCTCATCCGTCGAATTGTCTTAATCTTAGCCGTTAATTTCCTGAATATTATCCATCGAGTATACTTACAGTTTGTAAGCATAACACGGCTGATAATTGATGAAATTTTGACAATTTATTTTTAAACGGCTATTTTAGGCAATTTTAATTGGCTACTTTATTTTACTTTATTATTTTTGCAGTTATTTTTGAGATAGTATAAAAGCTTATTTCATTTCCATTGCTTTTCTTTTATCATTCTCAAATTATCTGCTCCAATTTCTTTCTCTTTCAAAGCACTTACTCTCTCTCTGCAAGCTCTTATTCTCTAACAATGGCGCCTGTTGTCAAGATTATGTCTCAAACTGGGTTCATTTATGAGAAGAATAACTTCACAACGTTAGTGAACAAGGGGGTTCAGCATTCTGGTGGCTACTACAAAATGATGGATTTTGTGAAGAACTGCAAGCTTAACTTGTTGGGAACCACGGACTTAGGGTGTTACTACGTTTTACGATAAAGATTACGAAAAGAGGATTACCTTGTTAATGGTTGATTCCACGCTCTTCTATTGTATTCCCAAATTCCCTTGAGCGAAGTGTGGCCTCCGTCTTCTCAAGTTATCCTCTCTTCTTGCTCCTTGGTGGCTGCAATATGTTTTCACACAATCCCAAGCAAGAAGAGAATAAGAATATATATAGGCTACAATAGGGACCATGGATAATTAGGTTGGGCCTTCTAATTACATCTTGAGCCTAGCCCAATGTAATTAAATATTAATTCAATACTAAAAAATTAATATTTGCACTACCTTTCCTAATACCGTAATTTAATTAATTCGGTTCCAATATTATTTGCTTATTAAATTCCCCATATTTAAAATATCATATGTCCATTAATTAAATAAATTACTGATAATTTATTTAATTAATATCTTTTATCCTTGATCATCCACTCAACATTTATTTAATTATGCCAGAATAAATTCCACCTACAGGGTTTCACATAATTAAATCTTTTTGAGCTTTCAAGGGGACATCATTAACCCGAATATTATCAGGACATGGATTCCTTCAATAAATAATATCCACCATGTATATAATTCCATCACCCAAAATATAATGATATAATTCAAAAGAATTATTTCATATATAAATCAAAGCATGTAAATAATATACACGTGTTAATTACTATTTCCGGATTAAGAACCTAAGCATTAATAATAACATAGAATCTTAGTTCTCCTTCTTAATCAGTATTAAGGGAACAATTCTAAATTTGATCATGTTCAATATACACAAAGTATACTATTATTATTTATTAGTCAATATAAACTAATCTAAATAATACTACAGCCATACCGGTGGATTGTCCAACACCACCTGTGCTGTGAACCTTATTATATTATATAACCGTATTTAACAATCTAATATTCTGTATCCCATTTGATACTAGATTGTTCACAATATATAATATTAGACAACATGTAAACATTCAAATGATTCTCAAATAAACTGGCCAGAAATAAATGTACATACTTCAAATAAATATTTTCAGTATACACTAACAATCTCCCACTTATACTCAAAATATTCTATGTGTACATCAGTGTTTATTTAATCCACTATTACATAAAAATCTATGTGTCCATCCATCTGACTCCTATCGCTTCCATATGCTTGTCAAAAACCTTGGTTGGCAAGCTCTTTGTGAAAGGATCTGCTCGGTTGTCTTCTGATGATATGTGAGCCACAACTATATCCCCTCGCTTTACGATTCCTCGTATGAGATGATACTTACGTTCAATATGTTTAGCTGCTTTGTGGTCTCACGGTTTCTTTGAATTTGCCACCGCACCAGTGTTATCACAATACACCGTCAAGCTCCTAGGCAAATTAGGTACCACATCTAAGTCCAAAAGGAAGTTCCTGAACCATACAACCTCCTTGGCAGCCTCAGAGGCCGCCACGTACTCGGCCTCCATGGTGGAGTCTGCAATGCATTTTTGCTTTACACTCCTCCATATAACGGCTCCACCTCCCAAAGTAAAAACATATCCCGAGGTTGATTTCCTCTTATCCCTATCTGATTGGAAATCTGAATCAGTATATCCCAAAGGAAATAGATCTGAGGCCTTGTAAATTAACATATACTCCTTAGTCCTTCTCAGGTACTTGAGTATAGTTTTTACTGCACTCCAATGTTCCTGACCTGGGTTCGACTGATATCTACTGACCATGCCTACAGCAAAGCAGATGTCAGGCCTCGTATATAACATAGCATACATTAAGCTTCCATATGCTGAAGCATAAGGAACTGTTTTCATGCTCTCTATATCCTTAGGTGTCGAAGGACACTGCTTCTTAGATAGAGCAACTCCATGCTTAAAAGGTAAAAAACCTTTCTTGGAGTTCTGCATGTTAAAATGAGCTAATACTTCATCAATGTAGGGCTCTTGAGATAAAGCCAACATCCTTTTCTTGCGATCCCTTATAACTTTGATCCCAAGGATGTATGCCGCTTCACCTAAGTCCTTCATATCAAATTGTTTGAACAACCATGCCTTTACTGATGACAACATCTCAACATTATTTCCAATGAGTAAAATATCATCTACATATAGTACTAGAAAAACCACTACATTACCTTCACTTCTCTTATACACGCATGATTCGCTTGGAATTTGATCAAATCCATATGACTGGACTGCCTGATCAAAACGAATATTCCAGTCTCTAGAAGCTTGTTTAAGTCCATAAATAGACCTCTTAAGCTTACATACCAGATGCTCTTAGCCTTCCTTAATGAATCCTTTTGGTTGCTGCATATAGATGGTTTCTTCAAGACTTCCATTAAGAAAAGCTGTCTTGACATCCATTTGCCAAATCTCATAATCGAGATGAGCTGCTATAGATAAAAGAATACGGATTGACTTAAGCATGACTACCGGTGAAAAGGTTTCCTCATAATCGATACCTTCTTTCTGAGTATACCCTTTCGCAACAAGTCTTGTGTTCCAGGCTTTCACCTTTTTATCTAATCCCCTCTTTTTCTTGTAGATCCACTTACATCCAATAGGTTTTATACCTTTAGGTGGTTCCACGAGCTCCCAGACCTGATTAGAATACATTGATTCTATCTCAGATTCCATCGCCTTTTGCCAAAGATCTGCATCTTTGTCTTGTGCTGCTTCTTCGTATGTACGGGGATCATCATCATGTTCACCAGAGACCAAGTCTGAAGACTCTCCCAAAAACATGAATCTATCAGGCTGTTGAACAACCCTCCCACTACGACGAGGCACTGGTGCGGTATTAGTGACAGGTTGTACATTATGTTTTGGTTGTTCTACTTGTACTACAGCTTCATGGGTATTATTTGTCCCTCCCACTAGTTCCTCTAAAATGACACTACTCATGGGTTTGTGATTCATTATATATTCCTCCTCTAAGAATCTTGCATTGGTGTTAACAATGACATCCCGATTCTTCGGACTATAAAATAAATATCCTTTCGTTCCCATGGCGTAGCCTACAAACAACCTTACTTCTGTACGAGATTCTAACTTAGTCGCGTTCTTGTTCAGCACATGTGCTGGACAACCCCATATTCGAATATGTTTTAGACTCGGTTTATCCCCGGTCCACAATTCTAAGGGGGTTTTAGGAACCGACTTAGAAGGTACTAAGTTCAGAAGATAAGCTGCTGTCTCTAAGGCATGTCCCCAAAATGACTTGGGTAAATTCGAATAACTCATCATCGATCTAACACTCTCTAAGGCATGGGGCCCTATGTTGTTATAATTATGGTTAATCATGCATTCAAAATACACACATAATTTTAGCAACATATAACATTTAATTAAAGCAATAAATAAAATTTATGTCCATGTCGTCCTCATTAAGTTAAACATGCAATTTTAAAAGAATTACACACATAATTAACGACACACATAATCAATAAATTAAAGCAATAATTAAAATTTAATGGAAAAAATTAAAATAAATTTTTCCACTATTATGGCCCTTGAAAAAAAATCCAGCTCTCAAAAAAATCTGCCCCAAGCGCGCCCCGACACCCCCAGCAGCCCCAGCAGCCCCAGCTGCCGCAGCGGCCCCAGCAGCCCCAGCTGCCGCAGCGGCCGCAGCGCGCGCGCCTGTTGCTTTTCTGTGAGTTTTGTTTTGATTTTGTTCGATCCAAACATCAACAGCAGCCCCTTGTAATCGCACAGCGGAACAAAAAACTACCGAAATTGATTTCCGATCGCACATAACTATTACAAAATATCCGGAACAATTACAAAAAAATAGATTTAATACAAAACTAATTTTGTAAAATCTATTCTAACACGATCAACCCTCATGTAAATTACAACCACGATTAAACCACGTGGAAACCAAAACAAAAATTAACCACGATTAAACCACGTGGGATCCAAACACATAATTAAAATATATATGGCCATAATAGTTGATTAACAACCTGCATCAAAAACAATACAAGCAAAACACTATATACACGCATATATAATTACGACATGGATATTATATCATAAAACGTAGAACCCATTACCAGGCTCTGATACCAATTGTTGGGAACCACGGACTTAGGGTGTTACTACGTTTTACGATAAAGATTACGAAAAGAGGATTACCTTGTTAATGGTTGATTCCACGCTCTTCTATTGTATTCCCAAATTCCCTTGAGCGAAGTGTGGCCTCCGTCTTCTCAAGTTATCCTCTCTTCTTGCTCCTTGGTGGCTACAATATGTTTTCACACAATCCCAAGCAAGAAGAGAATAAGAATATATATAGGCTACAATAGGGACCATGGATAATTAGGTTGGGCCTTCTAATTACATCTTGAGCCTAGCCCAATGTAATTAAATATTAATTCAATACTAAAAAATTAATATTTGCACTACCTTTCCTAATACCGTAATTTAATTAATTCGGTTCCAATATTATTTGCTTATTAAATTCCCCATATTTAAAATATCATATGTCCATTAATTAAATAAATTACTGATAATTTATTTAATTAATATCTTTTATCCTTGATCATCCACTCAACATTTATTTAATTATGCCAGAATAAATTCCACCTACAGGGTTTCACATAATTAAATCTTTTTGAGCTTTCAAGGGGACATCATTAACCCGAATATTATCAGGACATGGATTCCTTCAATAAATAATATCCACCATGTATATAATTCCATCACCCAAAATATAATGATATAATTCAAAAGAATTATTTCATATATAAATCAAAGCATGTAAATAATATACACGTGTCAATTACTATTTCCGGATTAAGAACCTAAGCATTAATAATAACATAGAATCTTAGTTCTCCTTCTTAATCAGTATTAAGGGAACAATTCTAAATTTGATCATGTTCAATATACACAAAGTATACTAGTATTATTTATTAGTTAATATAAACTAATCTAAATAATACTACAGCCATACCAGTGGATTGTCCAACACCACCTGTGCTGTGAACCTTATTATATTATATAACCGTATTTAACAATCTAATATTCTGTATCCCATTTGATACTAGATTGTTCACAATATATAATATTAGACAACATGTAAACATTCAAGTGATTCTCAAATAAACTGGCCAGAAATAAATGTACATACTTCAAATAAATATTTTCAGTATACAGTAACATAACTATGCCATGCTGGAATCACCCACCATCTTTTGTGAAGTTGTTGAAGAGATGTGGACCACTGCTACATACAACTCAACTGATAAGACCATCACACTGACTATCAAAAGTAATGAATTATGTATTAATAGTGATGTTATTAAAGCATGTTTCAAGATTCCTGATAATAATGTGACCTCACCACTCACAGACATTGACATAGTTAATATGCTTAATTCCATTAACTATGCTCTTTCTACTTCTAAGTTGAGTGACATTAGGAGATTGGGTCTTAGGATGGAATGGAGTTTCATGTGTGATATAGTGACCAAGGTCTTTTCTGGTAAAATCAGTAATTTTGATTCTGTTAATATTTCCATGATTAACTTGCTCTACATGCTAGTTACAGATAAGTACTTTAATTTTAGTGACCTTGTTTTGTTTGAGTTGGGTTTTAAGTTAGGAGAGTTAAATAAGAGGGGTAAAAGTGTTTATTATGCTAGATTTTTCATGATGTTAGCTAACCGCCTCTCTGAGGAAATTGTGCTTGAGAACCCAAACAATAAATTAGATTGTTGGGTTTAAGAGAGAAGGATTATTGCAGATTTGAACAGGGCAAATCATCACAAGGAGGTGCCACTCTTCTATTTCCCTATAATGGAAGCACCTAATGTAAGTGAGGTAAATTCATCTATCCCTACTATTCCAACCTCATAAATTTCTTTGAATACTAGTGTAGCAATGGCAACTGTGTCAATGACCCAACAGTTGCCTACCCTAGCTACCAAACCAACAAAAATTTCAAAATCCAAATCAAAGAAAGCCCCCTCTGGTATCTCTCAAAAGATTCCAGTTGTAAAATCCACCAAAACCAAAGAGGGGAGTGTGAAGGTGGGAAAGGTAGGTGAGGGACAGGGTGAACATAAAAGAAACCCTAAGGATAAGGATGGAGAGTTGAGTGGTTCCCAGCTTAGCCACACTGTAGTTTCCCAATAAATTGCAGTGCTTAAAAAGGATAAAAGCTCATTTCTAGTTGCATCCTCCCAAAAGGATGTAACTATTGAATAAAGCTCTCAACCAAGAGCACAGGCCAAGAGGGTAAGGGACACTAGCTCACCCCAAACTTATGCTAGAAAGAAGAAATCCAAAACCCTTGGGGATGCACAGGGTACACACACTGTGCAAACTGGTGCTAAAGACACATTCACTGCACCTTCACAAATTTAGCTTGATGTGGCTCCAATAAATGTGGAGTCACAGCCAAAATCTCTAGTGATAGAAGCACCTCAAACACCAAATTCTCCTACAATTTCTCTGGATGTGGATATTATCAACACATCAATTCCTGATTCCACTTCTTTAACTTTGTTGGGGAAGCCAAAATCTAATGCAAGTGAGCATCATCTTTTAGATGATTTGTTGGCTCACTTGCCAATTCTTTCAAGAACTGTTGAATCATCTGTGCCCAAAATATCATCAATCAGCACAGAGTCCACAATAGTTTATATTCCAAGTTCATTCATTTCTACTCTCTCGATGGATATTGCTCATCTGTCGAGTAGTGACTGTATCCCGACGGATAAGCTTAATAACAGTTATCCATCGGATAGCAAAATCACTAACCCGATGGCTACTACTCATCTGTCGAGTGTCTCTGCACGGTTTCAAACTTCATTTATTTCAAGTGCAGAAGACTTAGTGGTTGTCCAGTCACTCTTAGGATTGAGGGAAGAGAGTGTTATGAGTGAGAGTCTGGGTTGCTCCCAGGAAAAAGGAGAGTAAAGGAGTGAAACTATGCAATCCATTTCTTTAGGATTGGCAAAAGAGAGTGAGAGGAGTCCCACCTTAGATGGTGAGGGTGAGGGTGTGAGGGTGGGGAGCCAGGGTGAGACCCTGATGCAAAAAAAGAGAGAACAAGAGAGAAATGCAGGTACATGAGCTATAAGGATGGATGTCATTGCTAGTGAGTTAATGAATGTCCAGGATGCAGACAGGGAGGGACTATCTCAGCAACCTCAAGCTGTCATAGATTCCACCTCCCTTGATGCTGAGGCATTTACTCACCCTGTTCCAGCTTATCAACTTTTAGTTGAACATGGCAATGACAATGCAGAAAGGATGCTCAATTTGGCGCAAACCACACAGTCTATGCTAAGAGCTAAGGATATTATCACAGCTTTGCCCCCTATAGCTGGTGAGGTTGATTATGAGACTGGTGGTTCAGCAAATTTCTTTGGAGATGAAGGTGGAGATAGTGAAGAAGAGGCATTGGATATAGGGGAGAAGTAGGTTCAAGTTCAAGATCAGGAATGCCATCATGGGCATTTTCAAAGCGCTGTGATGAGCACTACTTCAAGAAAACCCTGATTCAACTAATCAATCAGACAAATACTGCTCTTCAAACCACTACAAATGCCAACACCAAGAAGCTCCTTCAAGCACATCTTGCTTCTCTGCAACTATAACATATTCAAAGCTTCCAACATGCTAGAGATGTTAACACCATCAAGGGTGACATTGATGAGATGAGGAATGCCATTTTAGATAAAATAGATTCTAAACATCCAGAAGCCACAATGCTTGACATCAAGAGGCAGCTCAGAAAAAATTATAATCTTGCCACCAAGATAGATGCCTTGGACACAAGGATGACAACTATAGAAGCATCTCTAACTGCCATTCATATGCATCAAGCTCAATAGATAGATTTACTTCAGAAACTAGTGGCTGCTCAAACCTCCTCCTCTACTCAACTTGATGATAACAAAAAAGGGGAGAAAGGACCAAGTGAGGGGGAGAAGCTTCAAATTCAAATCAGTAAAGTAATTGTGCCCACAATTACTTTCACCAAGCCACCAGTAACAAATAGTATAGATTTGATCAATGTAGCAGCATCCAATTTAAGAGAAGCCAAAAAGGAGCAGTTGAAGCCAATCAACTGGGAGAAAATTGATGAGGACATATAAAGGAAGTTTGGGCTAGTAAAGGAGCCAGTAAAGTCAGCCATTCATCACTCTGAAGTCAACCAGATCTCTGTGAATGAAATGAGCATGAACTATCTGGAAAGAGGATAACCATCCTGCATCAAATTTCCAATGGCTGAAATTATTCTGAAGCCAAGGGTGAACTATCCAAAATCATCATTAAAGAACCCTTTGGATACAGTGTATGAGACACCTAAACCTGATGAGAAGAAGCTTTTGTCAAGGTCAATTACCTTGTACAAGGATCCAGCTGATTCAGCTTTAAAAAGAAGAATTGCTAAAGTTTTCAGGAATGGGAAAGAAATTTGTGTGGTGGCTGGACATCCTCAATTTGCTCAAGCAAAGAGAGAAGAAAAGGCAAGATTAAAGCAGGAAAAGAAGCAAGCTATTCTAGATTCCAAAAAGGCTAAGCAAAAGAAAGAGCAAGCTGCTATCTTGGCCAAGCTAAAGCTGTGAAACCAACACAACAGATTCCTTCTCATCCATCTGGAATCACTGAATCTCAAGATCCAAAGAAGCAAGTTGAATCAGAACAGAAGAAATCTCAGAGATACAAGGAATTGGCCTAAAGAACCAAAAGGAAATTGAACTTTGTTGGTAAGGAATTGGAGGATCAGTTTCCCAAGGAATCCACTCCAACTACAACTCAAGCATCAAAACCCACTGTGGTATTTAAAGACATCAAGGTGGTGAATCCTTACAGGAACATTCATGGTGAACCTATTGTGCCTAAGGATGAACCAATAGACTGGGAGAGCCTACCAATTCCTGGATTCAATTTTCCAATCCTTAACAAGCCAAAGAGAACAAAGTCAAGAGCAGTCAAGAAAGTGAAGTTGTCACCTCTCAAATCCAAATCTCTAGTCCAAGCTCAATCTAAAGTCAACAAGGGAGATTACATGTACTTGTGTGATATCAAGGAATTCTCTGATCTAAATCTCTATCTGGATGAACTAGAAGAAGTGAGAGGAATTGATGAATACAGAAATCTACCTGAAAGGTTAATCTTCAAGTACAAGGGAGGAAAGGAGATTCAATGGCCACTTCACAGGATCCTTCAAGAAAGCCAAGCTGTACTGATAAAGGTTTATTCATCTTTCAAGAAGAACTTTGGGTTCAATGTAACTGCAAGAAGATTGGTTCTAAAGAAGATTGAAGAACTGAGGAGTATTAGAGCTAAAGATGCACTCCCAAAGACTCTAATTATTCCTTACACATGGAAAATAGTGCATCTAAGGCCCTACTGGCTGATGGAGTTCATGGATGACAAAGGGGTTAGAAGATTTTTCAGATTAGAAGACCAATTGAGCATCTCTGGCAATGAGACTCTCTTGGAGATGCAAGAAAAGCTAAATCTCTCAGAATTTGATGAACTGGAATTCCACAGACAGCTCCAAAATTAGATATATGAGAATAACAAAAAGCTTGGAAAGAGATCCAGACCTTCAAGGAACTAGATAAATCTGCTTAGGCTAGAGGAGCACCTTGAAAATGAATGTGAGCTAAACTTTGTACATTTTGTTAATTGAAGCACTTTACAGTTTTATCTATCTACTTTCAAAGTTGTATTTTTAGAGTATATTATTATCATCAAATTTCTCTTAATTTATGGCTACAATCCCAGTAGACATAAATTGGGGGAGAATGTTGTGTATATGTTGTGTACTTGATGATTTCATTAACAAAACACCTTGGTAGATTTTACTTAGTGAAAAATGTAGCACTCAACAAATAAGGATTATAGTCCCGACGAATGACTCAATATAGTCCCGATGGATGATGATCTATTATTCATCGAGTGAGTAGCTTATGTAACAATAAGTTTGTAGCACATTTCTGCTTACACATTGTTTAGGTTCGGTAAGTAGTACTCAAGTCATGTTCACTTTAACTAGATATGCAGAATAGGTTGATTAATTGTACATAGATGATGTCTTGTAATCCTGCATAAATGAAATGAAGTCAAGTGCCAGATTGCTACCCGACGGATGAACACCAATGCCATTCGACGGATGATCAACTAAACAACCCGACGGATGATCATGAACTCGACGGATGATCATGAACCCGATGGATAAAGAATTCAAATATCTATTGACAGTGACAACACAGTCACATGCGTCGAGTGTATGCAAATGGAATGTGAAAGCCTATTCAACTGGGTTTTAGAGAACAAAGAAGCAATGCCATTTCCATGCTATTATGAAGATATTCAAAGATATTGGAATAGAGTAATGAAGTAGCATAGTATTAGGCATGATAGTTTTTGTTTTATTATCTTGTCTTATTGCTTTGTAATCTTGGTGATATATATAAACCAAGAAGCAGCAAATAGAATAACTAACTAAGAAACCGAGAGAGAAACATTTTATAAGCTGTATTCTCAGTATTTCTCTGTATTCTTAGTTGTTCATTCTTAGTTCTACACAGAGTTCTCTTGATATATTGTATATCTCTGGTGGATACATTCAAATCCATCAGAAAGTTTTTAAAGACCTGTGTTTTTAATTACTTGTGTTTTAATTCATTTCAAGTTATTATTCCGCACTCTGCAAATCAACTCACACTGATATATATATGTTTAAGTTAGAACAATTTTATTTGTGAAAAGTTTCAAGAATTCCATTCAACCCCCCTTCTGTAATTCTTGTTGCATTGTTAAGGGACTAACATCGTGTATATTTGTATGATTTAAATACGTAATTATGGAATTATTAAATAAATAAAATATGTGTATGACTTCTGTCAGCTTGGTGTTGTTTTATTATTATCTATATGTGATTTATGGTGTAGCGGGTTGTTCGTGTAATTAATCATTGAGTTGTACTGAATTATTTTCACTTTTAAAAGTGGATTAATACAAATTTATTTGCATAAATATTTGTAATGTCTCTAAAATTATTTTTATGATTTTACAATTTCAATACTTATTTTTGGGATTTTATAAAATTTAGAAATCAATATTTAATCAATTATTGAGCCATGTATGATTTTCTGATTTTATTTATTTGTAAAATCCGTATTTAATTCCAGAATTCTTCAAAAATTGTGAAACTCATATTTATTTAAGTTTGGAATATTATGAGAATTTTAAAATTATTTTAGGAATTTTCGGGATTAATTTAACCCGCACGTTGACTCGTTTAATTGATAAAAGCGGGTATAAATTGCATTTTAGAAATTATTTTAAAAATTATGAAATTTATGTTTTTATAAACTTCAGGATATTTGTAATATTTTAAGACTATTTTTGTGATTTTCTGAATTTGTTTTAAGTGCAGCTCGGTTCGTTAATTGTGAGATGCGGGTATGAGTTGCATTTCGAAAATATTTTAAAAATATTTCTAAAATTTTATTTTATTAGTTTCAGAATTTTTATAAAATTTTAAAATTTATATGGAGTTATTTATAGTTATTTTATTGGTAATGTATATCATTCAATTGCGTTTACCGGATCAAAATCCAGTCCCTATACAAAAAGGAAACGTGGCAATCATATGTGAATTACCAGATACGTGTCCATATTTATTTTAACAAATCCATATGTGTCAGTAGAAGAATAAAAGAAAAAAAATTAAATCAAACCCTCTACCCCTGTTTCTTCTCGGTTCTTACTCTCCTGATTCTCTCCTCTCTCCCATATCCTCATCTCTCTCTTCACCTCATCTCTTTAATCTCTTCCTTTCTCTTCTTTAATTTCCTCGCCGCTGTCCTTAGTGGCTGCCTGTGCTCGAATTATGTTCCATTTTCTTCTCGATAACATTCCGATTGGCCTGTTTTGTATGCAAATGTATATATATAAGTATGTTTGTGAGTATGGGAGAAACAGTGCGGCTGTGACTTAATTGTTGTCGCCGCCTGTGTTTTGCGTTATGTTCTCCGATTGTCTTTCCGTTTGGGGCGCGTGTTGCGTATGCTTCTTGCTGGGCTGTAATTTTTATTGGTTTTAATTCTTTTCTGGAGGGAATCCATTGAGTATTATTTTTGAAATAAATTATTTTATTCGGGAAATTATTATCGGATTAATTGGTGAAATTTGTATGGAAACCCAAAATACATCGGCCACCGACAAATTTTACCGCCGTCGGCGATGAGTATTCTGAGTCCTAATATATAATATATAATAAATAAAAAATTATAAAATACAAATAAAAATATGGATAATAATTCGTAACTGTAATAGAATTGGTGTTTGGGAATTTGTGGATTGTGATTGTTGTTGTTGGTTCGAATTGGTGGTTGGGACTTGTAAATTGGATTGTGGTGATTGTGTTGTTAATTAGACGTCGAGTTGTTCGATGGGTTAGTCCGATAAATAAAGGAAGTGCTGCCCAATTTCCGGAAAAATCAAATTACGGAAATACGGGGGCATATCCAGTAATTATCGGAACGTCGAGCGAGTATAAATAAGTATATATATATTTTGTGTGGAACCTGATTGATGTAGTGGTAAATTGTTTTTCCAAAACCAATAACCCTAATTTCGTGAAATAACTAGTATATATATATTTTCTGGAAACGAACACCGAACCGATTTTCGAGAACGTGAACCCTAAATTGATGCGTGTATTGTAATAATGTATATAAGTACGAGTCGGGATTTGATAACGAATGGGTAGATGTGTTATTGAGGATATGTCAAGCATACCTAGGCGTCTAATATAGAGTATTTCGACTCTGTAGGTTATAGTCGGAAGGCCCGAGAGTGGCGTTGGACTAAAAGATAACCTAGTGATCAGTCGACAAGCGTAGCAAGGTTCCAAACGAAAGACCCAAGCATGGAAGTCAGATCCAGGATAGTCTGATAGTAAGGCGATAAGGCCGAGTGTCCAAGTCAGTCCAAGGTCAATCAGTAATAGTCGTAAGCTCTACAAGGCAAGTACCCCTGAACTAATCTTTTACAGTTCAGTATATAGGAATAGTTGTGGATTTCAATTATGTACTGGAACAGAACGTTTTAAGTTACGTATTCCCCGTATTTAAATATGTTTTACTAAACGATGTTTTGGGGAAAAGTTACTTCTGAAAATGCCTATCTTTAGACTGTGATTAAAATTTAAAAAGGATTTTTAGAATGTGTGTTGTAATTTTTTGAAAAGAGATAGGTGTAATTGATTTTGAAATCTGGATAAAAATGAATCAGATATTGGATGGTAAGTGGCGTAAGAGGCCCGTTATTAGGTAACAGCCCAGCAAGTGGTTGCGTAAGAGGCTAAGTCGGATGCGCGCATTGGTAGGCCGCTTAGACCAGCATAACAGAGACCTAGCTAGTCTCTGAGTTCTGGAACAAAAATTATGGTGGGATAGACTGATCAGCTGTTCCTAGAATTCATCCACTTTTAAATCTGATTTTGGTTTAATGGTTCCCGTAACGGAATGAATAGTTTTATGGTCCCCGTAACGGGACAAATAAATTTTGTGGTTCCAGTAACGGAACAAGTGATTGAGATTCCAGTAACGGAACAAATGGTTTTATGGTACCTGTAATGGAACGAAAGGTTTGAAAATGGAAATAGCATGCTAAAATTGAACTCCGGTATTTATGCACAACACATGACTGTTGATTTTGTTTTATAGAGCATGCTAGTTTTGATATCCAGTTTATACATGTTTTACTTATTTTCTAATGAATTATGAATTCTGTTCCTATAACTGCTTTACTTTAAATTATTTTTACTTGTTATTTATATAGTGGTACTGCTGAGCAATTGATTGCTCACCTTGCAGAATGTTTTATATATGTATTGCAGATGCCTAGGGGACTCTTCCATGATAGTCAGGGCAGAGTTCCAGTTCCTTTCGCGTCAGGCTCCTCTGAGGTAGTTGTAATGGACCAAGATGGTCTACCGAGTTGCTGTATTAGGTTAATTGTGTAAGGATGGTTTATTGTAGTCATTTGGTTTTATAATAGTTGTAACCTAAGTCATACTTAAACCTGGAAAAGATCTTGGTAAAGGGGTCGTGATTATGTATTATTAATGATTTGGATTATATTAGGGTTATTATTATTGTTGTTGATGACGTCAACTCCTGACCCCGGGGTTGAGGCCGTCACAGTTGGTATCAGAGCTACAGGTTTGAGTCCCTGATTTAGGTTAAGAGTAGAGTCAAAAGAGTGCAAGAAGGTTTATGTGTAGATGTGAATCAGCAACTCAATCAGAGGAGCGAGTCTATGAGTTTAGTCAAGGGTTTCAGAGACGTAACCCTGAAGTTTATTGAGGATTGACTGGAACTGCCCTAACCTAGAGTACGTTTCCTTCGTATATGTATTATTGGTAATGTCCGATAGAGATTTCTAGTTTCCCTCTCGAGAATTCGAGCCTGATTGAGAGAATTCAGCTTCTGTGCAGACCCTTGATGTGTCAGCTGAAGAGACTCCAACGTTATTTCTAAATATCATATTTCCTATGGTAAGGAATATTATTGGACCGATTGTGTGACCTTAGTGGGTTCATATAGTATGATAATAGTTAGTGGCTGCTATGACGGCCAAGTTTTATAGTGAATGTGGATCAGAATGGGTGGTGGTATCTTTGAACCCTTATACTTCTTTCTTGAAACGTGCTTTATTTCCAGAGACATTGTTTCTTATCCTATAAGCTGCTTACTTTTCCTGTGAGAAAGTTGAGAACTCGGAGAAGCCACTTAGGGTTCTGTTGGTTCAATTATAAATCAGATTTTCTCCCTCCTTATTTGTAAATCTCTATTTAAACATTGTTTCTTTTCTCAGAGATTTTATCGGTTGATTGGGGAAAATAATGCATATGAGTTGACCATTTGTCTGTGTGATAAAAGGGTCTGGTGGGACGCCACCGAAGTATGTGTTGTGAGCTATGTGGTACTAAGACTGGCCATCTTATGTACTTGTATGGTTGTTCTCAGACATACCTATGTCTTCTTTTCTTGTCCTCCCTGTATTATTAATTCCTTGACTTTGAAATTTTATTTGAAGTCTCGAGGCAATGAATTGTCACATGTTTCTAGAATGATTGTCATTAACAAAGACAATAAAAGGATTAGATTTCTTATCTAGGATCTAGAAGAATTTAAAACTGAACAAATTCGATTCTGTAATAGATATTTTATGCAAATAGAAATAGAGATATCTTCTCTTAAAAGAATTCTCAGTTATGATCTTATTAGGAATCCGTAAATGAGTTTTTTTAGCAGTAAAAATTCCTGAGCAAACTCAAGATGAGAACAATTTGGAAATCGAGTGTCAGTAGCTTTTGTAATTAGACAGTCCTGGTTATTGAAAGTAAACAAGAGTTGACTGTCTGGAGGAATAGAAGTTTTACATCAGGTTGCAGCTTTAGAAAAGTTAGCTTCGTGGAAGGTGGGTCAATTATAAGAGATAAGAAGTCGCGTTGGAAAGGATGGTTGATTGAAACTCGGACTAGTGCGTTAGCCAAGTCTTTGATTCTTAATATTAACTTGACTTACCATTTTACCCTTTTTGGGTGATGCCTAGTATAACTCGTCTAGCTTTGCTGTATATGGAATTTGTTAGCGTTGTATTTTTAATGGTGCTGGAAGCTTGCTCAGTTGTTGTTATATTGAGAGGGCATGTTATAATGTTTAGTAACTTTATATCCTAGTTTCCTGCACTGTTGTTGATTCTGCTACTGTTATTGTTGTTATTGTTGCTAGTGTTGCTAATCTAGATACCTTTTATAAATGGATCTTAAGAATCAGGGCATGGGTGCTTTGATTGGGCAACATTTTCCTGACACAGATGCACCGTTTGAACGGTGGTATTTTTGTTACACATCCTCATTATGTTTTTGAATAAATTCCCTGTTATATTTCAGGAAAATGCCACCCAAGAAAACTACCCATTCTAAAGAAAATAGTAGTAGTCTGGCAGAGGGTCCAGTTATGAACGAAATTCTAGACTTGTTGCATCAGCAGCAGCAACAACAGTTGCAGTTAATCCAACAGATTCAGAAGCAACAATTTCAACAAGGAGAGTTAAACCAAACTACTAGTTTTAAATCCTTTCAGTCTGTTAAGCCCCTAGAGTTTAAGGGTTAAGTGGATCCTGTTGTTGCCAGGAATTGGCTTAAGGAAATGGAAAAGGCATTTACCTCACGCAAGTAAGTGATGATCTTAAGACCGATTATGCGAGCTACTTTCTTAAGAATGAAGCAAATTATTGGTGGGAATCCACTCGTGCGTTGGAATGAGAAGGCCATGTTCCTTGGATGAG
The DNA here is from genome assembly GCF_009905375.1 of Apium graveolens. Taxonomy (NCBI): domain Eukaryota; kingdom Viridiplantae; phylum Streptophyta; class Magnoliopsida; order Apiales; family Apiaceae; genus Apium; species Apium graveolens. Next base: position 117,636,127 of record NC_133654.1, read on the forward strand.
ATTTATAAAATTATTCTTGGAAAAGTATTTTCCTGATAGTCTAAGGAATCAGTTGGAAGTCGAGTTTCTAGAACTCAAACAAGGTGAAAGATGTGTATGGGAGTATGAAGCCAAGTTTACAGAATTGGCCCGATTAGTTCATGAGTATGTAAATACGGAGGTTCAGAAAGCAAGGAGGTTTCAACAAGGGTTGACGCCTGAAATTCACAGAGGAGTTGTGGCGTTGCAACTCAAGACATACTCCTTTATGATTCAGGCCGCCCTGGTAATGGAAAGTGACCAAAAGTTGGCTGTTAAGGAAGAGAGTGATAAGAAAAGGAAGTCTGAAGGTGATATAGATGGGACAGACCAAGGTGAATCTAGTCAAGAGTTGCAAAATCAGTTTGGCCGAAACAGGAGTAAGAGATTCCGGAGACAGAGTTTCTCTCAGGATAGGTCTAATGCTACCTCAGTTGCTTCCACTCCAGCCCAGTCAGTCAAGGCAGCAGTAGATTGCAAGTCCTGTGACAGGATACACAGTGGTTCATGCAGAAAGAATATGCAATATTTCAATTATGGTCATAAGGGTCATTATGCATCAGAATGCAGTCCAGAAGATCCAGGAGTTACACGCTACAATTGTGGAAAAGTTGGGCATATTGCAAGGAATTGTAGAACGGTTACTCAAGATACTACATCCTAAGGGCCAACATCCAGCACAGTTAAAGGTAGAACTTTCAAAAGAACCAAGAGATCGAGCGTTTAGAATTTGGACGTAGTTGCAGCTGACCTGACACCCTTCGAGCTAGAAGAGTTTGATGTGATTTTACGAACGGGTTGGTTATCTTGTAGGAAGACAAGGAGTGGTTTTTAGAATAAGCAAATTATAAAGTGTGTAAAAGCCAATAGCAAAGTAAGTTTGTAGGTGCAGAGGCAATATAAGAAGTTTTTCCAATCAAGCGAGAAAATGAGTAATAAGCTAAGGATATTAGGTAGATCCACCATGAATAAAGATACGAAGAAGAAAATATTTAACCTGGAGGAAGTTTGAGTAATAAATGAATGCCTAGAGTCTCTGGAGGCCAGTGGAACGAAATAATTAATTCGATAATTGTAAAAGTTATTGGATAGGGAAGTGAGCATACCAGATATAGTCCCTTGGGGTGCACGGGTGATATCGCTGGAAACGAGGGATGAAATCATGAGGTTGTATACTGATTATCGGGAGTTTAAAAAAAATGATGAATAAGAATAAATAAGCACTATTAAGAATTGATTACTTACGTGACCTGATTCAAGGAATGTGTAATTTTCGGGGATTTACTTAAAATCCCGCCTAAGGACATATCAAAAATGGCGATTCGAATGAGTTATGAGCATTGCAAGTTTTGGTGATATTACGTGGAATAATAAGTGTATCAGTTATCTATAAGGATTTAAGGGATAGGGTGTATACAGAGTACTTGGATAAACAAATTGTATTTATTGATAACATCCTCAGCTATTCAAAGATTAAGAAAGTCTGTATAGAATACCCAAGGATTCCTTCACGAAGGTTAGCGGGGAAGTAACTATACGCTAAGTTTGCAAGTATGAATTTTAGGCGGGGATAAACACAAGATTTCGATTTTTCCATTAAAAATCACCTAAACAAAGCCGGTGTAGTAGCAGATGCCCTGTGCAGAAAAGGATTTAACGTGGTTAAGATCGCTGAGAAGTTAATAAAAAAAATTGGGAAGAGTGGAATGTGAAGTTCAAATGCCTTAAGGTAATAAGAAGTGAATATATGAGATCACTTTCAGTCTTAAAGGATGAAAATGGGTAAGCTACGTTCAAATATTTGGAAACTAAGCTGAAGATGAGTACCGCCTATCGTCTTTAGATGAAGGGTCAAAGTGAGAAGACAATTCAGACAGTATAAGATATGTTGAGAGTATATATTTTGGATCTAAAAGGAAACTGAGGTAACCACCTGCCATTGATTGATTTTTTCTATGTTAATAGTTATCATGCTAGTAGGGGAAAGCTACCTTGAGAAGCCCTGTGTGGACGTAAGTGTGGGTTCCCCTATATTGCGAGAAAGTGGGAGTAGAGATGTTGTCAGGTTTTGAAATAATTCAGTACACCAAGGATGTAGTGGTGTTGAGTTGGAAAGGAGTTGAAGCAGCTCAAAATAGACAGAGAAAGAACGCGGACTTGCATTGGAAGAATGTGTATATAGAAATAGGATCATTGGTGTTGACAAAAGTTTCACCTTAAAAGAGATTTTCTAGGTTTGAATAGAAGGGACAAGTTGAGTCCTAAATATAGTGAACTGTTCGAGGTATTGATAAAAATAGGTAAAGTTGCCCATGAGTTGTTGTTGCCGCCGCAATTGCAGCACATATATATAATGTGTGCCACGTGTCAATGTTAAGGTGATAAGTATTTGATTCGAACCAAGTCGTTGATTATGAGCCAATATGCTCTTATCCAAATTTATTCTGCGTGGAATGATTGATCCAAATCCTAGATCGTTATGAGCGAGTCCTTAGAAATGAGTTTATATCTATAGTAAATATGTTTAGTAAGCCCTCGAGTGGAAGAGTCTACTTGAGAGTTAGAGTCAGATATGCTTGACGAATATCCTCACTTGTTAAATTAGATCAGATTCTGAGGATAGAATCTTTTTTAGGGGGGAAGGATATAACGACTCGTGTATTTTTGTATGATTTAAATATGTAATTATGGAATTATTATAAAATAAAATATGTGTATGACTTCTGTCAGCTCGGTGTTATTTTATTATTATCTATGTGTGATTTATGGTGTACCGGGTTGTTCGCGTAATTAATCATTGAGTTGTACTGAATTGTTTTCACTTTTAAAAGTGGATTAATACAAATTTATTTGCATAAATATAATGTCTCTAAAATTGTTTTTATGATTTTACAATTTCAATAATTATTTTTGGGATTTTATAAAATTTAGAAATTAATATTTTATCAATTATTGAGCCCTGTATGATTTTCTGATTTCATTTATTTGTAAATTCCGTATTTAATTCCAGAATTCTTCAAAAATTGTGAAACTCATATTTATTTAAGTTTGGAATATTATGATAATTTTAAAATTATTTTGGGAATTTTCGGGATTAATTTCACCCGCGCGTTGACTCGTTTAATTGATAAAAATGGGTATAAATTGCATTTTAGAAATTATTTTAAAATTATGAAATTTATATTTTTATAAACTTTGGGATATTTTTAATATTTTAAGACTATTTTCGTGATTTTCTGATTTTGTTTTAAGTGTAGCTCGGTTCGTTAATTGTGAGATGCGGCTATGAGTTGCGTTTCAAAAATGCTTTAAAAATATTTCAAAAATTTTATTTTATTAGTTTCAGAATTTTTATAAAATTTTAAAATTTATATGGATTTATTTAGAGTTATTTTATTGGTAAATTATATCATTAAATTGTGTTTACCGGATAAAAACCCAGTCCCAGAACAAGAAGGAAACATGGCAATCATATGTGAATTACCAGATACATGTCCATATTTATTTTAACAAATCCATACGTGTCAGTAGCAGAATAAAAGGAAAAAAAATTAAATCAAACCCCCCACCCATGTTTCTTCTCGATTCTTACTCTCCTGATTCTCTCCTCTCTCCCATATCCTCATCACTCTCTTCACCTCATCTCTTTAATCTCTTCCTTTCTCTTCTTTAATTTCCTCGCCGCTGTCCTTGGTGGCTGCCTGTGCTCGGGTTCTGTTCCATTTGCTTCTCGGTAACGTTCCAAAAGTGTACCGGGTAAGCTAAAACCCGTCACTATCACAGAAGGTCGGGATCTGCTCAATTGCCTCACCCTTAAGAACAATTGGGTGGAATTTAGTCTGAATCCCCTCTAAAGTGAAGTGGGGGAGGTAGGCCAAGTCTATACCCTTCAAAAGAATAATCTCCCCATTCCAGTACTTCAGGGATATCAAGTGCATAATAGGCTTAGACCTACTCGGACCATACCCACACTCAGCTGCCCGGAACCTTATCTCATAGAAGGGCTTCTGACTCGACTTTGACAAATAGAAAAGCTGATGGAACAACTTCAGAGTAGGCTAGAACCTGGTCTTATTACAGTAAGCTATAAACCAAGTAATTAAATTAATTCCATTGGGAGTTATTTACATTGGAGATATCTTGTAAACATGCTTACATAGATGCTTAATAAACATATGGCACCTCGGATTCCACCCGGATCTGAGATGCTCCATCCAAACCGAAACTAAACCATCAGCAGGTGTTATTCCTAGAGGACTAACAATGAGATTTACAGAAGGGGGGGTTGAATGTAAATCTCAAAACTTTTTCAAGTTTTGAGAAGTTTATTAAAGCAGTGTGTTCTAGATGAACAAGTGTATGAATTGCTTTGAGCTAATGCAGACAGATATATATTCAAACACAAAATGTAAAGAACACAACAAACTTTAAAAACTTTTCTGGTGGATTTGTTGTTCCACCAGAGATGGTATATTAGAAAATCTGTGTTCAACAAAGTTGATCACAGCTGCATCCTAGTACAAACTAGATGAATTTTCTCTCAAGATATTTCTTAACAGCTCTGGAAAAATCTCTATCTAATTACTAGCTTCTTCTTGGTTTATATATTACCAAGTGTACAAGTGAAAAACAATATAAAATTACAATAGTAAAATAAGTTCTTCACTTGCTTCTTTTCCTGTTCACTCAAGTACTTTGTTGACTATTGCATCTTTGTACTAAAGAAGAACGGCTGCTTTTTCTGTTGATCCTGAAATTCGGCTACCACATCTCAGTTTTCTCTGTCAACCCATGTGCCTCTGTCTGTAGGTACAACTACCACTTATCAACGGCTAATTAGCAGAACATCCGTTGAAGCTTTCATCCGTTGATGCATTTATCCGTTGATGCTCTCATCCGTTGAAGGATGTTATCCGTTGAAGCTTTAGAGACATCCGTTGAAGCTTAGCTTCTCATCCGTTGAAGGTTTTTAAGTCATCCGTTGATACCACTTCATTTATACAAAATTACAAGGCATGAAATATTTACAATTGGCCTTCCTATCTACATATCATCTAGTAGTCAACATGACTCATAGTTTCTCTCAACTTCTAAGAATTACATTTTAAATACAGAGACTAAAATATGCTACAATACTAGACTTATTTCTAAGTAAAGCTACACCATCAACGGATAGCCAAAGTGGTCTTATCCGTTGAGGCTACTGACACTAAATTTCTACTTAAGTGTTTTGTTAAACATATCATCAAACTAATGCACATATATTCCTAACAATCTCCCCCTATTTATGTCTATAAGAACTGTAGGCATAAATTCAGGGTTAACTTGATGATAACAAAACACTTAACAAATATTTGAATTGAAACTAAGTAGAAATATAAAAAGTGCTGCAAAAGTGTATGTACTAGGAGGTAATTGAAGATTTACAGTATTTCCAAGGGTGCTCCTCTAGCCTGAGCAAATCATCATTTTCTTCTTTGTTCCCTGGTTTTCTTTCCTAGCCCTTTGTCATTTTCCTCAATTTGGAGTTGGAGTTGTCTGAAGAATTCAGCTTCATCTTCATCACTGATATCCAACTTAGATTGCATTTCCTTGAGAGTTTCATTGCTGGCAATCTTGAGTTGGTCTTCAAGTCTGAAAAATCTTCTGACTCCTTTGTCATCTCTAAATTCCATCAACCAATGAGGTGATTTGTGAATTTTAGTTCCCCTTTCTTGTATGAGTAAGGTTCTGGGCAAAGCATTTGGTTCCCTCCAAGTCTTCCTTATGTTGGCAATCTTGTTGAGAATTTCAGTCTTGGCTGTTCTGGTAAAGCCAGAATCCTTTTTGATGGCTGAAAAGACTCTGATCAAGGTAGAGTAGCCTTCATTTAGAATCCTGTAGAGAGGCCATGTTCTTTCCCCAGCTCCCTTATATCTGAACACCAATCTCTCTGGTAGCTGTCTGTAGGCAGCTATTCCCCTTACTTCCTCCAGCTCATCCAGATAGAGATTAATGTCTGAAGCTTCTTTTATGTCACAGATGTGAACATAATCATCTTTAGAAATGGGTGACTTAGGGTTAGGTTTTTGTTTTTGAGTGAATTCCTTAGAGGTTAGGGGAGGTGTAGATTTAGATTTTCTTTTCTGTTTCTTTGGTAGTGGTAGAGTGGTTAAAAAAGTAGGCAATGTGATGTTGTCCCAATCAATAGGTTCCTCTTTTGGAATGATTGGTTCACCATGGATATTTATAGAGGGATCAGCAACAAAAGGTTCAGGTATGGAAGGTAGTGGTTTAGATATAGATTTGGTATCTTCAGGGTTATCTTCACTCCTTCTGTGTGCCTTGGCTTTTCTTCTGTTTCCCTTCTGCCATTCCTCTCTTTCTTCCACACTCTCACCAAATATACTCCCTAAAACCTCATCTAGGTTTGTAGTCTTGTCTTCACCCCTGACTTCAATCCCTTCTTCTTTTTCAACTAGACTTGACTTTAGCTGTTGTTCAAGCTTTGCTTGTGCTCTTTTGTCAGCCTTTAATTGCTTGTCTTCTTCCTTCTTGGCTATTGAGAATTTGGGATGTCCTTGCATCACACATATGCTCTTTCCCTCTCTAATGATAATAGCTCTATTTCTCCTTACAGCCTCATCCATGGTCTTTTTGAGATAAGCAATACTCCTGCCTAAAATCTTGTTCTCATCAGCTTTTGGAGGAGGAAAGTCCACTTCTTTTAAAGGATTCTTTGTTGAGTCCTTATTGGATCTTTCATTGGGCTTGAGAATTATAGCTTGTAGTTCTTTGGAAGAAGCTTCTCCATCCTTATGACTCCCTACTGGCATGAGCTCCATGTTGATTGGTTCAATTTTTGTGCTGTATTTCACAGATGTTGATTTGTCTTGTGTAGAACCAAACAACAGTTGCAACCTTTCATCAATTCTCCTCCTTTGTTCTTTCACTTGAATTTCAGCTGCTGCTAGCTGAATCAAATCAATTCCATCAGGCTTGCCCTTGATTTGAATGATTGGAGAAGTAGTGATGGCAGGAACTAGCACTTTAGATATGTTAACTTTTGTAGAGGGCTCTCCTTCCCCTTCCCTTTTACTCTCCCCCTTTTTGTTATCAGCAAGGAGAGGGGTCAAGCCTTGTGCTTTTGCCAGCTGCATTAGGAGATTGGTTTGAGATTGTTGGTTGAGAAGAAGGGTGGCCACAGAGTCTTCAATTCCTTGAACTCTGTCTTCCAACTTGGCCAGCCTTTGTTCAGTAACTGATTCCTTTTTCAATCTCGAAACCAAGTCCTGCAAAGTACCATAGGGCATGACTGAATCCAATTTTTCTGAAGTGAAGGATTTCAAGTCAGCAATATCTTTCCTGAGATCATCTAGACTCATATTTTGCTTTACTTTCTGCAACTTCATGAGATGCAGTGAGTCCAGGTGAGCTTGGAGGATAGCCTTGATATTTGCATTTGAAGTGTTCTGAATGGCCTGTTGAATAGTGATGATTTGTTTGACCAAGTGGACATTGAATTCACCTGTTCTATGCTCCTTAGTCAGGGCCCATTCAGGTAGATTAGGAATGGAACTAGGGTCTTCATCTCCCCCTATGTTCATGCTTCCATCAGAAGAAATAGAGTCATCATCAGAATTTACTCCAAATTCCTCAGATGGCTCACCAGCTGTAGAAGGCATCCTGTTAATAGCAGCTTTATCCCTTTGAAGAGATTCTGTTGAGTGCACTAGATGTAGTGTCCTTTCTGCCTTCTCATTGCCCTGAGCAGCCAACATTTGATAGGCTGTCACAGGATGAGTAAAAGTGTTAGCATCCAAGGAAATGTTATCAATTACAGCTTTGTAATGTTGTTGAAATTGTCTTTCCTTTTCAGCATCATCCACAATCATTGACTCATGAGCAATGGCTGGTTCCACCCTTGTATCAACTGTACCTGCTTTTCTCTCTTTTTCTCTATGTTCTTGCATCAGGGGCTCCCCCTGGCTCACACATCTCACTCCCTCACCTTCACCTTCTAAGGTGGTACTCCACTCACTGACTTTTGCCATGCTGGAAGAAATAGCATGCATTTTTGTGCTCTCAATCTCTCCTTTTGCCTGGGAGCAACCCAGCCTCTCACTCAAATTTTCACTCCCTGCCCTCAATCCTAAAAGTGATTGCACAGTATTCATGTCTTCTACACTTGGAATCATTTCAGTGATTTGTGTAGAGACTATCAACGGATGTGGAATATCCGTTGAAGTTGAAACTGTTGTTATCAACGGATAACTGCTGTTAAGCTTATCCGTTGAAGAGCAACCACTTGTCAACGGATGAGTGATATCCGTTGAAGAAGGAAAAGAAGATGAAATTGAAAGTGATATAACTGTTGAATCTGTATAGATTGATTTGATATGTGTTGATACAGATCCTTCAATTATATCTGAAAGAATTTGCGGGTGATCCAACAAATCATCTAAAAGATGATGATCACCTGTATTTGAGTGGGGCTCCTCCCTGAGTTGTAAAGAGGGAGAATCAGGAATTGATGGGAATAACATATCCACATCCAGAGATGGTGATGAAGTGTTTGGTGATTGATGTGTGATTATTGTGAGAGAATGGGGCTGTGACTCCACATTTATTGGAGTCACATCAAACTGAGTTTGAGAAGGCACAGAGACAGATGGATGTATCTGTGCAGTGTGTGCACCCTGTGTAGAAGATTGGGTTCTAGCCTTCTTTCTTCTAATAAAAGCTTTTGTAGGTGAGTGTTTGGCTTTAGTGTCCCTCCCTCTTTTGTTCTGTGTTCCTGGTTGGGAACTCTTTTCAATAGTAACATCCTTTTGGGAGGATGCTACTAGGGATGTGCTAGAGACCTTTTCAACCACCACAGCTTTTTGAGAAACTGGGGCTTGGCTAGCTTGGGAAGCACTCAACTCTCCTTCCTTATCCTGGGGGTTTCTTTGATGTTCACCCCTCCCCTCACCACTCACACCCTGTTCACTTCCCTCAGGGTTAATGGTTGTTGTTACAACTGTTGTCTTTTGAGAAACAACAGAGGTGGTTTTCTTTGTCTTGGATTTTGAAAGTTTAGATTTGGTGACCTTGGTAGAAATCTGTTGGGGCATTGACACAGATTTCATGGCCACACTAGAAGATAAAGAAATAGAGGGGTTGGAAGAAGTAGGAGTTGTAGAAGCAATTACCTCACCTACCTGGGGTGCATTCATGATTGGTAAATATACCAATTGCACACTGTTGTTGAGATCCATTCTCAATAAGTCTGCAAGAACTCTTTTCTCTTGTGCCCAGCACTTGAGTTTATTATTCTCATTGATTATGACTAAACCTTCAGCAACATGGTTAGCCAATAACATAAAGAATCTAGCATAATAGATGTTATTAGGTCTATTAGCTTTGTTACCTAATCTAGTACCTAATTCTAGCATCACATAGTTGCTAAAGTTAAAGTACCTATCAGAAACAAGCATATAGAACATATTAACAAGAGATGAAGTTATGGCATCAAAATTACTAATTTTCCCAGAGAAAACCTTTATGAAGGCATCCCCAAGAAAACTCCATTCTTTCCTAAGGCCTTTTCGTCTAATACCCCCTAAATTAGCAGAGTTAAGAGAGTAACCTATGGAATCTAACATGCTGGATACATCACTATCAGTGTGTGGTGTCATGGCATTGTTCTCAGGTAATTTAAAACATGCTTGTAAGTCATCACAGTTAATACAGTGATTTTTACCTTTGAGAGTGAAGGAGATAGTCATATCCATGGAGTTGAACTCAGCAGTTGTCCAAATCTCCTCAACTACTTCACAGAAAATCGTTGGGGCTTCCAGCATTGCATAGCTAAGTTTACAGTTTTTGATGAAGTCCATCATTTTGTGATAATCTGAGTGGGCTTCATTCTTTTCTACCAGAGCTATGAAATTGTTCTTCTCGTAGATGAACCCAGATTGAGACATAATCTTCACGACTGGTGCCATTGTTGTGAGTAGAAATTGCAGAGAATAACTTGAAGGTTTTGCAGAGAGAAAATGGTAAATGCTTGAAATTCTAAGAAAGCGTAAAGTAATAATGAACAATCAGAAGGGCTTATATGCTTTCAAAGAAAAAGAAATAAATAAAGGATTAATCAATAAATAGGTGTTAGAGAATTTCAGCTGTTTAAGAATAAACTGTAAGTATTCTAATAACTACCTTTAAAACCAATACATACAGATGTATGTATGGTATCAACGGTTAAGAAAATAGAATCAACGGCTGTGAAACACCTCAAACGTCTGATGTGACATTTCAACGGATAATGTAAATTGTCATCCGTTGAAAGGTACTTCAGCTTTATCCGTTGACGGATAAAAGTTCCAGAGATATACTTGTCTTTCAACGGATAATGAATATCCGTTGATAGAGCAATTTTGACTTTCAACGGATAGGGAACATCCGTTGATGGAATAAACTTTGTTAAAAGTCAAATTTGTTCTAGCAACTAATATATTTCAGGCTTCTCATCAAATTGCAAAGAAGACATGAATTTTAAGAGTAATTAAGCATACCTAGCTCACTTACCAATCTTGTGAATGTTGATTCATCAAGTGGCTTGGTAAATATGTCAGCAATTTGTTGTTCACTTGGAACAAAATGTAGTTCCACTGTACCATTCATGACATGCTCCCTGATGAAGTGGTACTTAATATCAATGTGCTTGGTCCTTGAGTGCTGCACAGGATTCTCTGTTATGGCTATGGCACTTGTGTTGTCACAAAAGATAGGTATTCTATCAACATGAAGTCCATAATCAAGGAGTTGATTCCTCATCCATAACATTTGAGAACAGCAACTTCCAGCAGCAATGTATTCAGCCTCAGCTGTAGAAGTAGAGACTGAATTTTGCTTTTTGCTAAACCATGATACAAGCTTGTTTCCCAGGAATTGGCAGGAGCCTGTTGTACTTTTCCTGTCTATTTTGCAACCTGCATAGTCTGCATCTGAATAACCAATTAGATCAAAGCCAGATTCTCTAGGATACCAAATTCCTAAATTTGGTGTACCCTTGAGATATCTGAAAATTCTCTTGATAGCAATTAAGTGAGACTCCCTAGGATCAGCTTGAAATCTAGCACACAGACATGTAGCAAACATTATATCTGGTCCACTAGCAGTTAAATATAAAAGTGAACCAACCATGCCTCTATAACTTGTAATGTCCACAGACCTTTCAGTCTTATTTAATTCAAGTTTGGTGGCAGTGGCCATGGGAGTTTTTGCAGATGAGCATTCCATTAAGTCAAACTTCTTTAAAAGATCATGAATATATTTAGTTTGACTAATGAAAATTCCATCACTAACTTGTTTAACTTGTAAACCAAGAAAATAGGTTAGTTCTCCCATTAGGCTCATTTCATATTTACTTTGCATTAGCTTAGCAAACTTTTTGCAAAGTTTATCATCTATAGAGCCAAATATTATGTCATCTACATAAATTTGAACAAGTATACTAGAGCCATTAACATCCCTAAAGAAGAGAGTTTTATCAACAGTACCTCTAGTGAAGTGATTCTCCAAAAGAAATTTTGATAAGGTTTCATACCAGGCTCTAGGTGCTTGCTTCAGTCCATAGAGTGCTTTCAACAGATAATACACATAGTCTGGAAAATTTGGATCTTCAAATCCTGGAGGTTGACTTACATAGACTTCTTCCTCTAATTTCCCATTTAGAAATGCACTCTTGACATCCATTTGATAGACTTTGAAATTGGCATGGGCTGCATGGGCTAGAAATATTCTGATGGCTTCAAGTCTTGCAACAGGAGCATATGTTTCATCAAAATCTATTCCCTCTTGCTGAGAATAGCCTTTAGCAACCAGTCTGGCTTTATTCTTTATGATAATGCCATTTTCATCCATCTTGTTTCTGAATACCCACTTTGTGTCAATAGGACTCTTGTTCTTTGGTTTGGGTACCAGCTTCCAAACTTGGTTTCTCTCAAATTGGTTTAGCTCTTCCTGCATAGCTAATATCCAATCTGGATCCAATAGAGCTTCTTCCACTTTCTTAGGTTCCTCCTGAGATAGAAAACTACTATACAGACATTCATCTTGAGTAGCTCTTCTTGTTTGCACTTTAGATGATGCATCACCAATGATCAGTTCAAAGGGATGATTCTTGGTCCATTTCCTTTGTGGTGGAAGATGTGCTCTAGATGAGGTGGCCTCAGTATTGTCATGATGTGAGACAGAGTGTTGACTAGTTGAAACTCCCCCTGAGTTGTTGGTCCTTTGCAGGGAACTTGGTGTTCTATCAACTGATGATGTAAATCGATTATCCGTTGATGAACTATGATCAACGGATGCTTCATTTTGTACTTCAACGGATGATGCACTATGTCTTTCAACGGATACTGCATTGCTTCTATCAATGGATGCAGTATTTTGTGCATTATCCAGGGGCATGTTTTGAATCCCTTTTGAAGTGTCATCTCCATCAGTCTCCTCTTCACTATCATCACAATATATCTCAATGTTGTCAAATTTGAGTCTCTCATTATGTCCCTCATCTGTTAGTCCATCAATCTTTTTATCATCAAACACAACATGCACAGATTCCATAACAATGTTGGTTCTTAGATTGTAGACCCTATAAGATTTTCCAGCTGAATAACCAACAAATATTCCTTCATCAGCCTTTGCATCAAACTTCCCTTTATGGTCAGATTGATTCCTCAGTATAAAACATTTACATCCAAAGACATGAAGAAAGTTTAGAGTTGGTTTTCTTTTCTTGAACAACTGATAAGGAGTCATGCCTTTAGCTTGATTGATCAAAGAAATATTTTGAGTGAAACAGGCACAATTAACAGCTTCAGCCCAAAAATATGTTGGTAACTTTGATTCTTCAAGCATTGTTCTGGCAGCCTCAATTAAAGATCTGTTCTTTCTTTCAACTACCCCATTTTGCTGAGGTGTTCTTGGAGCTGAGAACTCATGCATGATTCCATTTTCTTCACAGAACAGCCTTAATGTCAAATTCTTGAACTCAGTTCCATTGTCACTCCTGATGTTTCTTACCTTCAAGTCAGGATGATTATTGACTTGCCTGATGTGATTGATAATGATTTCACTTGCTTCATCCTTTGATCCAAGAAAACAGACCCATGAGAACTTTGAGAAATCATCTACAATCACTAAGCAATATCTTTTTCTTGCTATTGACAATACATTGAATGGTCCAAACAAATCCATATGTAGCAGCTGTAATGGTTCATCAATTGTTGTTTCAAGCTTCTTCTGAAATGATGCTTTCCTTTGTTTGCCTTTCTGACAAGCATCACACAGACCATCCCTTGAGAATTCAACAAGAGGAATTCCTCTTACTAAGTCCTTTTTGACTAGATCATTCATTGTTTTGAAATTCAAATGGGATAGCTTCTTGTGCCATAGCCAACTCTCAACTGAACTTGCTTTGCTGAAGAGACAAGTAATAGATTCTGCATCTGTAGAGTTGAAGTCAGCTAAGTACACATTTCCTTTTCTAACTCCAGTTAGAACCACTTTGTTGTCTTCCTTACTAGTGACAACACAGGCTTCAGAATTGAAGGAAACTGTATTCCCTCTATCACATAGTTGACTGATACTCAGTAAGTTGTGCTTGAGACCATCAACTAATGCAACTTCTTCAATGATGACATTCCTTGTTGAAATCAAGCCATATCCCATAGTAAACCCTTTGCTGTCATCTCCAAAGGTTATGCTGGGGCCAGCTCTCTCTTTAAACTCTGTGAGCAGGGAGAAATCTCCAGTCATGTGTCTTGAACAACCACTGTCCAAGTACCATAGATTTCTTCTATTTTCCTGCACACCACAAAATCAATCAATTTGATTTTGGTACCCAAGTTTCCTTGGGTCCATTCTTGTTAGCCTTTCTCCTAGACTTCATTCCTCCTGCATCTTTAGACTTAGGTGAGTTTGAGTCAACCTTGGTCTTAGATGTGGTTGGTTGAGGTGTAGGGTTAGTCACAACATTATCCAGCACATTTATAGAATTATTAGGCATGGATTGTGCATACATGTTATTCCACATTGGCATATTGTATGGCATTTGAGGCATACTGAATGCAGCAAGATAAGGATTGTTAAAATATGGCATGTTTGCAAAATGTGCATAAGGATTTTGTTGAGACATAACAGGCATAGCATGTAGAGGTGATACAGACATGTTAGGCATGGAAGAGGGTACAGTTATGGGAGATTTCTTAATAGATTTACAATTAGCAGATAGATGATTAACACTACTACAATGCACACAGCTTTTTCTAGGAGCATACTTGTCAGGTGTGTAATTGTTATGTTTGTTAACTCCTACCTTCCCATTTCTGTTGGATTTCCTTTTGGATTCCTTTTTATCCTCAACCATCTTGAGCCTATTGTTTAACTGTTCTAAGGTCATGTGCCCTACATTCACCTTTCTGACATCTTTGGATGTGCTTGCTTCTTCTTTGACAAAGTTCTTTGAAGTTGAACCAAACTTTTTGTTGAGTTTCTTTAGATTTTTTCTTTTAGAAACATCTGCCTGTTTTAATTGAGGAACCTTCAACGGATGTTCCTTTTCTTCCTTCAACGGATAACTTTCATCATCCGTTGATTCCACATCCGTTGACAGTCCATCAATTAATTCCAGTTTCTTTTTATTTTTATCCCAGGCAGTTTCACAGAATGATTCAATTCCTTGGACTTTGGCAATTTGAGCACTTACATCCCTAGATGTTTTCCAGGCTTTAATCACCTCTTGCTCTTTCTCTAATTGATTGGAAAGTATTTCTACTTTCTTAACAGATTCAGCTAGTTCATTTTCAACAGATATACAATGCAATTTGGTTTTCTCTAGGTCAATCAACTTATTTTCTAACACAGTATTTCTATTACTTAAAAACAGATTGTTCTCTTTGATCCTACTATTTTCTTTAGCAAGAGATTTAAGAGACACACGCAAATGATACAATTCAGTAGACATGTCATTGAAAGCATCATTGCACTCTTCTTTAGTAAGCTGTGTTAAATCAGTAGTGATTACCTGATTGCTTGATGAACTAACTTCGTTTTCTTCAGAATCAGCCATGAGAGCAAGGTTGACATAATCCACATCTTCATCCTCTTCATCTCCATCAGCTGCCCAGTCCTTTTCTTGAGTAATGAAAGCCCTTTCCTTCTGTTTGAGTAGATCAAAATATTTCTTTTTGTAATCTACTTGTTCAAATTTCTTCTTTTCAGAGGTTGGCTTTCTGCACTCACTTGCAAAGTGTCCACTTATACCACAATTAAAACACTTGAACTTGGATTTGTCCACCATGTTCTTATAGGGTTTAGTGGCTCTAGTGTTTTTCCTGAACTTCATCTTTGCAAATCTCCTGGACAGAAATGCAAGATGCTCATCAATACCATCAGAGTCATCTTGACTGGAGTTGTCTTCATTTTCAGCAACTTGCTCTTTACCCTTGTCTGATTCTGGATTTCTTACACCATCTTTGGAGCTTGATGTAGATCTCACAGTTTCTTTTCTGCATTCTTTCTCATTTTCAGCTACCAATGCAACTGAACCTCCTTTCTTTCTCCCCCTCTCCAATACCTCATCCTGTTCCAACTCTAGTTCATAAGTCTTCAAGATTCCATATAATCTTTCAAGAGTAAAGTCCTTATAATCCTGAGAGTTTCTTAAGGAAACAGTCATGGGTTTCCATTCCTTTGGTAAGGATCTCAAAAATTTAAGATTTGAATCCTTCACCTGGTACACTCTACCATACAGCTTCAGTCCATTCAACAGCTTTTGGAATCTATTAAATGTGTCATTTAAAGATTCATTCTCTTCAAAATGAAAGTACTCATACTGTTGAATGAGAAGCTGCATTTTGTTCTCTTTTACTTGTTCTGTACCTTCACACAGCAACTGAACTGTGTCCCAAACCTCTTTGGCAGTTGAACAATTTATCACATTATCAAACATATCCTTGTCAAGACCATTAAACAAAATGTTCATAGCCTTCTTATCCTTGTGGACTTCTTCTGTGTCTTCCATTGTCCATTCTGCTCTAGGTTTTGGAATGGATTGACCAACAGCAATTGTGGCCGTAGCAACTGTGGCTACTTTGTGGGGAATGTGAGGACCATTCTCAATGCAGTTTACATAACCTTCATCTTGGGAGAGTAGATGAAGGTGCATTTTCACCTTCCAGTGGTGATAACTGTCTTTGTCAAGAACTGGGATCTTTACTCCAATATCCTTCTTACTCATCTTTGTTAGATTCCAAGATCTTTAAACTCTTTGTGTGTCAAGAGCTTGCCCTGATACCAATTGTTATTCCTAGAGGACTAACAATGAGATTTACAGAAGGGGGGGTTGAATGTAAATCTCAAAACTTTTTCAAGTTTTGAGAAGTTTATTAAAGCAGTGTGTTCTAGATGAACAAGTGTATGAATTGCTTTGAGCTAATGCAGACAGATATATATTCAAACACAAAATGTAAAGAACACAACAAACTTTAAAAACTTTTCTGGTGGATTTGTTGTTCCACCAGAGATGGTATATTAGAAAATCTGTGTTCAACAAAGTTGATCACAGCTGCATCCTAGTACAAACTAGATGAATTTTCTCTCAAGATATTTCTTAACAGCTCTGGAAAAATCTCTATCTAATTACTAGCTTCTTCTTGGTTTATATATTACCAAGTGTACAAGTGAAAAACAATATAAAATTACAATAGTAAAATAAGTTCTTCACTTGCTTCTTTTCCTGTTCACTCAAGTACTTTGTTGATTATTGCATCTTTGTACTAAAGAAGAACGGCTGCTTTTTCTGTTGATCCTGAAATTCGGCTACCACATCTCAGTTTTCTCTGTCAACCCATGTGCCTCTGTCTGTAGGTACAACTACCACTTATCAACGGCTAATTAGCAGAACATCCGTTGAAGCTTTCATCCGTTGATGCATTTATCCGTTGATGCTCTCATCCGTTGAAGGATGTTATCCGTTGAAGCTTTAGAGACATCCGTTGAAGCTTAGCTTCTCATCCGTTGAAGGTTTTTAAGTCATCCGTTGATACCACTTCATTTATACAAAATTACAAGGCATGAAATATTTACAATTGGCCTTCCTATCTGCATATCATCTAGTAGTCAACATGACTCATAGTTTCTCTCAACTTCTAAGAATTACATTTTAAATACAGAGACTGAAATATGCTACAATACTAGACTTATTTCTAAGTAAAGCTACACCATCAACGGATAGCCAAAGTGGTCTTATCCGTTGAGGCTACTGACACTAAATTTCTACTTAAGTGTTTTGTTAAACATATCATCAAACTAATGCACATATATTCCTAACAGCAGGCCTATAATATATCCTCTCAAGGAGTTCTGACCATCTCCACTCGATGTCTGGGGTTAACTGAAAAGCGGCCCAGACCGCCTTATCCATCTCACCCGGATCCGCCTGAGCAAAATGGTCTTTCAGAGCATAGTGGTCTCGGCTAATAGGGAAATCCGAGAAAGGTCTAACAAGTGCTCCCTGATTGTAGACCCCGGGGTGACCGTTGGGCTGCTTCTCATACTTGATCCCTAAGTAGTAAACTTCATATCAACATCTGTAGCCTTGGTAACATAGTGATACTTCACATCGATCCAATACCCCTTAGGAGTAAAGGGAATAGACCGATCCGGGAGCTTCTTATACTGGAACCTACTTATTACCTCAGTCGAGGTAGCGGCCGTCTTACCTATCTCAATCCAGATCTGATTTCTTTCTGAAGAATCCGGATCACTATCCTGGCTTGACGAACCCAAATAGCAAGAAAAAGGTATCTTGGCAAGTTATTTGGTCCAGACCATATACCTATTAAAATCAATATGAGTTAGTCTGAACTCCTACAAGTTTTATGTTTTCATTAAATGGTCCAAAACCAGCACGTTATGTTAGCCCTACCATAACCTGCCAATCTGGACCGACAATGCAAGTCCAACCCGGCCATACATCACTAATCTGGATCAACACCACCCCAAACACTACATTCCTAGTTATCAACGAAACAAGAAACATTTTCATTCAACTATACACGGGTATGCTCTCAAACCCGGGTACAAACACACTACCATCCTAAACATGCAAAAACATTCTCAGAAAATAACCCAGACCCGAGTATGAACCCCCAGCCCCGCTATAAACAAAACCCTAACATAGAAACAGCTTGTTCAAGAATCAAAAACCAAATTATATACCTTTTTATATATATACGCTTATCTCCACCAAGAACACCAAGAACACAACATCAAAAACCCAGAAAATCAAACCATAAACCAAGGCAAAAATAACGAATTTGGCACAAATCTAAGCATCAAAACCAAAATAAACTATGAAGCAACAATATTCACCACAAAACAACAAAAACAATCAATATCCTACTTCAAATCCACGGGTGAAAATGAAAAGTAGCATGCAAGAGTTTGAAAAGAAAATAAAAAGCGAAGAAAAGAAAGTGAAACTTACAAATCGAAAGCAGAGAGGAGGAACACGGAAGCAACAACAGTTGATGATGGCGGGGCGGCGAAGAAACACTCCTAAACTTCGACTCCTCATAAAAATTAGAGAGAAAAAGAAGGAAAAAAAGTGACTGCTGAAATTCTTATGTGAACAAAAAAGAAAAAGAGGGGGCACGACCTTTTATAGAGGAGTAAGGGGAAGAACCACCCCCTCCACGTGGCAGACCAGGATTGGCATACATTCAGTTACGTTTAAACACACAAATATATGTATACATTTATATATAAACTAAAGCAAATTTAAAGCCCATAATGATTATGGGACGATTTTCAAGGAAAAATTAACTACCCATAATTCAAAATAGTGGGGGAACTGAAAAGACGTTACACCTCCCCCAATTTTTTGGAATTCATAGCCCTCTACCCGGGTCCCAGCCCCTTACCTAGATCCTACCATCCAACTTGAATCCGTATTGGTCTCTTCAATACCATACCCGGATTGGGGGCAGGAAAGAAACATAATTTTTTCTAAGAAAACCAGCGCCTCCTACTTGATTCTGGATTGGTCTCTTGAACACCATACCCGGATTGGGGGCCAGGAAAGAAGTAGATTTTTTTCTAAGTCAACCAGTTCCTCCTACTTGAATCCAGATTGGTCTCTTCAACACCATACTCATATTGGGGGGCAGGAATGAAGTAGAATTTTTTCTAAGGTAACCAGTTTCTCCTACTTGAATCTGGATTGGTCTCTTCAACACCATACCCGGATTGGGGGCCAGGAAAGAAGTAGAATTTTTTCTAAGGCAACCAGTTTCTCCTACTTGAATCCGGATTGGTCTCTTTAACACCATACCCGGATTGGGGGGCAGGAAAGAAGCAGATTTTTTCTAAGGCAACAACAGCTACATAACCTTACTCTACTCCCTCATCCGGAAAATTTACATAAGGGAGTGGGGGTAAATGATAGGGTATAGGAAACCCAGCTAGGACCCAACCCAGATATAGGGTGACAAAATCTCAGTTGGGAAACTGAGATGCCCCTCACTTGGAACAAACCAGTAGAGGGATCCAGGCTCAGGTTGACAGCCAGGCCCAACCCAAGAACAGGATCACCTCCCATCTAGAATCCAACACAACTAGAGCAGACTCGAGGGGGGTCCCCCAAGCACAGGAATACCCCACAGTCCACCAAGAGAGGGCACATGGGCATGTGACAATGACTGCTATTAACAACCAACACCTGAGACAAGCATGACACGTGTCAGCATACCGTTGGTGCATCCTAGAGGTGGTCCTTACCTAGACATGTGTATGCAATCCATCCAAGCCAGGCGTCCTCTGCCTCCAACAATGAACGACCCTAATATGAAGGTACCAACTCCTAAAGCCTACCTTTGGGCTATAAATACCCCAAAATGAAAGGGTTTAGGGGTTAGACACACACACATACACACACGCATTCTCTTACACACAGATATACATACACAGCCACCTCCCTTTCCTTTTTATCTTCATCTTTTTCCCTAAGCGAGTTCTTACTCTCACGCCGGAGGCGTCGCGGGGCTCAAACCCCCCTCCAGTATTGTTTTGCAAACACCCCACATCAGCCACACCTCAACCACCCCAAGAAGGTCCAGGCACGGCGTCGGAAGGAGCCGCCCCGCTCACCGAATTTATTACTTATTGTGTATAAGAAAGAATTTTATCCCCATAAATATGCAATGATGCCCTTTTAAACTGGTTGGTAATTTGGTACAGGTTGCAGATAAAGCTAAGGTTGTGCTTATTAAAAAGAACAATCTCCCAAATTGAGTTATGGAGGCTTGATATTGGAGTTATTTTCAGGATAGCAGGACTCGAATTTCTACCTTTATTCTCACACTAACTTTATGGTTGTGTAGTTGTTTTGGCATGTCCATGCATTAAAAAGGGTGCTATAAATTTCAATATTGTGCATGGTCACGAAGGTTTTCAACAAGATCATGTAGCACCAACATGATACCTTGACTGAAATTTTTATTTTTGGCATGGTTATGTCAATACTCCAGCATGCTCAAGCAGGAACATGGAGATCAATGACTAAATTTGTAGCAAAAGCATGGTCATGCTGCTTTTCAATATGCTCATGTTAATTGTACAAGTTGCTTCACATTATTTTCAGGCATTCGACATGGTCACACAACTCAACAGCATGCTTGTTATTCCCTAACAATGTTAACAACAGAATTACAGAAGGGGGTTGAATGGAATTCTGGTTTCTTTTCGAGATTATTAAAAACTTCAAACAAATATATAAAACTGTGTTTGAATAAGCTAAGTGCAGATAAACAATAATGATATTTAAACCATAAAGTAAGTAAACAAGTGTTTAAAAACTTTTTGGTGGATTGATATTTCCACTAGAGATATTTATAAATGTAGAAAATCTTTGTGATGCAAAAGCACACAGCTGCTTACAAGAGTTTTTACAAACTTGAACTTGAGAGTACTAAAAGATATAGCTTGTTATTTCTCTCTAGTTTTTGCTTGCTTTGACTGTGTCAATCGATAATAAAACTACTTGCTACACTTAGTTTATATACTACCATGTTATATGTGAAATGAGGCAAAACATAAATCTATTATCTAGGTCTAATCACATGTTTCTTCATTTCTCTATCCAATGCAATCCAGATAGATAAAACATATTTGAATGTCCCTGTTTTGCATGGAAATGGAAATGTTTCTTGATATTCCTTTTGTATACAATCAACTCATGTGACTGTCAAGTCACTATCAACTGCTCTTTTTGAATTGGTCATCCATTGAAGCTTCACCATCATCCGTTGACACTAAGTTCAGTTATCCGTTGAAGCTGTAGTAATGTCATCCGTTGATGCTTTACATTTGAACATTTGTTGAAGCTTTGACAGATAGCAGTTGATCAGCTTATCCGTTGAAGGTGTCTTGAGTAATTTATTAAAGCTTTAAGTTTATCAGTTGATGATGAATTCCTTAGCAGTTGACACTCTTTCACTTATATAAAATTACAAGGCATCTTCTATTTATAATTAGCCAACCTATTTTGTATATCTTTCTAGTAGTCAACATGACTTATAATTCACTACAACTTCTAAACTCCTAAGCTGTTTGTTGTATACAAAAATGTGATAAAAACCTATTTAATACAATCTACTCCATCAATTGATGGTTACAAAATTATTTAGCTTATCTACTTAGAGTGTTTTGGTAAGTTATCATCAAGCCTACAACATATTCCTAACAAACTCCCCTGATTTATGTCTAATAGAATTATAGGCATAAATTCAGGTTGACTTGATGATAACAAAACACCCTAATAAAAATAAGAACAGTAAACAGTAGATAAATAGAAAATGCTCCAATTAAAATTTGAATAAGGAAAGTTGAGTATAGTTACATGGCATTTCAAGGTGCTCCTCTAGTCTGAGCTGATTATTTCTTTTTGCTTGAATCCCTAGTCCTCTTTCCTAGCCTCTTGTCATTCTCCTCAATTTGGTGTTGGAGTTGTCTAAAGAATTCAGCTTCATTATCATCATTGAGATCCATCATCTCCTGAATTTCTTTGACTGTATCATTGCTAGATATTTGTAGCTGATCTTCAAGTTTGAAAAATCTTCTGACCCCCTTTTCATCTCTAAACTCCATCATCCAGAAAGGTCTCAAATGCACTGTATCACCATTGTATGGGATAGTTAAAACTCTAGGCAGTGCATTTGGATCTCTCCAACTTTCTCTGATTTGGATGATCTTTCTAAGTACTTCTGATTTGGCAACTTTGATGAAGCCAAAATCTTTCCTCATTGCAGAGAACACCTTCACTAGAACATTATAGCTTTCATTGAGAATTTTGTGTAGAGGCCAAGTGATCTCACTGCTTCCCTTGTGTTGGGATTCATGAAACAAACGCAACGGAAAAATCAAAAATAAATATAAAAAACGAAACCTCAAACGCAGGATCCATGCGAAATAAGACATTTAATTCAGAGATTAGATCTTTACCTTAATAAAGCTTTCCTTCTGATTGTGATGAATGTCCAGATCTTTATGAACCAACACAGCAGCCCTCCTTTCGAAGATCTGCTCTCCAAGGTATCCACATGAACGCCCGATCGTCCAACGATCACCGGAGCCGATCCTAGTCGATTTGGTTGACTCTTTTCTCTCTCTAGCCTCTCTAAGATGTAGAGCTGCTAGGGTTTTCTCAAAAATGTGATGTATCAACTAAACCCTAAAAATATACAACTTAATGTATATATATATGTGAGAGAGAGGATTTGGGCCTAACCATAATCTTAATGGGCTTCTAAAAGGATCCATTCTGATTTTGGGTTTATATTATTATTAAATTTGAATTCTGATATATATACAATTAATCAAGTCTGACTTAATTAATTTAATAATTAAATTAGAATTAATAATAAAAAAATATTTAAATTCATAATTTAAATAACACTTCGTTTTAAACGTTCTGTGTGTGTGACCCTTTAGGTTATTATTACATTGGCAATAATTTTATTTTCTAATAATAAAATTATAAACAATGAGTGACATCTAGTAATACATCATTGCTCCCCAAGTAATAATAATAATTGGTGATTCAATCAAACCTTTCGTGAATAATGTACAATGTAATATAATCCATTTAGCCTTATATCATAGATCAAACTAGAGGCATGCATTGTGTCATCCTCTGTTAACGTTTAATCCTTCTTTCCTTGATCAATGAGTAAACTATTAAACAAATCAGTATTTAAGCACGACCATGCATTTTATAGTCTTACTCAATCAAGAGGCCAATAATATCACTCCTTTAATAAAGGAGGGCTAAATCACATCTAGATCATTCATATTTCTCATACGATTCATAATATACCCAATATCTACTTCTATTATTACCCGATCAAGGATAACTTTTAATAGTATCAAAATATATTAATTCCCGTATAGAAATATAATGATTTCAGGTCAAAGGACCAATATATCATTATCACTGTGAGATTAACTTATGACACTTTTAAACATGTAGTATCTCACAACAGGTCAATCCAGCACCATGTATTTGATACATGTGCCTGCGTTTTGACTTTAGTATCACCATACCTATGATCAATAAGATGTGATCATGAGTCAACAAACACACTAGTCTCAATGTATTTATTATCGTCCCTTAACAATAATACTTGACTAGGGACCTTTAAGAATATCAATACTATTCTCATAATCTCATTTCTAAGTCACGTAGTTAGAGATATAGATTTACATATCATATTCCAAGGACATTTATTAATCTAACATTTTATCACTAAAAATAAAGATATAATAAATTACTAAAGAATAATCCATATAATCATAATTAATCATCCAAATGTTTCAAAATATAAACATAATAGTGTTGTCTCTAGGGCACAAACACTAAAAATCTCCCACTTGCCCTAGAGCCAATCACCCATGTATCTAATACCCATGGAACTAGTATGATATTCATGCTTTTACTGTGACAAAGCCTTAGTTAGTGGGTCTACAACATTATCATCTGTATGCACCTTACATATATGTATATCTCCTCTTTCATAAATCTCTCGAATAAGGTGATATCTCCTAAGTCTATGCTTTGCCCGGGAATGGGACCTTGGTTCTTTATTGTAATAACCCCAATTTTTGGGAAATTTTTGAAACCCTTATGAATAGTGTTTTTGCTGAATGAGAAAACTTTTCATGCCACACTATGTAGGGGTTCTGATATGGATATTCTGAGATTTTATTAGTACTTTATATGGGATATAAGTGTATGTAAAGATCGTCAGAATCCAAATCCGAACACTTTGATTTTTCCCGGAAATACACTAGATACGGAAAGATTTGAGAAAAAGGTAACAGGATAAAAAGGATTTAAATTAAAGGATTATAGGAGAGGATCATAAAAGGAATATAATATATTGAGAAAGGTTAAGGGAACCTAAGTAATAAGATCCCGGGTATGATCCCTCAAACGATAAACGAAAACGAAAGTTAAGCGAACCGTATAACAGATCAGCGGTCATTAGGCAAACGATTAGGAAGTTAATCAAGGGGATTAGTGGGGATGATGTCATCCAACCAATAGAAAGAGGACAAGGAGGGGAGGATGACATCATGAGGATGACACAAGCATGACATGGGAAGGAAGGAGATGTGGTGGCTTTTTAACCACACAAAATCAAGGGCAACTAGGTAATTTACTAAAACAAACACAAAAATCAAACCAACCAAGCCAAGCAAATCATTTTTCATCAAAATCAAAAAGAAACCAAGGCATTGTTCTTCATGCTCTCGGCCAAAACAGAACCAGAACACTAAAACTGCTGTATCTCCTTCATTTCTCACTCAAATATTGTGTTCTATAGCTCATTGGAAACGTATTGAGATGGCCTACAACTCTTGTTCACAAGTCTCGTCCAAATAATCATGGTAAGACCCTCATTTTTACAGTTCTTTAAACCGGACTTTTAGAAACTTCAAAGCCTAACTTTGTGTTCTTGATTTCTTTGGAAAGATCAAGCTTGTAGGAGGCTCCCTAAGGCTTCCTAGCAACTTAACACCTCCCAAGGAAGGTATAAACTTCAAACCCTAGCCTTTACTTTATTTGTTAGTAAGTTTAATGGTTGGTGTTGTGAAATGAGAAGCATGGATTGTGATTATTAGTAGTTTGGTTTGATTTGGAAGTGTTTTGGTAATTGAAGCTTGATTATAGTTCATAGGTCTTGATTGTGGTTGTTTGAGTTGAAAACCTTGGAGATTATGGACTGATGTGGTATGGTTTAGGTGAAGTTTTGTTGTATTGATGGTTATGAGTTGGTTGGTGGTTAATTGGAGTAGTTTAAATATTGGTAATCGCGTAAACATAGCCGTCGTAACGTCCGATTTTCTTTGGACTGTTTTTGTGCATAACATTAGGACCCGAGAACCCCCTGCTAGATTATGACCACTACCATGTTTAGATAGCTCATGTTACGAGCTTCGTTTTGATATGTAGTTCGTTCGATTCCGATGCACGGTTTAGGAGAAACAACCGTTTCAAGTAACGGCGTTTCGCGAACGAAACTTTTCCCCTCGCCTTACTTTGAAACATAGGTTAAAGACCAAAAAGGGTTAATTAATGTATGAAACATTTATGGTAAGTGTGTTAGGCAGTTGGTAAGACACTCGCGAAGGAATCGCCTTAAAACTCGTAAAGGTTAAATTATTAAAAATGGTGGAGCCGAGGGTACTCGAGTGACTTAAGAGAATCAGTAAGCGCAAAACAAGCGTTAGAGTCTAAGTTAGTTAAAATATAGATTTACAAGTGACTTTGGTTTAATTCCAACTTGTTGTTTATAGGTTACCAGACTCGTCCCGAGCCATTCGTAACCCCCAGTCGCTCAGGCAAGTTTTCTACCCGTTATACTGTTGTTGTGATGTATATATGTATATGCATTATCTTGCGATAGATGCATGATGTTTATATTAGCAAATGTTGCAATATATTGAAGCATGCTGCTATGGTATATATATGCATGCCTGTTTCATATTCTTTCCATATATAATTGTTGATTCAGTTGATAATACCTATGCTAGAGGATAGCGGTAACTTGCATATACCCTTAGTATAGGGACCCAAAAGGTGGAAATATTTTCTAAACCGGGAGTCGAGGATCCCGAGTAGATTTTGTATATATGTATATATATACATATATATTTATATAAATATATGGTTATAGTTTTCAAAACTATTAATCGAATAAGGTTTATTCGATAACTTTATTTTATTTAATGAATATTATTTTGAATATTCATTCGAGGACTTATGACTCCTTTATTTTATTATTGAATATTATTTGAATATTCATTTGAGGATGTATGACTCCTTTATTTTATTTAATGAATATTATTTATAATATTCATTCGAGGTATTATGACTCCGCTTATTACTGAAATATATTCCTTATTTTATTAAAGAATAAGGTGTCAATAGTCAAACTTATTTTCGATTATTCAAATAAAGATAGTACTTTCATATAAGTATATCTTTGGTTATTTGATATCCATTTCAAGTATAAGTTTTAATACTTCTACTTCGATTATTTTTATAAAGATTATTCTTTATGGGAATATTATTTAAATAATAATATTCAGATATTTTCTAATATATTGGGACTGATTTATTTTGTTAAATCAGCATCACTCCAAACATTCTTAAAAATGTTTTGCGAGTCTTCAAAATGATTTTTAAAAGTTAGAGCGGATCCCAAAACTCATTTTTATATTTAAGATCCTCCTTTCGAAGGGGATTTAAATACTCGCTCAAAACCTGAGGGATCCGGCTCTGTGGTGTATTTTATATTCGCAACAAGGTTGCTGTTTTGTTAAATGAATCGATTACTTACCCAACACTCGGGAAGTAAAATTCTTGGAACAAGTTAATCCATTAACAGGCATCGCCTGGGAAATATCGGTGAGTTCTCCTTTCCAACTAGATACGACTTCTTGGTGGAGCCGTATCAACAAGTTTCTACTTGGGGAAAGGGGGAACGAGCTTTACGTTTCAGAGTCATGGATTTCATCTGAACTAGGAGTGGCGTAAGTGGTCGAGTGGCGCCGGCCCAGCCTTATTATATTGGCCCAAATGGCCTGGAAGTTCCGCTAAGGCGGTCCATTCCTTAGGAGTTCAGTGTTCGGTTGACAAGTAAATCCGACAGGTTCTCCTCTACATGTAGAAAATGGTGGGGTTGTACTACTACGACTGATCATCGTAAGTGGTCTTCCTGGCGCGGCAAACTCCCGTAATGAGTTCATCATCCAATTGGATATTTCTGCAACACTACCCAGAGCACTTCGATAGAAAGGCTACGGCTGGGCGATTGTTGAGTGTTGGCAGGGTCAAGTTTTCAAAATGATGTTTGCATCAAATGAAGTATCTCATAACTTCATTTTATTTTGATGATATTTTAAAGATTTAATCTATTCAAATCTGGTCTTGTAGTCTCATCTACGTGATGAACTTTTGAAACTAATTATAACTTGAACGGTGGTAGTTCAAGTAGTATTTGGAAAAGATATAAGTATATTGGAGTATCTTGTAACTTCATCTTTTAAACTTATATCTAGTAAATGATTATCTTATGCATGACAAAGATTTTCAGAAAAAAAACGTTGAGACAAGGTTACATATATGAGATCACCTTGCAACAATATTTTTATACAGTTATAAACTGGAACTCTGTGTATATTATGTATGGAAGAGGACTTCCAAGATTTTGAAAAGTATATATGTATATATACTGAATATTTGCGACTTCATCGCATTAAGATATCAACTTGGTTCATTTCTTTTGACCAAGACTTTCATGAGTACTATGAGAAGGCTCATATACTATTAATCATTATACATATTATTTTGGTGGGCTTGCTGCTCACCCTTGCTTTCTTCTTTCATCACACAACAACAGATAGAAAAGATGAACAGAACCAAGCTCCCGATTCACAAGCGATTAGGAGACGTTCCGCAGTTTTCTAGAAGCATTGATGCCGCCGTAGCTGAGGTAGGAACTACCAATAGGCTAGGCTTTCAACTTTTGATGTACCAGATTTATTTATATTTATGAATTATAATAATGGCAAAGAAATGTAAATTTATTCAGAAAACCTTTTAAGGTGTATTGGCAGATAATTGTGGAATAAAATGACTTGTGGTTATTTTTGGATGTTCATCTCTGAGACTATAACATGTGGTGTGTGTGTTTATTGTGGGGTCACAGTACAGAGTAGTTGAGTAATTATTAAGATTGGGTGTTATTAAGGGAAATGGAACTCGTGACGACCCGGATCCCCGACCCCGGATCTGGGGGTGTTACAGAAATGGTATCAGAGCTAAGCGTTATAAACCTCAGAGATGATGGGACGTTAAGATAATAAGTTCACTAAGATAATAAGAACTCTTGCCAAGTTCATAGTCGGACTACCTAACGTAGTACTGACAGTTAAAACCCTTATGGGAACCCTTATAAATGTAGCGATAGAAGTGTAGTTCGTTATCGTATATGGTAGCGGGACTCCGAACCCTGAAGTTGAGGAACATCAACGCGATGATGTTTTATTACTAATTGGAGATCAGATTGTGGATCCAATAGAGCGTCCTAACGCAGGACCGGATGATGTTGATATTGAGGATGTAGCGGTTGAGGATGTTGTCCTAGAAGGGATAGTTGCTGAGGAGGATCCCATGGAGGATCCTGACGAGATTGGATAAAGGACCACTGATGAATTGATGATCCTGGTTGGGTCGACTACCAGAGGTAGGATTGGCCGGTCACTACCAGAGGTTCGTTCAAGTTTGTAAAGATAGTAGCCCCTTTAACGCGGCTTACTCGTAAGACTGAGAAGTTCGAATGGACAGAGAAATGCGAGAACAACTTTTAAGAACCGAAGCAAAGGTTGGTGACGTTCCCTATGTTGCCGTTGCCGGATGGAAAATGAGATTTTGTGAAATGTAGTGACGCTTCGCATAAGGAATTAGGGTGCTTCTTATACAGCACAGCAAGGTAATCGCGTACGTGTCAAGATAATTAAGGGAATATAAAATTCGATATCCCCACCCATGAGCTTGGGCTCGTGGCAATAGTTCTTCCCTAAAGATTGGAGGCACTACTTGTATGGAGAGAAGTGCAAGATTTACACAAACCATAGGAGCTCTAGTACCTTTTTACGTAGAAAGAGCTCAACATACGCCAGAGGAGGCGGTTAGAGCTAATCAAGAGTTATGAGTGGGAGATTCTTTATCATTCGGGGAAAGCCAATGTGGTGGCTGATGCCATTAGTAAAAAGGAGAGACTCAAGATGATAATGTCTTTGGGAGAGTTGATAAGAGATTTTGAGAAAATGGAAATAGTAGTGAAGGTAACCGGAGCCGGTACCGAAAAGCTGTTTGAGATTGCAATAGAGACCGAATTATTGGAAAAGAGCATATTGTGCCAGAAAAAGGTGATGAATGAAGGCAGAGAGCCAACAAATAAATATGAGATTAATACTGAGAAAGATGATGAGGGAATAATGAGGTATTCCTATAGAATTTGGGTTCCGAAAGTTCAAGAGCTTAAGGATGAGAACTTAGATGAGAGCCATAGTTGAGGAATAGGATTTAGGGCAAACCCAGAGTGTGATAGTCAGGGAGGTTGCCATCAAGAAAGAAAGAACCCATAACATAATAGAGTGGAAAACATGGTTTTTAATGTATAAGATAACCCCGATTATGGGAGAAGGTTGAAACATTTCATACTAAGGAAACAGAAAGTCGAGTAAGGAAAGGAGACCCGAGACGGTACTCCTATATGGCAATTTATGGACCTGTCTAGACAGAACTTAGACTATTATCCCCAACCACCACCCTGAGGGGACAATGCGGCAGGAAATTCTTTCATGACCTTTAAATCGTTAAGCTCTCAGAGTTCCAAGGAACAGGTTGACCTAGTCGAGGCAAGAGCCTAGCTAAAGGAAATATAGGAATCATTTGAGATTCTAAATGATTGACGAATCACAAAAGACTGTTTTTATCACTCACCCTCCTAAGAGAGAGACCACCTGCTGGTGAAAGGCCAAGGAAGGCACGGAGCAAGAGATTATAATAAACTGATTAAAGTTCAGCCAATTATTTTCGGGAAAGTAATTCCCAAGGTTATGGAATAGTGTAAAAGCTTTAGAGCCAGAACAAAGGCAGACGAGTATGATGAATTATGAATCTAAGTTGTAAAAGTTATCAAGATTCGTTCTGAAGACACGAATCCAGAATGACGGGATGTTTGAAATCAATGCTTATGTTGTGTTGGTTCATGAAATAACGATAAGAGAAAGGAATATAAAGGCAAGAGAGTTTGAAGAATGATAAGGGAGTTGGGTATGAGGAAACCCTAAAGACTCGTAGAAATAGAAATAGAAGAGTATGTAATCGTCAGGATGAGGGTGATTCACCATGAGTTAAAATTGATGGTTGAAGGCATAAGAGATACATATATATTATCCCCTGTAAGTTGGGAGGATTCGAAGAAACCTTGAGATAGTTCGAAGGATAAATAATGAGACGCGAATAGACTGAGGAGACAAGAAAGTAAGAAATTAAGAAAATTGGATGAAGGAAGTGACCTTCAAGAATGTGAAGTGTAAGACCGGTGGCTTGATACCCAGGAAGGGAGACGCCAGGTATGAAAGATATCCCAACATTGAGATGACTGTTGAGATAAACAACAAAAGTAAATAAGGATTTATTAAGAAGAAGTTCACGTTGAACACGACCAATATCTTCCAGATCATCCATGTGATCATTACCAAATCAGGAAAGAAAAGCGGATAACCATTTTTATCTTTTGGAGGCCATGTGGATTGACCTTAACTTGAATAAGGATGCTATTGTGAAATTCGGTATAGACTATCGAGGTGGAAATGATTGAATAAGATACCCTTATCAGGGATATATGACTTTATTTATCCATGGAAGGATGCTTGTACCTTTTTAAAGGTGGAATTAAGGATAGAACATCGGTAACTTAAAACGAATCCTAGGGGAATGCATAAAGGTTGGCATTTCACCCTTAATAGGGATAGTATGAGTTTTGACAGTATGAATTGGAAAGGATTAAGGTAATAATAACCTTTAAGGATCAGTGGAGAAATTTTTCAGAAGTATATAGACAATGGTTCTAGTATCAGTAAATGGTATTTTGATATGCCCTGTATATAGGGAATACCGGAGGAACGATTGAAGGATAACCTTAGAGGTTTTACAAGGAGAAAGGAAATATTTGAAATTCTCAAGAATAAAAATGTTGATAAAGGAAATATGACATAATTATAATGATGCCAAGTGGGGCACGTGTTAAACCACGAGAAAGTATGGATCGAACCAGTAAAGGTCGAAATTATTCAGGGCAATTAAGACTTAAGATAAAAGATGTTCTAAGTATGATTGAGAGTCAGTCGTGACAGTGATTAACCTCTAAAGACTGAGACAATAACTTATGGAAAAATGGTGATATTTTTTTTTACTCATCAGATTTTAAGGAATACATCTTCACAAAAGCAGTGATTGAAATAAGGTAGAAAATTTATTTGGAGGTGGTTAAAATGACATTGACTATAAGGAAATTTTAATATCAGGAAAGGCCAAAGAGGTGGCCGACACTTTAAAGGTAAGAGGATAATTATAGGCGCTTGTGCCAGAGGAATACAGTGATGATGGTTAAAACTGTGAAGGTTGTATTATGGTTTGGAAGATTGACATTCCTTCTGATGACTGTGCAATACCCAACCGTAATAGTAGTTGGTAAAAGTTTAATTCGTGTAATCGCCATGAACGGGCTATCTATCTTAGGAGGTCCTATCTTGGGATAAGCCAGGACCATGTTTCCAAAAGGACTAGACGAACCTTTGAGTTAAGTCTTCTATTTAAGGCATATGATTAAGAATGGTATTAACCTGCTATCGTTGCTTTGATTGAAACTCTTCTGCAATTTTATCTGCTTCACGTCATGAATGTACGTCAGGATCAGGAGTGTTCTTCATGAATCAAGAACGGTGATCATGTTACCTCCTTAGAAGGATTTGATACGACATGTATGGACTCCGTATGGTTAGCTATTAAGATTTCATGGAAAGTGAATGATGACAGTGGGTCAGTGGTGGACCATAGTAAGGCAGCAATGATTCTGCGAGTAACGAGCTGATTACAACCGTGAGAGTTGTATTGGAATGGATGTTGAGATTGAGTACCACTAATCGGGTCGTGGTAGTGTATAAGTTATCATTGATAGACTAATTAAGTAGAGTATCTACCTAGTGAATATTTATTCTTTCTTATCAATAGAGAGTCGTATTATTATACGAAGAAGGTTGCGGTATAGAAATGGGTTCTAGTAACGATGAGGTCTAGAATGAGATCCCAGATTCGATTTTCGATGTCGAGGGAGTTTCAAAGGTGATTGTGTATAAGCTCGAGGAAGAGCATGGGTCCATAGAATGATGAACGGAATAGAAATATTTAGGCATGGGAAATACGATGCTATAATACTTGATGCTGATATAAATACATTTATGTTTTGTTCTCCTATGACAAACCTCTATAATTCAGAGGTAGGTTCCAAGCCAGATATTTTGTGGCAGTATATATTTTTTTTTATATATACAATTCTCTTCAGTTCGTTCTTTTCTCTTCTTTTCATTTCATGTAATCTGAGAAGAACAACCCTTCCAGAAGGGGAGGTATTGCCGAATGACTATCTATATGTGTGATAGAAGCCTAGTAGGATACCATCTATTATTTAATTGCTTGTCAAGTACTAAAGGTTGGCCACCTTCTGTACTAACTATGTAATATAACAAGTGTTCATGATCATAGTGATCTCTCAACAAATTCCTTTACTTCTATTTGATTGATCAAATTTTGGAAAATAGAAACAACTGAAAAAGGAGTAATAAAGTGGTGGTAGTATGCGGAATGGAAACACATTCGTGATACTAAGGTTGTCGTGGTCATTAAAAGGTTATAGAACGCTAACGAGCAAAAGTATAACTAGTATAATATTAGGAACGGAAGGTTGTAGCGATTACGAACTAGAAAAGAATGGGTATTGAGAAGCAAAAGCTATAATGCTAAATGCTATAATGAGAGTCTGTGCAATAGACTTGAAAGAATTTGGAATGATCACTTAACGCGGATTTAGTTATATCACGACAATAGATCATATGTCATTATCGAGGTGTCACCTTATGAGATCCTTGAGGGAAGATAATGTCGATCTCCCTTATGTTAGGATGAAGTTGTAGAGCGCAAGATGCTCGGACCCGCAGTAGTCCAAAGGACCAGGGATATAATAGATCTAATCAGAGGACGGCTGGTAGTAACCCAAGATGGACATAAGAGGTATGCTGATTTGACTCAAAAAGGACAAAGAGTATGAAATAGGGGGCCTAGTAATGTTATAGGTATCCCCTTGGAAACCCTTGAAAAGGATTGATGAGGTTCGGAAAGAAAGGAAAGCTAAGTCTACAAGTTGTTGGACCCTTGGATATATTAAGACGTTTGGGAAGTTAGCATATGAGCTAGCCCTACCCCCGAACCTGTAGCAAGTTCATAACGTGTTCCACGTATCAATGTTAAGGAACTGTAATTCAGATGCCAGACAAATAGGGGCATATGAGCGCATAGACATGCAACCAGACGTAACTTATATGGAGCAACCAGGAAGGGTATAGAGTAAAAAGGAACGAGTGCTTAGGAGAAGGGTTATCAAACTAGTAAGAGTTTGATGGTAGAACCACAATGTGGGAAAATTTACTCGAGAGTTAGAAAGTGCAATGCTAAGAGAGTATCCCTATTCACTTTCTATCTGATTCCGGGACGGAATCCTTTTAAGGAGGGGAGACTGTAATAACCCCAATTTTTGGGAAATTTTTGAAACCCTTATGAATAGTGTTTTTGCTGAATGAGAAAACTTTTCATGCCACACTATGTAGGGGTTCTGATATGGATATTCTGAGATTTTATTAGTACTTTATATGGGATATAAGTGTATGTAAAGATCGTCAGAATCCAAATCCGAACACTTTGATTTTTCCCGGAAATACACTAGATACGGAAAGATTTGAGAAAAAGGTAACAGGATAAAAAGGATTTAAATTAAAGGATTATAGGAGAGGATCATAAAAGGAATATAATATATTGAGAAAGGTTAAGGGAACCTAAGTAATAAGATCCCGGGTATGATCCCTCAAACGATAAACGAAAACGAAAGTTAAGCGAACCGTATAACAGATCAGCGGTCATTAGGCAAACGATTAGGAAGTTAATCAAGGGGATTAGTGGGGATGATGTCATCCAACCAATAGAAAGAGGACAAGGAGGGGAGGATGACATCATGAGGATGACACAAGCATGACATGGGAAGGAAGGAGATGTGGTGGCTTTTTAACCACACAAAATCAAGGGCAACTAGGTAATTTACTAAAACAAACACAAAAATCAAACCAACCAAGCCAAGCAAATCATTTTTCATCAAAATCAAAAAGAAACCAAGGCATTGTTCTTCATGCTCTCGGCCAAAACAGAACCAGAACACTAAAACTGCTGTATCTCCTTCATTTCTCACTCAAATATTGTGTTCTATAGCTCATTGGAAACGTATTGAGATGGCCTACAACTCTTGTTCACAAGTCTCGTCCAAATAATCATGGTAAGACCCTCATTTTTACAGTTCTTTAAACCGGACTTTTAGAAACTTCAAAGCCTAACTTTGTGTTCTTGATTTCTTTGGAAAGATCAAGCTTGTAGGAGGCTCCCTAAGGCTTCCTAGCAACTTAACACCTCCCAAGGAAGGTATAAACTTCAAACCCTAGCCTTTACTTTATTTGTTAGTAAGTTTAATGGTTGGTGTTGTGAAATGAGAAGCATGGATTGTGATTATTAGTAGTTTGGTTTGATTTGGAAGTGTTTTGGTAATTGAAGCTTGATTATAGTTCATAGGTCTTGATTGTGGTTGTTTGAGTTGAAAACCTTGGAGATTATGGACTGATGTGGTATGGTTTAGGTGAAGTTTTGTTGTATTGATGGTTATGAGTTGGTTGGTGGTTAATTGGAGTAGTTTAAATATTGGTAATCGCGTAAACATAGCCGTCGTAACGTCCGATTTTCTTTGGACTGTTTTTGTGCATAACATTAGGACCCGAGAACCCCCTGCTAGATTATGACCACTACCATGTTTAGATAGCTCATGTTACGAGCTTCGTTTTGATATGTAGTTCGTTCGATTCCGATGCACGGTTTAGGAGAAACAACCGTTTCAAGTAACGGCGTTTCGCGAACGAAACTTTTCCCCTCGCCTTACTTTGAAACATAGGTTAAAGACCAAAAAGGGTTAATTAATGTATGAAACATTTATGGTAAGTGTGTTAGGCAGTTGGTAAGACACTCGCGAAGGAATCGCCTTAAAACTCGTAAAGGTTAAATTATTAAAAATGGTGGAGCCGAGGGTACTCGAGTGACTTAAGAGAATCAGTAAGCGCAAAACAAGCGTTAGAGTCTAAGTTAGTTAAAATATAGATTTACAAGTGACTTTGGTTTAATTCCAACTTGTTGTTTATAGGTTACCAGACTCGTCCCGAGCCATTCGTAACCCCCAGTCGCTCAGGCAAGTTTTCTACCCGTTATACTGTTGTTGTGATGTATATATGTATATGCATTATCTTGCGATAGATGCATGATGTTTATATTAGCAAATGTTGCAATATATTGAAGCATGCTGCTATGGTATATATATGCATGCCTGTTTCATATTCTTTCCATATATAATTGTTGATTCAGTTGATAATACCTATGCTAGAGGATAGCGGTAACTTGCATATACCCTTAGTATAGGGACCCAAAAGGTGGAAATATTTTCTAAACCGGGAGTCGAGGATCCCGAGTAGATTTTGTATATATGTATATATATACATATATATTTATATAAATATATGGTTATAGTTTTCAAAACTATTAATCGAATAAGGTTTATTCGATAACTTTATTTTATTTAATGAATATTATTTTGAATATTCATTCGAGGACTTATGACTCCTTTATTTTATTATTGAATATTATTTGAATATTCATTTGAGGATGTATGACTCCTTTATTTTATTTAATGAATATTATTTATAATATTCATTCGAGGTATTATGACTCCGCTTATTACTGAAATATATTCCTTATTTTATTAAAGAATAAGGTGTCAATAGTCAAACTTATTTTCGATTATTCAAATAAAGATAGTACTTTCATATAAGTATATCTTTGGTTATTTGATATCCATTTCAAGTATAAGTTTTAATACTTCTACTTCGATTATTTTTTATAAAGATTATTCTTTATGGGAATATTATTTAAATAATAATATTCAGATATTTTCTAATATATTGGGACTGATTTATTTTGTTAAATCAGCATCACTCCAAACATTCTTAAAAATGTTTTGCGAGTCTTCAAAATGATTTTTAAAAGTTAGAGCGGATCCCAAAACTCATTTTTATATTTAAGATCCTCCTTTCGAAGGGGATTTAAATACTCGCTCAAAACCTGAGGGATCCGGCTCTGTGGTGTATTTTATATTCGCAACAAGGTTGCTGTTTTGTTAAATGAATCGATTACTTACCCAACACTCGGGAAGTAAAATTCTTGGAACAAGTTAATCCATTAACAGGCATCGCCTGGGAAATATCGGTGAGTTCTCCTTTCCAACTAGATACGACTTCTTGGTGGAGCCGTATCAACAAGTTTCTACTTGGGGAAAGGGGGAACGAGCTTTACGTTTCAGAGTCATGGATTTCATCTGAACTAGGAGTGGCGTAAGTGGTCGAGTGGCGCCGGCCCAGCCTTATTATATTGGCCCAAATGGCCTGGAAGTTCCGCTAAGGCGGTCCATTCCTTAGGAGTTCAGTGTTCGGTTGACAAGTAAATCCGACAGGTTCTCCTCTACATGTAGAAAATGGTGGGGTTGTACTACTACGACTGATCATCGTAAGTGGTCTTCCTGGCGCGGCAAACTCCCGTAATGAGTTCATCATCCAATTGGATATTTCTGCAACACTACCCAGAGCACTTCGATAGAAAGGCTACGGCTGGGCGATTGTTGAGTGTTGGCAGGGTCAAGTTTTCAAAATGATGTTTGCATCAAATGAAGTATCTCATAACTTCATTTTATTTTGATGATATTTTAAAGATTTAATCTATTCAAATCTGGTCTTGTAGTCTCATCTACGTGATGAACTTTTGAAACTAATTATAACTTGAACGGTGGTAGT
Source organism: Apium graveolens (assembly GCF_009905375.1). Taxonomy (NCBI): domain Eukaryota; kingdom Viridiplantae; phylum Streptophyta; class Magnoliopsida; order Apiales; family Apiaceae; genus Apium; species Apium graveolens. The sequence continues at coordinate 117,673,513 of NC_133654.1, forward strand.
TCAAGTAGTATTTGGAAAAGATATAAGTATATTGGAGTATCTTGTAACTTCATCTTTTAAACTTATATCTAGTAAATGATTATCTTATGCATGACAAAGATTTTCAGAAAAAAAACGTTGAGACAAGGTTACATATATGAGATCACCTTGCAACAATATTTTTATACAGTTATAAACTGGAACTCTGTGTATATTATGTATGGAAGAGGACTTCCAAGATTTTGAAAAGTATATATGTATATATACTGAATATTTGCGACTTCATCGCATTAAGATATCAACTTGGTTCATTTCTTTTGACCAAGACTTTCATGAGTACTATGAGAAGGCTCATATACTATTAATCATTATACATATTATTTTGGTGGGCTTGCTGCTCACCCTTGCTTTCTTCTTTCATCACACAACAACAGATAGAAAAGATGAACAGAACCAAGCTCCCGATTCACAAGCGATTAGGAGACGTTCCGCAGTTTTCTAGAAGCATTGATGCCGCCGTAGCTGAGGTAGGAACTACCAATAGGCTAGGCTTTCAACTTTTGATGTACCAGATTTATTTATATTTATGAATTATAATAATGGCAAAGAAATGTAAATTTATTCAGAAAACCTTTTAAGGTGTATTGGCAGATAATTGTGGAATAAAATGACTTGTGGTTATTTTTGGATGTTCATCTCTGAGACTATAACATGTGGTGTGTGTGTTTATTGTGGGGTCACAGTACAGAGTAGTTGAGTAATTATTAAGATTGGGTGTTATTAAGGGAAATGGAACTCGTGACGACCCGGATCCCCGACCCCGGATCTGGGGGTGTTACATTTATCCTGCTCGATAGCTCCATTATTATCACAGTAAAGATCAACTGGATCTGTGATTGATGGAACCACACCAAGTCCCGTTATGAATTTCCGTATCCAAAGAGCCTCCTTGGCTGCTTCACAGACAACAATATACTCAGCTTCCATTGTAGAATCAGCTAATGTCTCTTGCTTTGAACTCTTCCAGCTTACAGCACCTCCATTAAGGCAAAACACAAAACCTGACTGAGATGTTGAATCATCTCTGTCTGTCTGGAAGCTGGCGTCAATGTAACCCTTTATAACCAGCTTCTCATCTCCTCCATACACCAAGAATGAATCTTTAGTCCTCTTCAAGTACCTAAGAATATTTTTGACAGCTGTGCAGTGACCCTCACCTGGATTAGACTGGTATATGCTCGTCATGCTCAAGGCATACAAAATATCAGGACGAGTACATATCATCACATATATTATAGATCCAATTACCGAAGCATATGGAACTTTGCTCATACGGCCCTTATCATCTAATGATTTAGGGTAGTTGTCTTTTGAGATCAATATCCCATGAGACATTGGGATATATCCTCTTTTTGGCTTTTGCATCCCAAAACGATGCAATACCTTATCAATGTATGTACTCTGACTTAGGCCGATTAATTTCCTTGATCTATCTCTACAGATCTTGATCCCTAATATATAGGTGGCATCGCCTAAGTCCTTCATCGAGAAAATATTTCCCAACCAAGTCTTAACAGCCTGTAGAGAAGGTATGGTATTCCCTATTAGTAATATGTCATCTATATATAGTAGTAGGAATGCCACATGGATCCCATTAACCTTCTTGTAAACACATGGTTCATCTTCATTTTGAATAAAGCCAAATTCTTTGGCTATTTCATCAAAATGACGATTCCATCTCCTTGAGGCTTGCTTCAATCCATAAATAGATCGAAGCAGCTTACAGACCATCTTAGAAAACTTGGGATTGACAAAAGCCTCATGTTGTATCATGTATACATCCTCTTCAAGGTTCCCATTTAATAAAGCGGTTTTGACATCCATTTGCCAAATCTCATAGTCGTAGTAAGCAGCTATTGCTAGCAAAATCCTGATGGACTTGACCATAGCAACTGGTGAAAAGGTCTCATCATAGTCTATACCATGAATTTTTTTGAAACCTTTTGCCACTAGTCGCGCTTTATAGGTCTATACTTTACCATCCATGTCAGTTTTCTTCTTGAAAACCCACTTGCACCCTATAGGTTTTACCCCTTCAGATGGATCAACTAAAGTCCATACTTTATTTTAATACATGGATTCTATTTCGAATTTGATGGACTCTAGCCATCTCTCGGAGTCTAGACTGTTCATAGCTTCATGGTAGGTAAGAGGCTCATCATTATCAATGAGCATTACATCATCATCTTGAGTCAATAGAAATCCATAATATCTCTCCGGCTCATGACGAGCCCTACTAGATCTACGAACATCCTGTGTTCCCGAGCAGGAACATCATGATGTACTTCCTGCCCACTTTCCAACTCTAGTTCAATGTTATTTTGTACAACTCGATCTTCATCGAGATCTATATTCCTCCCACTAATTTTTTTGGAAAGTAACTCTCTTTCAAGAAATACAACGGTTTGAGAAACAAACACTTTGTTCTCGGTAGGATTATAGAAACTATACCTTTTAGTTTCTTCAGGATATCCCACAAAATAACATTTATCTTATTTTGGTCCCAGCTTGTCAGACACCAAGCATTTCAAAAATGCTTCGCATCCCCATACTTTCATAAAAGACATGCTATGATGTTTCTCAGTCCATATCTCATATGAAGTCTTTTGAACCGATTTAGTTGGAACTCGGTTTAGTGTATATGAAGCTATTTCTAGAGCACAACCCCAGAAACTTATTGGAAGATCTGCTAGACTCATCATCGATCGCACCATGTCCAACAAGGTATGATTTCTCCTCTCAGAAACTCCATTCTATTGAGTCTTTCCAGGAGGAGTAAGTTGTGATACGATACCACACTCCTTCAAGAAACCTTTAAACTCAAGGCATAAGTATTCTCCTCCATGATCTGATCGTAGAACTTTTATACTTTCCCCTATTTGCTTTTCCACTTCAGCCTTGTATTCTTTGAACTTTTCAAAAGAATCGAATTTGTTCTTCAAAAGATACATATATCCATATCTACTGAAATCGTCAATAAATGTAATAAAGTAATAAAAGCCACCTCTTTCCATCATACGCATTGGACCACATACATCACTATGTATAAGTCATAATCGTTCGGTGGCCCTTTTACCTTGTCCAGTAAAAGGAGCTTTAGCCATTTTTCCAATGAGACAAGATTTATATTCTTTGTATGATTCAAAATCAAACTTATCTAAGTAACCATCTTTATGTAATTTGGAAATGTGTTTCTCATTTATGTGACCTAAACGAGAATGCCAAAGGTATGTTTGATTTGAGTCTTTCATCTTAATACGTTTATTATCATTATTTATGTTATAATTAGGAGTATCTAAATCAAGAACATATAAACCATTAAACAAACGTGCAACCCTATATATAACATTATTGAATGAAAAGGAACAACTATTGTTCTGAATCAAAAATGAAAAACCTTTCTTGTCCAAACAAGAAACCGAAATAATGTTTCTGCAAATCGCAGGCACGTAAAAATAGTTATCTAGTTCTAAAACAAGCCCAGTGGGCAATGATAAATGATAAGTCCCTACAGCTAAAGCAACAACCTTTGCTCCATTGCCAACTCGTAGGTCGACTTCTCCCTTCGTCAATGTCCTACTTCCCTGCAGTTCCTCTACATTTATACAAATGTGAGAACCACATCCAGTATCTAATACCCAAGATGTAGAAGTAGACAAGTTAACTTCTATTACATAAATACCTGAATCAGAAGCAGCAATAGCAGCCTTCTTCTTCTTTAGATCCTCCAAATAAGCATGACGGTTCCTCTTCCAATGACCTGGTTTCTTGCAATAGTGACAATCACCAACCTTTCGAACACCACCTTTAGGCTTCAAAGCCTTGGGCGGAATAGTTTCGGATTGACATTAGATTTAGATCCCATCTTCCTCTTGCCTTTCTATTTACCCTTTCTTTTGGCCTTCCCCATATTCACCATCAACATGGGAGCAGGGGACGCCTTCAGAACGTTGGTCTCAACAGTTTTAAACATAACCAATAATTCAGTGGGGTTCTTATCTATCTCATTTGTAACGCCCTCCAGACTCGGGGGTATAAGTATGGGGGTTACTAGCTAATCACCAAACCTGTACAATCTGACTAACAAATAATAAAGAAATGAATCTACACCCCTTTAACACTAACCAAGATCTTTTTAGGTTGGAGTATGAAAACAAGAACCACTAATTACTTTATTACAAACCAAATCCAAGATCTCACAAACTCTCTTTATTACAAACTATTGTCTAACCAGTTTTAAACTAATTTCATCTTTTATTCAAACACACACACTAACTATCTACACTCCACCTGTTCGGGCAACTCAAAGCTTTCTTCCTGGATTGGGATCAACACCTTAAGTATGAGAAGATCCCGAGGCTTGACCCGCTTCTTTAACACTCGAGTCCTGATGGGTTTCATATTCCTTCTTAACTGAAAACAATAAGGTGAATAACAACAAAAAGGGGTAAGCCAAAAATTGCCCAACAAGTCCGTAAAATATAAACAGTGTTAAAGTAATTTAGATGAATCGGTAACCCGGGTATATCTGCAAAGATATAACCCCACGAAGATAGAAAGAAAGCCATTACTGGCGAGTACAAATGACTAAACTGGACACAAGTTCGCATCTATACCCTGCTGATCAGCCAGGATACAGTGCAGATCTATATCCCACTATATAGATCCCGTCGGGCACCCAGGCACTACGGCCCATCTCAAGGATCCGGTTATGTCCCGAGCCTTAGGATTAAGTAAACTTAATTCCCAAAGTAATATTATCCAGTCCATGTAATAGCAACTGGAACAATCGGTATGCTTTGATATATTCTAATCACTAGAATACATCAATATTTATGAGTAACAATAGGAATATGAACAAGGAATTCAAATGAAAAGAAGAAATAAAGAATCGAAATATAATATGAACAAGAGAATCAAAAGAGTGCAAGCGTGATAAGAATCTGAAGAAATATCACTATTCTGAAAATAGAATAGGGGAAAAACTTGCCTTCTGCGTGACTCACTTCAAATATGTCTCCTTCGTTTATCTCCGACTCAACCAACCTTGCTGGCTTAGCTTCTGTTAGAGAAAGAGACTGGTTTAGTCATTTCGGACTTCAATTGCGTCTTGAACCGACTTCACATCGTTCCTATTATTTACCCATGCGCTTATGACTGACTCGTATATTATATATTAACAAGTAAGACTCGATTAACCATATAATACACATAAGCACATAAGCACATAATCATTTTTATAGTTAAAATAATTTTTAGAATTAAAATCGACTCGCTGATTGCTCAACTGATCATTATCTGACTCGTTTCCTATTTTTCGGTATTTTTCGGACTCGTATCGGCACGCAATTCGATTGATAATCAAAAAAATAACAAAGTCAACTAATTTCTAAAGGAAATTAGGCTTTAATATTATTTTTATGAAAAGAATTCATTTTTCGGAGTCAAAGGGCTTTCGTTTTATTTAAATCAGACTAACGGTTTAATTAATATTAATTAAACACGGATAAATCAATTTATTATTCAATATAAATAATTATTACTAATTTTTAAACCCTAAAATAATTTTTAAATAATTATTTAAAAAAATCAGAATTAAAAATGATTTTTCTATAATTTTTGGAATTAAAATGAATTCATTATGATTTATTGAAAATTATTTGTATAATTATCAAAATACTTAATCATTTTTAAATAATTAATAAATAATAAATAATTGAGAGAATAATAAAATCTGATTTTTAGAAAATATTTCAGAATTATTTATAATATAAATAAATAAATTAAGTAATTAATTAATCAATTTATAAAATAAATAAAACTGATTTTATAATAAAAATAAAAATAAAATAAAATAATTTTCCAAAAACAGTTTTACAAAAATGATTTTGGGGAAAAATGAATCAAAACCGGGTACAAACCGGGTTCTGATTCGGGTTGGCAAGAACAGAAACAGGTCGCCGGCCGGTCTAAACTCCGGCGACGTTGCCCAGTTTCCGACGACCTTAATTCAGGCAGCCCTGGGGGTTGTTTTCATAGGGTTTTTTTATCTTTATTCCGGCAAAAACTCAACCCCCATGGCTAAAAGTACAGACGATATTTGTATCGTCTTCTCCGATCAAACACGAAGAACACCTGCGACAGTCACGGCGGTTTCCGGTGACCAGAAACCAGAATTCGACCAAACCAATTGCAAAATACTCCTTACATCGTTATGATGCTAACCCAACCCACCAAAACGTCAAACAATCATTCCGGTGACCGGAAAATCAAAATCGTCGCTTAAGGCGACGATTTTCCGGCGAACCTCAAACGTAAACCAAAATCAACGAAACCGGTCTCAATCGATCACAAATTTCACGATCTACAACTCTATATCATTCAATTGAATCAAAACAGTCTCAAATTAAAAGACCTGAAATCGAATTAAAAACCCTATTAATCGAACTACGATATATAGTTATCGTTCGTAAAATTAACTATTAGAAATCCAACATAAATCATCAAACAAAGCCATATCCAGCATCAATTTCAACAGATAACCCTAAAATCGAAAAGTACCAATTCTAGCATAAACCTTAGAATTACAAATTGAAAATTTAAACATCAGAACCTGAAATTGATTGCATAAACTGAAAGAACAGCTCAAAACTATCGATTTGAGTACTTACATGATACAATTTGGTGTTCAGAAACGTTCAAAAACACTGATTGATTCCTGACCTGATATTGTTCTTCAGAGAATTTCCAGAAAATTTGCAGAATTTTTATAATTAATTAATTATAATTAAATAATTATTAGGCTATTTATAGTAGCAAAAATTAATACTCCTAATAAAAATTAAGGCCCTAATTCTACACTTTTTAAAATTAATAAGCCCCTAATTTAATAATTTTTGAGTATTAAAATTTAATTTATAATTATTTTATATATAAAATATATATATGCCAAAATTTCTCAAAAATTGTGAACAATGCAAAAACACAATGAAATGGTATAAATAAAAGTCCTATAATATTATAAAAATAAAAATGTGATTTTTGTGGGGTTTTTAACACCCAATGGGGCCCGAAAAAAATCATTTTTTGCAAAACGAGAAAATTTATAAAATGCCTGGATGTTCATAATAATGCAATGGTAAAAGTCGTTTGATGAAAAATAAGGCCCATTATTTTATTTGAAATACCTGCTTTTAATTCATGGTTCGGGTCGTAAAACTTTTGAAATGAAAGTTATGAACGCAAAATAAAATATCTGAAAAATATCTTAAAAATACCGGAACGACACAGAATGCACATAACACATAGTAATTAGGGTTTGACAGATAATTTCACATAAAAACACATTAACACACATAATTTATTATAAATATGATATAATATAGACGTAAATTTCTCAGACGTTACATCATTCATATTGTAATTCATCACAAATTAAGAATAGCTTTTGTTTACAAATTGCAAAATAATATCAATTTGGTGCTCCATAGCAATTGGGGCACCCAACTTGGCAAGGTACTCCACATACCCTTTCATTATTAGAACATGCGGTCCAACCGGATCACGTTCTCACTGCTTACATGCATGCAACGATTTGAAAGTATCAAACCTCTCCTGACGAGTCTATCCTTCACATATATGTTTAAGGTGCTCAATCATATCATAAGAATCCATATTCTCATGTTATTTCTAAAGTTTAGCACTCATGGTCGCTAACATGAGACATTGAACATCCGTGTCATCATCGATATGTTTCTGATAAACATTATGTTGAGCACAGGATGCTCCTTCAGGGAGAAGTGCAGGGCGAGGGATATCTATGACATAGAGCTTGCGCTCTTGTTTGAGGACAATCCTCAAGTTCCTCTGCCAGTCAAAGAAGTTTGTTCCTGTCAGCTTGTCCTTCTCAAGGACTGATCGCATAGAGAAGTTGTTTGAATTGATTGCCATTTAATATCTGCAATGTTTAAAATGCATAAGATAAATTAATCTACAGATGATTATTAAATTATGTTTAATTGATTATTCATATATATTCAAAATATATATCACCCACTATTTTATCAAATTAATAGCCCTAACTATTAATTCAGAAAGAATATCTTCTATATACTTTCTAGCGAGCCAAGATCCAAATTTCACAATGTTTTAGTTCAGCTTTGGCTTTACTCCTAAAACATGATTCAAAAAGGTAGAAAACATTTGTCAATTATATTAACTATATAACTCTTGGATAGTTTAGTGGAAAAATATTTATTCTTATTTATCCAATAAATCGCACCAAACTCTATGCCTCTAAGTTCACAATCCTATTGTGGTAACTTAGTTAAGTCAAACCCAAAGGTCTAAAAAGTATCATATACTTCAACACGTCATCCCACGATAGATGGGAGTACTTCGCTCTGGCGAACCCACTCCTTATCGATCTAGGAGTTAACGCGTTGGGCATATTGGAAGGCATCTAAACAACTTAATATAAACATTAGGGTTTTGTTAGTAATATAACGATCATGATCCCATCATAAAGAGATTCCCAATTTTTCCTTGAATAAAATACTTCAAATCAATACTTGTCAATGGTTTGATTTCCAGGTAGTGGAGGAGTCACATCGGTCTCGCTTAAAACCCACAGCCTTACAAGTTCAATGAACCCGTTGTTGACAAAATCGCCCCATATCGGAAATAAAGAAGATTCGTATTTCATTCTGTGTTTCATAAACATGAGAATCTCATAATCATTTGTAAATTTTAAAATCTTGAGTCGTTACAGATTTTATTTTGTTTAGCAGGCATGGCATGGGTGACGTATCTAATACATACATTCATGCATGATTAATCTAATTAAAGCATACATCATTAGCTATTTATACATACATTCATACATCAATATGTAAAGTGCGGTATGTAAAAGTGCTTGGTTATGGCCTTTATCCTATGTGATCCTTTCAAGCTAATGAAAGGATCAAGGTCAATCTATGGTGAATAATATAAATACAATTACAATTACAAGTCTTCATTCTTCTTGTCTCGATTGCTGCTTCTCCTCTTGGATCATGCCTCATTGAAGTACATTACATTAAAACAACTTATACTACTGTACTTATATATGAAAACTCGAGTTACATTCAAGGTAAACGAATTACAAAGAATAAACGACATGCAACTCGTATTTAGAAACCAAAACCATAAATAAAAACCATTAACTAAAGGGTCTTAAGGCCATAACCATACACCATGATATCACATGACATATAGCAAAACACTTAAAATCTTAACATGGTATCACATATCATAGTTCAGACTATATAATCAAACATAAAATATTTACCAAAATTCATAAAATTAAAATCAGCTTTCTAAAAACTAAAAATCACTATTTCAAGGCCTGTAACGATATCCAATGGCTTACAGACGCGAACCTGAATTTGTCAGTCTTGCTTAGTGACCCGATTCCAGTCAGAAAACACATATCGTTTGCAAAAATCGGACAATGGACTCAGATTTCACCAAATATGTTCAACTTTTTTCAGAAATCGCATCGTATACAATCTCCATATTAAAATCAAAGTATATCATATATACTCACACAGCGATACATACAACCATAACATGATTATAAAATACATCATGAATATCATATATATATAGGCATATACACGCACCAAAAATTATATACATGCTCACTTATATCAAAATTGTAAACATACAACCGAATTTTTAAACATTTTGCAAGTAGCTCTGATGCCATTGTTTGGATTCGTGACACAAACGCAGCGGAAAATTCAGAAATAAATATGAAAAATGAAACCCCAAAAGCAGGATCCATGCGAAACAAGACATTTAATTCGGAGATTAGATGTTTACCTTAATAAAGCTTTCCTTCTGATTGTGATGAATGTACATATCTTGATGAACCAACACAACAGCCCTCCTTTCGAAGATGTAGAGCTGCTAGGGTTTTCTCAAAAACATGATGTATCAACTAAATACTAAAAATATACATCTTAATGTATATATATATGGGAGAGAGGATTTGGGCCTAACCCTAATCTTAATGGACTTCTAAAAGGACCCATTCTGATTTTGGGTTTATATTAATATTAAATTTGAATTCTAATATATATACAATTTATCAAGTCTGACTTAATTAATTTAATAATTTTATTCGAAATAATAATAATAAAATATTTAAATTCGTAATTTAAATAACACTCCGTTTTAAATGTTCTTTGTGTGACCCTTTAAGTTATTATTACATTGGCAATAATTTTATTTTCTAATAATAAAATTATAAACAATGAGTGGCATCTAGTAATACATCATTGCTCCCCAAGTAATAATAATAACTGGTGATTCAATCAAACCTTTCGTGAATAATGTACAATGTAATATAATCCCTTTAGCCTTATATTATAGATCAAACTAGAGGCATGCATTGTGTCATCCTCTCTAACGTTTATCCTTCTTTCCTTGATCAATGAGTAAACTATTAAACAAATCATTATTTGAGCACGGCCATGCATTTTATAGTCTTACTCAATCAAGAGGCCAATAATATCATTCCTTTAATAAAGGAGGGCTAAATCTCATCTAGATCATTCATATTTCTCATACGATTCATAATATACCCATTGTCTACTTTTATTATTAACCGGTCAAGAATAACTTTCAATAGTATCAAAGTATATTAATTCTCGTATAGAAATATAATGATTTCATGTCAAAGGACCAATACATCATTATCACTATGAGATTAACTTTTGACACTTTTAAACATGTAGTATCTCACAACGGGTCAATCCAGCACCATGTATTTAATACATGTGCCTCTGTTTTGACTTTACTATCACCATACCTATGATCAATAAGATGTGATCATCAGTCAACAAACACACTAGTCTCAATGTATTTATTATCGTCCCTTAACAATAATACTTGACTAGGGACCTTTAGGAATATCAATACTATTCTCATAATCTCATTTCTAGGTCACATACTTAGAAATATAGATTTATATATCATATTCCAAGGACATTTATTAATCTAAAATTTTATCACAGAAAATAAAGATATAATAAATTACTAAAGAATAATCCATAGAATCATAATTAATAATCCAAATGTTTCATAATATAAACATAATAGTGTTGTCTCTAGGGCACAAACACTAACACATTAAACTTGAACACCGATCTTTCTGGCAGCTTGTTGTAAGCATCAATTCCCTTTACTTCATCTAGCTCATCCAAGAAAAATTGATATCTGAGAATTCCTTGATGTCACAAATGAACAATTGATCATCTTTGTTGACTTTGGGCTTAGGCTTGGAGACCACTTTGAGTTGAGGTGGATTTGACTTGACTCCTATGCTCTTTCTTTTTCTTGGATTCCTCTTATTTGTAGGTAGTGGCATGTGAGTTCAAGTAAAGGCAAACTGTCCTAATCTATGGCTTCATCCTTAGGCATGATTGGCTCATCATGAAAGTTGATGCCTGGATAAACCTTGAACTCAACAAGCTCCCCAGTGGGCATAATTGTTTGACTTATAGTTGTAGATTGAGTAGGTTCAGTTTCCTTTTCAGTAGCACTGGCTGGCCTTTTTGCCTTAACTTTCTTCCTATTCCCCTTTGCCCACTCTGGTTTTGCTTCTTTCATCTTTGGTTCATCAGCTAAATTCTTCTCAGTTTCAGTTGAAATAGCAACATCTTGAGTTTTCTTTTAGCTCCTTTAACAGCCTGTTTCTTTCTCCTTCTTTAAGCACCCAATCTTTGATTTTCTTCTTCTTTAGCTTCACCAAACTGAGGGTTCCCAGACATCACATAAATCTTCTTACCACATCTGTATATTCTTGCAATTCTTGTTCTTAACATGGCATCTTTGGTGGTCCCGAAGCTTGCAATTGATGCACCCATCAAGTTATCTACATTTGGCCTAGGAGGAGAATAATCAACCAACATTGGGTGCTTTATAGATATTGTAACATTTGCTTGTTTAGGCTTCAGCACCACAAATTTGTTGATCACATTCTTCATTGAGGGTTCACCCTTATTTCCTTTTCCTTGCTACATCTCATCCATGGTGATAGGCTTCAACTTAGTGAAATGCTTCACAAAATGATTATGAGTAGCAGTTGAGCCAAAAACCTTTGCAATCATGTCATCAATCATTTTTCTTTGCTCTTTTATCTTGAGCTCAGTTGCTGCAAGATTGATTAGATCAATGATGTCCAAGGATGGTGGTTTTGAGATAGTAATAGCTGGAACTATCACTTTACTGACTTGGATATGCACATTTTTCTCCCCCTTTTTATCATCAAGTAAAGAAGGGTTTGAAGTTTAAGCAACCACCAACTATTGAAGTAGTTAAGTCTATTTATCTTGTCCTTCTAGTATCTTGGCCATAACATCTTTAACTCTAGATAATATTGTAATGATGGCCTCAACCTTTCTTGACAAATTACTTTCTTTTCTTAACCTCAGTTGTACTTCTCTCATTGTGGCTGCTGGAAGTTTTTCCTCAATCTATTCAGACAGCTTCTTCATAACTTCCTTAACAGTATTCTTCATATCATCCACATCTTGAGTATGTTTTAGTTTTTAAATTTTATGCAGCTGGAGAGTGATAAGTGGGTTTTATATCTACTTGGAATGCTTCATTATAATCTTAAGTTGGTGTTTTGGACTCAAGTTATTGGTATTTTTGATGTGTTTTGTGTTATTGTATTTCAGGCACCAGTTAAAGGAAGAAAGAAGCTTTTCAAAGAATTATGCTGAAAAAAGATCTGATTTGGAAACCTAAGTCATTCTCAATTTGTAGAGAATCTCGTTAGCTTCGCGTAGGCAGTTGAATCGCCTAATTCTAAACGAGCAGAACTCAAGATACGGCCAAAAGAAGAATTGTCAGAATTTTTCCAGAATGTCAGTGCGGCCGTGCCAGAACCAGCGCGCCCGCGCCGCTGAAATCACTATTTCAACGCGGCCGTGCCCGAAAATAGCGCGCCCGCACCCTGTTTCTGCACCAGAATCCTGATTTCAGTCGAAATTGAAGATTTTGAGAGTTCTGGTCATCCTGGAGCCTATATATATCAATAAAAAGACGTTTCTATGCCAAGGAGACCTGGGAGAGCAATAAGAAGACCTAGAGAGCATGAGACGGCTACGGAGAAGAAGACTTTTATTTTCTTTGATTTAGGCGATACTTGGATGCTTGTTTTTTATTTGTCTTTGAACCCTAGTACTCTTATATTGTTTACTATCATACTTTCATCGGAACCCACATTGATGATGAGTCTGATTATGGGCTAATCGTTATCGTGGGGTTCTAATGGATTTATATATGGATTTCTATAGATAGTTTATTTCAATATCTTGGTATGTGGTGATTGATTGATTATCCTAGTAATGGTTGTGCTTATTCGTCTTATGTGCGTAGCTAACATATAAGATAGCGTGTTAATCTCTATTGAAGTGAAAGTGAATATAGAGATTTAGAACTTGCCATTCTAGCATAGGTTCATGTATAATTTGGTATGCATGATTCGTAGGTAATTTAACCATCTTACTTGCCCTATATAATCACGATAGATAACTTGCACATTTAACCTTTATGTTGTCAAATTATATAGACATATAGGGTCTCAACATAATTGGTGTCTATTCAGCTTCTATCTCTTTTGTGGATGTCTGGTAGTAGGGTATTCGTACAATGATAGTTGGCGTTTGCTAGTTTCGTGTTATCTGATTGTTTGTCATCACCATCACATGCTAAGGTTAAGAACAATGACTTTTAATGAAGTAGTAATGAAGTTAGAATCCCATGTTTGTCTTATATAAGTAATTCAACCTTAATTCTCTTAGTTAATGTTATTTACTATAATCTCTTAGTTTAATCAAAACCCAAATTATTACGTGTCTTAGCATTGAACGATAACCATACCATTGTTGCATAGGTGCATAATCTTAAATTAACCAAAGAGTCTCTGTGGGAACGAGTTTGATCTAAATCTTGTACTACTTGTGAACACGTATACTTGCATGTATTAATAGCGCGTGTTAACGTCCTAACAAGTTTTTGGCGCCGCTGCCGGGGACTCGGTGTTAATTTTTAGTTTATATGCTTGTCAACAGTGGTCGTTAAAGTTCACTAACTCGGATTCTTTTACTTTCACGGTTTACTTGTTGTGTTTCAGGTACTCATTACAATGGGAGATCCAGCAGCACCAACAAAAGCGTTGATGGATTTTTCTCAACCCAAGATCAATGACATTAAATCTAGCATTGTCAGGCCCGCTATCACAGCTAATACCTTTGAGATCAAGCCTGGCATAATTCAGATGGTCCAGAACTCAGTTCAGTTTGGGGGTTCTCCAACGAAAGATCCTAATACGCACATTAGGGATTTTATAGAGATCTACGATACCTTCAGGTTCAATGGTGTGTCTGAGGATGCGGTGAAACTGAGACTGTTCCCATTCTCTTTCAGGGACAAGGCTAAGAGTTGGTTACACTCTCTACCAACCAGTTCTATCACTACTTGGGAGGATCTTGCTCAGAAGTTTCTTACTAAATTCTTCCCTATGGAAAAGACAGCTTCACTCAGGAATGCTCTCACTCGATTTGCGCAGCAATCGGGAGAATCTCTATATGAAGCTTGAGAGCGCTACAAGGAGATGCTTAGGAAGTGTCCTCATCATGGCATGCCTGATTGGATGATCATCAATTGTTTTTACAATGGTTTGGGAGCACAATCTAGACCCATGCTTGATGCAGCATCAGGTGGAGCATTATGGACAAAGAGCTATGAGGAAGCGTATGAGCTAGTTGAACTGAAGGCTGCTAATGAATATCAGTATCCAACCCATATATTGCCACAGGGCAAGGTAGCAGGAGTTCTTGAAGTGGATATAGCTACGGCTAACACTGCTCAACTAAAGGCATTGTCTATGAAGATCGATTCTCTGGCTAACTATGGTGTTAAGCAGATAACCATTGTTTGTGAGCTGTGTGCAGGTCCGCATGCGATGGAACAATGCGCTATATCTAGTGACTCAGCTCAGTTTATGAGCAACTTTCAGAGATCGCAGCAGCCAGTTCCTGCCACTTATCATCCTGACAACTGGAATCATCCTAACGTCAGTTGGAGCAATAATCAGAATGCGATGCAATAACCATTCCAGCAGTTTGGAAATAAGCAATTTAATTCTCCTGGTTTTCCGCAACAATTTGCACCAAGACAACAACTCCAACTTCAATAACAAACTCATGATTCAGGTTAATCTTTGAATGAAAAATCTGAACTGGAGGAGTTGAGGCTTATGTGCAAAAACCAGGCTCTTATATGCCAAAGCCAGACTGTTTCTATCAAGACTCTAGAGAACCAAATAGGGCAAATTGCTAACGCCTTATTGAATCGACCACCAGGAACGCTTCCTAGAGATACATAAGCCAATCCAGGCAAGAGAAAAGTTCAAGAACAGGTGAATGCCATCACCTTGAGGTCTGAAAAGGTCACAAGCCCCCGAATTCAGCAAGACAAAGAGCTTGAAAAATCTCAAGTTTCATAAAATGAAGTTGTTGCTGAAAAAGAAGTGCTTAAGGATGCCCAGGTGGAACCAAGGAAGAAAATTGTGGACACACTCCTCTTGAGGGTAATACAGGGAGAAACAGGTCTATCCTCCACCTCCTTTTCCTAAGAGGTTACGGAAGCAGAAGTTGGATAAGCAATTTGCTAAGTTTCTGAAGGTGTTCAAGAAACTTCATATCAACATACCTTTTGCTGAAGCTCTTGAGCAGATGTCTAGCTATGCGAGGTTTAGGAAAGGTATTCTCTCTCGAAAAGTGAAGCTCGATGACTTAGAGACCGTTGCTCTTACGGAGGAATACAGTGTTGTGCTGCAACAGAAGTTGCTTCCGAAGCTTAAAGATCCTGGAAGCTTCACTATTCCGTACACCATCGGAAACTTGTCGTTCAATAAGTGTTTATGATTTAGGAGCTAGCATCAATCTGACGCCCTTGTCTATCTTCAAGAAGCTTGGTTTTCCTGATCCGAAACCAACATACATGTCATTGCAGCTAGCTGATCGTTCCATCGCTTATCTGTGAGGAGTAGTAGAGGATATCTTGGTTAAGATATATAAGCTCATATTCCCTGCTGATTTTGTAATTCTTGATTTCAAAGAAGATAAGAAGATTCCCATCATCTTGGGAAGACCATTCTTGGCTACAGGCCGAACTATGATCGATGTGCAAAAAGGAGAGCTTACGATGAAAGTTCATGATCAGAAGGTCACTTTTAATGTGTTCAAGGCAATAAAGTTACCCACAGCTAAAGAGGAATGCTTTAAAGTAGAGATGGTCGATTCTGTAGTAATTTCAGAACTTGAGCCAATGCCAAAGTCAGATACCTTAGAGAGATCCGTAATAGGGGAATCAATTACTGAAGATGAAGAAGGAGTAGCACAACTACATGTTTTGAATGCCCCTCCGTGGAAGAGGAAGTTGGATATGCCATTCGATTCTCTTGGGTTAGCAGAGTTGAAAATTTCTGAGGAGCGTTTTCAACCGTCTATTGAAGAAGCTCCCACACTTGAGCACAAACCGCTGCTATGCATTCTTAGGTGCAACCCTGACAAAGGGTTAGAATATATCTATGAAAATCTCAAGGGTGACCGACCGATTCCTCCCGTGATTACAGATAGTCCCTCACGTGCACCATAGACAGTTGATAGGTTTGGTCTTGGTGATGCACAGTATAGAAGATTGACTAGGCGTATGGAGGCCATGCATGACATCCACCGATGTTTTGTTAAAGTTTTGACACACGCTCTCGGTATTATTTTCCGAGACACTAGTGTCAAGGTTGATTGGCCACCTGATCCTCCACCCGAGGAGGGTGATCTTCCTGACAACTAGGTATGCCTGAAATCCTTATTATTACCTTAATGAGGACATTGAAAATTTTAAGTTTGGGGATGATAATGTAAGGATTAGTTTGTGTGTGTCCATATAGTTCATATAGATTCATATTGCATGTATAGTTGCTAATTCAATCATATTTTTGCATGATTGTTCATTTAGGACATATTTGTTTGTGTTTTTATGTGAGTTTATATAGTTGCATGTGCATGCATATAACATGATCCCTTAGGTTGAGCTATTTCTGATTGATAAGTTGGTGTTAATTTGAGTGTAGTGATGATGAATAGAGGGATGTTTAAATCCTAATGAATTGATTTGCATGCCCGGGAAAAAAAATCACAAGTCTTATAGGTTGCTTTTGATCTAGATCATGATCATACTTGTTTATTTGTTGAGATTTAATCACTTGGTTATATTTAGAATTTTTGCTATTCTCATAATGACGTAAAAACACTGAGTTTTAATCTGGAGAAAAACTTGGATTTCATTGCTAATTGTGAATAAGGCTAGGCGTCAAATGGCTAGTAGCCGGCTCATATTTTTATGAGTAGTCTAGGGTTGAATGAGATGGAGAGAAACGCACTCATTCAGAAATTGTTGAAAAAAAAGAAAAAAAAAGAAAAAAAAAGTATGTGTTATGCATAATTGATCAAGAGTGAGCTCTTTAATACTCGAGTTATTAGGTTCTAGGGGACTTTGTGCCTAGTGAACTAAGGCTTTTATAGTCAGGGATCCGCTAACCTAATGCTCACTACATGGGTATTATTGCATAAGTGTAATAACATCAATTTTTTGGAGATTTTTGAAACCCGGATGAATAGTAACTTTTGCTGACAATGCTGATTAAGAAAAATTATCAGACCACGATATATAGGAGTACTGTTATGTAAATTCTAAGATCGTATTAGTATTCCATAAAGAAAATAAGTGTATGTAAAAGCTGTCGGATTTTGAAAACGAGCACTTTTATTTTTCCCCGAGATTTCCACCAGACACTAAGGGATTTAAGGAATTAATATTAAGATGAAGGATTTTAAATTCAAGGATTATAAAGGAGAATTAATTTAGGTATTAAAAATACCAAGAAGATTTTATCAATAAAACCATTAAGGTATTTAACCAAACGATCAACGAGATTGAGTGATAACCGGACAAAGAAATGAATAACGACTCTTGTAAATACCTTTGCAAGTGGCAAGGCAAGTGGATGGTTGATCAAACAAGAAACCAAGTGATAGTTAGGAAGGAATGGCTAGTTAATTATATAGTTAACTAGGGATGATCTCATCTCACCACAAATCACCAACACATGGCAAATGGTGAGATCATCTTCCACTAACTCCTTTGTTTATTATTAACCTAGAAAAATATCAAGACAACCCATCATTATCCACCACATTATTCCACCAACACAAGAAAGCAAAAGCATTTCCTCCCCCATTTCCATTGCTCTCGGCCAAAACAGAACCAGCACACTAAAACTGCTGTATCTCCTTCATTTCTCACTCAAATATTTTGTTCTATAGCTCGTTGGAAAGGTATTGAGATGGCCTACAACTCTTGTTCACAAGTCTCGTCCAAATAATCATGGTAAGACCCTCATTTTTACAGTTCTTTAAATCGGACTTTTAAAAACTTCAAAGCCTAACTTTGTGTTCTTGATTTCTTTGGAAAGATCAAGCTTGTAGGAGGCTCCCTAAGGCTTTCTAGCAACTTAAAACCTCCCAAGGAAGGTATAAACTTCAAACCCTAGGCTTTACTTTATTTGTTAGTAAGTTTAATGGTTGGTTTTGTGAAATGAGAAGCATGGATTGTGATTATTAGTAGTTTGGTTTGATTTGGAAGTGTTTTGGTAATTGAAGCTTGATTATAGTTCATAGGTCTTGATTGTGGTTGTTTGAGTTGAAAACCTCGAAGATTATGGACTGATGTGGTATGGTTTATGTGAAGTTTTGTTGTATTGATGGTTATGAGTTGGTTGGTGGTTAATTGGAGTAGTTTAAACATTGGTAATCGCGTAAACATAGCCGTCGTAATGTCCGATTTACTTTAGACTGCTATTGTTCATAACATTTGGATCCGAGAACTCCTTGCTAAATTATGACCATTTTCCTGTTTAGATAGTTCATGTTACGAGCTTCGTTTTGATATGTAGTTCGTTTGATTCCGATGTACGGTTTAGGAGAAACGACCGTTTTAAGTAACGGCGTTTCGCGAACGAAACTTTTCCGCTCGCCTTACTTTGAAACATAGGTTAAAGACCAAAAAGGGTTAATTAGTGTATGAAACAATTATGGTAAGAGTGTTAGGCAGTTGGTAAGACACTCGCGAAGGAATCGCCTTAAAACTTGTAATGGTTAAATTATAAAAAATGGTGGAGCCGAGGGTACTCGAGTGACTTAAGAGAATCAATAAGCGCAAAGCGAGCGTTAGAGTCTAAGGTAGTTAGAGTATAGATTTACAAGTGACTTTGGTTTAATTCCAACTTACTTGTTGTTTATAGGTTACCAGACTCGTCCCGAGCCTTTTATCACCCCCAGTCGCTCAGGCAAGTTTTCTACCCGTTATACTGTTGTTGTGATGTATATGTGTATATGCATGATCTTGTGATAAATGCATATTTGTTGTTAGCAAATTCTTGCGATATATTGTAGCATGTGATATGGTATATATGCATGCCTGTTTCGTATTCTTGATTTATATATCTGTTGGTTCAAATGCTTATTCGTTGCATAATACCTATGCTAGAGATAAGCGGTATTTGCGTATACCCTTAGTATAGGGGATCAAAATGTGAACTTTTTCTAAAACCGGGAGGCGAGACTCCCGAGTATAATATATATTTATATATATATATATATATATATTGATATAGTTTTTAAAACTATTAATCGATTAAGGTTTATTCGATAACTTTATTTTATTTAATGAATATTATTACGAATATTCATTCGAGGGCTTATGACTCCTTTATTTTATTTAATGAATATTATTACGAATATTCATTCGAGGGCTTATGACTCCTTTATTTTATTTAATGAATATTATTACGAATATTCATTCGAGGACTTATGACTTCTTTATTTTATTAAATGAATATTATTTTGAATATTCATTCGAGGGCTTATGACTTCTTTATTTTATTAAATGAATATTATTTTGAATATTCATTCGAGGGCTTATGACTTCTTTATTTTATTAAATGAATATTATTTTGAATATTCATTTGAGGACTTATGACTCCTTTTATTTTATTATTTGAATATTATTTGAATATTCATTCGAGTGCTTATGACTCCTTTATATTATTTATTGAATATTATTTGAATATTCATTCGAGAGCTTATGACTCAGTTTATATTATTTAATGAATATTATTTGAATATTCATTTGAGGATCTATGACTCCGATTATTTGCTGAGATATATTCTTTATTTTATTAAAGAATAAGTTGTCGATAATCAAACTTATCTTTGATTATTCAAATAAAGATAGTACTTTCGTATAAGTATATCTTTGGTTATTTAATATTCATTTCAAGTATAAGTTTTAAAACTTCTACTTAAATTATTTTTATAAAGATTATTCTTTATGGGAATATTATTTAAATAATAATATTCAGATATTTTCTAATATATTGGGACTGATTTATTTCATTAAATCAGCATTACTCCAAACACTCTTTAAAGTGTTTTCGAGTCTTCAAAATGATTTTTAAAAGTTAGAGCGGATCCCAAAACTCATTTTTATATTTAAGATCTTCCTTTTAAAGGAAATATAAATACTCGTTCAAAACTTGAGGGATCCGGCTCAGTGGTGTATTTTACATTCGCAACGAGGTTGTTGTTTTGAGAAAATATCTTGATTACTTTCCCATCGTTCGGGAAGTAAGTTCATCTATTTGAGTCGGCATAAGCAACATGGGCTCAGTGGGCGTCCATGAAAGTGTAAGTGGCTCAGTGGGAGTCCATCAAATGCGTAAGTGGCTGAGTGGCAGTCCAGCATAAGGTCCTATTGCGGCCAGGGTGATGACCAGTGGGGAATTCGTCCATCTACTAGTAGAGAAGGTTACTTATTGGTATCTTTGCCTGATCAGCAAGATATCAGGTTTATGCCAAGGTTTTCTCCTTTCCAAATTCATTGGATATTGTAACTCTGTTTATAATTTTCATAACAGAGGTTTTCAAGGAGTGTATGAAATGTATATATATAGGTGTATATATATCGGGATTTAATGAAGTATCTCGTAACTTCATTATTTATAATGATATTCAAAGATTGAATCTATTCAAATCTTGTCTTGTAGTCTCATCTATGTGATGAACTTTTGAACTGATTATAACTTGAACGGTGGTAGTTCAAGTAATATTTGGAAAAGATATAAGTATATTGGGGTATCTTGTAACTTCATATTTTCAACTTATATCTAGTTAATGATTATCTTATGCATATCAAAGATTTTCAGAAAAACGTTTAGACAAGGGTAGATATATGAGATCACCTTGTAACGATATTTTTATACAGTTATAAACTGGAACTCTGTGTATATTATGC
The DNA here is from genome assembly GCF_009905375.1 of Apium graveolens. Classification (NCBI taxonomy): domain Eukaryota; kingdom Viridiplantae; phylum Streptophyta; class Magnoliopsida; order Apiales; family Apiaceae; genus Apium; species Apium graveolens. Next base: position 117,695,023 of record NC_133654.1, read on the forward strand.
ATGGAAGAGGACTTCCAAGATTTTGAAAAGTATATATGTATATATACTGAATATTTTGCGACTTCATCGCATTAAGATATCAAACTTGGTTCATTTCTTTTGACCAAGACTTTCATGAGTACTATAAGAAGGCTCATATATTATTAATCATTATACATATTATTTTGGTGGGCTTGCTGCTCACCCTTGCTTTCTTCTTTCATCACACAACAACAGATAGAAAAGATGAACAGGACCAAGCTCCCGATTCGTAAGCGGTTAGAAAACGTTATGCAGTCTTCTGAAAGTGTTGATGCCGCCGTAGCTGAGGTAGGAGCTACCAATAGGCTAGGTTTTCAACTATTGATGAACCAGACTTATGTATAATATGAATTGTAATAATGGCAAGGAATATGTAAATTTATTCAGAACCTTTTTAAGGTGTAACGGTTTATAATTGTGGAATATAAGGACTTGTGTTATTTTTGAGTGTTCATCTCTGAGACTATAACGTGTGGTGTGTGTGTTTATTGTGGGGTCACAGTACAGAGTAGTTGATTATTTATTAAGATTGGGTGTTATTAAGGGAAATGGAACTCGTGACAACCCGGATCCCCGACCCCGGATTTGGGGGTGTTACAGAAGTGGTATCAGAGCTAAGCGTTATAAACCTCAGAGATGATGTGACGTTAAGATAATAAGTTCACTAAGATAATAAGAACTCTTGCCAAGTTCCTAGTCGGGCTACCTAACGTAGTACTGACAGTTAAAACCCTTATGGGAACCCTTATAAATATCGTGATAGAAGCGTAGTTCGTTATCGTATATGGTAGCGGGACTCCGAACCCTGAGGTTGAGGAGCAACAACGCGATGATGTTTTATTACTTATTGGAGATCAGATTATGGATCCGATAGAGCGTCCTAACGCGGGATCGGATGATGTTCATGTTGAGGATGTTGTCCTAGAAGGGATAGTTGCTGAGGAGGATCCCATGGAGGATCCTGACAAGAATGAATAAAGGACCACTGATGAATTGATGACCATGGTTAGGTCGACTACCAGAGGTAGAATTGGTCGGTCACTATCGGAGGTTCGTTCAAGTTTGTAAAGATAGTAGCCCCCTTTAACGCGGCTTACTCGTAAGACTGAGAAGTTTGAATGGACAGAGAAATACGAGAACAACTTTCAAGAACTGAAGCAAAGATTGGTGACGACCCTTATGATGGCGTTGCCGGATGGAAAAGGAGATTTTGTGATGTGTAGTGACGCTTCGCATAAGGAATTAGGGTGCTTCTTATACAGCACAACAAGGTAATCGCGTACGCATCAAGACAATTAAGGGAATATAAAATTCGATATCCCCACCCATGAGCTTGGGCTCGTGGCAATAGTTTTGCCCTAAATATTGGAGGCACTACTTGTATGGAGAGAAGTACGAGATTTACACAAGCCATAAGTGCTCTAGTGCATTTTCACGCAGAAAGAGCTCAATATGCGCCAAATGAGGTGGTTAGAGATAATCAAGGATTACGATTATGAGATTCTTTATCATTCGGGGAAAGCCAATGTGGTGGCTGATGCCCTTAGTAAAAAGGAGAGACTCAAGATGATAATGTCTTTGAGAGAGTTTATAAGAGATTTTGAGAAAATGGAAATAGAAGTGAAGGTAACCGGAGCCGGTACCGAAAAGCTGTTTGAGATTGCAAGACAGACCGAATTATTGGAAAAGAACATATTGTGCCAGAAAAAGTGATGAATGAAGGCAGAGAGCCAACAAATAGATATGAGATTAATACCGAGAAAGATGATAAGGGAATAATGAGGTATTCCTATAGAATTTGGGTTCCAAATGTTTAAGAGCTTAAAGATGAGATCCTAGATGAAAGTCATAGTTCAAGGAATAAGATTTAGGGCAAACCCTGAATGTGATAGTCAGGGAGGACGCCATCAAGATAGAAGGAACCCATAACATAATGAAGTGAAAAATGAGGATTTTAACGTATAAGATAACCCCAAGTATGGGAGAAGGATGAAACATTTCATACTGAGAAAATAGAAGTCGAGCAAGATAAGGAGACCCGAGACGGTACTCCTATATGGAAATTCATGGACCTGTCTAAACAGAACTTATACTTTTATTCCCAACCACCACCTTAAGGAAACAATGCGGTAGGAAATCCTTTCATGTCCTTTAAGTCGCTAAGCTCTCAGAGTTCCAAGGAACAGTTTGACCCAGTCGAGGCAAGAGCCTGGCTAAAGGAAATATAGGAATTATTTGAGATTCTAAATGATTGACGAAGCACAAAAGACTGTTTTTGTCACTTAACCCCGTAAGAGAGAGGCCACCCTTAGGTGAAAGGCCAAGAAAGGCACGGAGCCAGAGGTTATAATAAACTGATTAAAGTTCAGACAATTGTTTTCGGGAAAGTACTTCCCAAGGTTATGGAGGTAGTGTAAAAGCTTTAGAGCTAGAACAAAAGCGGACGAGTATGATGAATTATGAATCTAAGTTGTAAAAGTTGTCAAGATTCGTTCTGAGGACACGAATCCAGAATGACGGGATGTTTGAAATCAATGCTTATGTTGTGTTGGTTCATGTAATGGTTGTAATGGAAACGAAAATAAAAGACTGAAAAGGGAAGGAGTATAAAGGGATATAAAGGAAATAGAGTTGAGAAGTGATAAGGGAGTTAGGTATGGGAAACCCTAAGAAACCCTTGAAAATAAATATAGAGAAGTGTGTCATCATCAGCGCGATGGTGACTGATCATGAGATAAATTCAAGGTTTGAAGGCGTAAGCGATATGTAAAGTTAATTCCCTTGAAGTTGACAGTATTCGATGAAAATTTGAGATAGATCGATTGATTAATAAGGAAACACGGATGGACTGAGGAGACAAGAAAGTAAGAAATTAGGAAAATTGGATGAAGGAAGTGACCTTCAAGAATGTGAAGTGTAAGACCGGGGGCATGATACCCAGAAAGGGAGACGCCAGGTATGAAAGATATCCCAACATTGAGATGACGGTTGAGATAAATAAAAGTGGTAAATGAGTAGTTAGAACTAAAAGGTTCACGTTGAACATGACAAATATCTTCTAGAACATCCCTGTTATCATTACTGAATCAGGCAAGAAAAGCGGATAACCGTTCTTATCTTTTGGAGGCCATATCGATTGACCTCATTTTGAATACAGATGTTATTGTGAAATTAGGCATATACTATCGAGGTGGGAATGATTGAATAAGATACCCTTATCAGGGATATATGACTTGATTTATCCATGGAAGGATGCATGTACCTTTTAAAGGTGGAATTAAGGATAGAACATCGGTAACTTAAAATGAATCCTCGGGGAATGCATAAAGGTTGGAATTTCACCCTTAATAGGGATAGTGTGAGTTTTGACAATTTGAATTGGAAAGGATTAAGGTAGTAACAACCTTTAAGAATCAGTGGAGAAATTTTTCAGAAGTATATAGACAATGATTCTGGTATTAATAAATGGTATCTTGATATGCCCTGTATCTAGGGAATACAGGAGGAACGATTCAAGGATAACCTTAGAGGTTTTACAAGGAGAAAGGTAATATTCAAAATTCTCAAAAATAGAAATGTTGATAAAGGAAATATGACGTAATTATAATGATGCCAAGTGGGGCACGTGTTAAACCACGAGAAGGTATGGATTGAACCAGTAATGGTCGAAGTTGTTTAGGGCAATTAGGACTTAAGATAAAAAGATGTTCTAATTATGATTGAGAGTCAGTCGTGACAGTGATTAACCTCTAAAGACTGAGGCAATAACTTATGGAAAAATGGTAATATTTTTTTTTACTCATCAGATTTTAAGGAAAACATCTTCACATAAGCTGTGATTGAAATAAGGTAGAAAATTTATTTGAAGGTGGTTAAAATGACATTGACTGTAAGGAGATTTTACTATCAGGAAAGGCCAAAGAGGTGGCCGACACTTTAAAGGTAAGAGGATAATTATAGGCGCTTGTGCCAAAGGAATACAGTGATGATGGTTAAAGCTATGCAGGTTGTATTATGGTTTGGAAGATTGACATTCCTTCTGATGACTGTGCAATACCCAACCGTAATAGTAGTTGGTAAAGGTTTAATTCGTGTAATCGCCATGAGCGGGCTATCTATCTCAGAAGGTACTATCTTGAGAATAATCCAGGACAATATTTCAAAAAGGACTAGACGAACCTTTGAGTTAAGTCTTCTATCGAAGGCATATGATTAAGAATGGTATTAACCTGCTATCGTTGCTTTGATTGAAACTCTTCTGTAATTTTATCTGCTTCATGTCATGTATGTATGGCAGGATAAGGAGTGTTCTTCATGAATCATGAATGGTGATTATGTTACCTCCTTAGAAGGATTTGATACGACATGTATGGACTCCATATGGTTAGATATTAAGATTTCATGGAAAGTGAATGACGACAGTAGGTCAGTGGTGGACCATAGTAATGCAGCAATGATTCTGCGAGTAATGAGCTGATTACAACCATGAGAGTTGTATTGGAATGGATGTTGAGATTGAGTACCACTAATCGGGTCGTGGTAATGTATAAGTTATCATTGATAGGCTAATTAAGTAGAGTATCTACCTATTGAATATTTATTTCTTCTTATGAAAAGAGAGTCGTATTACTATATGAGGAAGGTTGCGGTGCAAGCATAGAATTCTAGTAACGATGATGTCTAGAATGAGATCCCAGATTCGATTTTCGATGTCGAGGGAGTTTCAAAGGTGATTGTGTATAAGCTCGAGGAAGAGCATGGGTCCATAGAATTATGGACGGAATGGCGAAAATATTTAGGCATGTGAAATGCGATGCTATAATACTTGATGTTGATATAAATACATATATGTTTTGTTCTCCTATGACAAACCTCTATAGTTCAGAGGTAGGTTCCAAGCCAGATATTTTGTGGCAGTATATTTTTTTATATATACAATTCTCTTCAATTCGTTCTTTTCTCTTCTTTTCATTTCATGTAAGCTGAGAAGAACAACCCTTCCAGAAAGGGGAGGTATTGCCGAATGACTATCTATCTGTGTGATAGAAGCCTAGTAGGATACCATCTATTGTTTAATTGCTTGTCAAGTACTAAAGGCTGACCACCTTCTATACTAACTATGCGATATAACAAGTGTTCATGATCATAGTGATCTCTCAATAAATTCTTTTACTTCTATATGAAGGATTAAGCTTTCGAAAATAGAAACAGCTGAAAAAGGAGTAATAAAGTTGTGGTAGTATTCGGAATGGAAACACATTCGTGATACTAAGGTTGGCATGGTTATTAAAAGGTTATAGAACGCTAACGAGCAAAGGTATAACCAGTATAATATTAGGAACGGAAGGTAGTAGCGATTACGAACTGGAAAAGAATGGGTATTGAGAAGCAAAAGCTCTAATGTTAAAAGCTATAATGAGAGTATGTGCAATAGACTTGAAAGAATTTGGAATGATCACTTAACACGGATTGAGTTTTCTTACGATAATAGATCATATGTCAGTATTGAGATATCGCCTTATGAGATCTTTGAGGGAAGACAATGTCGATCTCCCTTATGTTAGGATGAAGTTGTAGAGCGCAAGATGCTCGGACCCGCAGTAGTCCAAAGGATCAAGGATATAATAGATTTTAATCAGAGGACGGCTGGTAGTAGCCCAAGATGGGAACACGAAGTATGTTGATTTGACACGAAAGGACAAGGAATAGGAAGTGGGGGACCTAGTGTTGTTATAGGTATTCCCTTGGAAAGGAAGGATGAGGTTCGGAAAGAAAGGGAAGCTAAGTCCACGAATTGTTGGACCCTTGGATATATTAAGACATATTGGGAAGATAGCATATGAGCTAGCCCTACCCCCGAATATGTAGCAAGTTCATAACGCGTTCCACGTATCAATGTTAAGAAAATGTAATTCGGATGCCAGATAAATAGGGGCATATGAGCGCATAGACATGCAACCAGACGTAACCTATATGGAGCAACCAGGAAGGGTTATAGATCGAAAAGGGACAAGTGCTTAGGAGAAGGGTTATCAAACTAGTCAGAGTTTGGTGGTAGAACCATAATGTGGAAAATTGACTAGAGAGTTAGAAGGCACAATGCTAGAAACATCCCCAACTGTTTTCTATCTGATTCCGGGACGGAATCCTTTTAAGGAGGGGAGACTGTCATAACATCAATTTTTTGGAGATTTTTGAAACCCGGATGAATAGTAACTTTTGCTGACAATGCTGATTAAGAAAAATTATCAGACCACGATATATAGGAGTACTGTTATGGAAATTCTAAGATCGTATTAGTATTCCATAAAGAAAATAAGTGTATGTAAAAGCTGTCGGATTTTGAAAACGAGCACTTTTATTTTTCCCCGAGATTTCCACCAGACATTAAGGGATTTAAGGAATTAATATTAAGATGAAGGATTTTAAATTCAAGGATTATAAAGGAGAATTAATTTAGGTATTAAAAATACCAAGAAGATTTTATCAATAAAACCATTAAGGTATTTAACCAAACGATCAACGAGATTGAGTGATAACCGGACAAAGAAATGAATAACGACTCTTGTAAATACCTTTGCAAGTGGCAAGGCAAGTGGATGGTTGATCAAACAAGAAACCAAGTGATAGTTAGGAAGGAATGGCTAGTTAATTATATAGTTTACTAGGGATGATCTCATCTCACCACAAATCACCAACACATGGCAAATGGTGAGATCATCTTCCACTAACTCCTTTGTTTATTATTAACCTAGAAAAATATCAAGACAACCCATCATTATCCACCACATTATTCCACCAACACAAGAAAGCAAAAGCATTTCCTCCCCCATTTCCATTGCTCTCGGCCAAAACAGAACCAGCACACTAAAACTGCTGTATCTCCTTCATTTCTCACTCAAATATTGTGTTCTATAGCTCGTTGGAAAGGTATTGAGATGGCCTACAACTCCTGTTCACAAGTCTTGTCCAAATAATCATGGTAAGACCCTCATTTTTACAGTTCTTTAAATCGGACTTTTAGAAACTTCAAAGCCTAACTTTGTGTTATTGATTTCTTTGGAAAGATCAAGCTTGTAGGAGGCTGCCTAAGGCTTCCTAGCAACTTAACACCTCCCAAGGAAGCTTGTAGGAAGCTTGTATAAACTTCAAACCCTAGCCTTTACTTTATTTGTTAGTAAGTTTAATGGTTGGTTTTGTGAAATGAGAAGCATGGATTGTGATTATTAGTAGTTTGGTTTGATTTGGAAGTGTTTTGGTAATTGAAGCTTGATTATAGTTCATAGGTCTTGATTGTGGTTGTTTGAGTTGAAAACCTCGAAGATTATGGACTTATGTGGTATGGTTTAGGTGAAGTTTTGTTGTATTGATGGTTATGAGTTGGTTGGTGGTTAATTGGAGTAGTTTAAATATTGGTAATCGCGTAAACATAGTCGTCGTAATGTCCGATTTACTTTAGACTGCCTTTGTTCATAACATTTGGACCCGAGAACTCCCTGCTAGATTATGACCATTTCCCTGTTTAGATAGTTCATGTTACGAGCTTCGTTTTGATATGTAGTTCGTTTGATTCCGATATACGGTTTAGGAGAAACGACCGTTTTAAGTAACGGCGTTTCACGAACGAAACTTTTCCCCTCGCCTTACTTTGAAACATAGGTTAAAGACCAAAAAAGGTTAATTAGTGTATGAAACAATTATGGTAAGAGTGTTAGGCAGTTGGTAAGACACTCGCGAAGGAATCGCCTTAAAACTTGTAATGGTTAAATTATAAAAAATGGTGGAGCCGAGGGTACTCGAGTGACTTAAGAGAATCAATAAGCGCAAAGCGAGCGTTAGAGTCTAAGGTAGTTAGAGTATAGATTTACAAGTGACTTTGGTTTAATTCCAACTTACTTGTTGTTTATAGGTTACCAGACTCGTCCCGAGCCTTTTATCACCCCCAGTCGCTCAGGCAAGTTTTCTACCCGTTATACTGTTGTTGTGATGTATATGTGTATATGCATGATCTTGTGATAAATGCATATTTGTTGTTAGCAAATTCTTGCGATATATTGTAGCATGTGATATGGTATATATGCATGCCTGTTTCGTATTCTTGATTTATATATCTGTTGATTCAAATGCTTATTCGTTGCATAATACGTATGCTAGAGATAAGCGGTATTTGCGTATACCCTTAGTATAGGGGATCAAAATGTGAACTTTTTCTAAAACCGGGAGGCGAGACTCCCGAGTATAATATATTTATATATATATATATATATATATTGATATAGTTTTTAAAACTATTAATCGATTAAGGTTTATTCGATAACTTTATTTTATTTAATGAATATTATTACGAATATTCATTCGAGGGCTTATGACTCTTTTATTTTATTTAATGAATATTATTACGAATATTCATTCGAGGGCTTATGACTCCTTTATTTTATTTAATGAATATTATTACGAATATTCATTCGAGGACTTATGACTTCTTTATTTTATTAAATGAATATTATTTTGAATATTCATTCGAGGGCTTATGACTTCTTTATTTTATTAAATGAATATTATTTTGAATATTCATTCGAGGGCTTATGACTTCTTTATTTTATTAAATGAATATTATTTTGAATATTCATTCGAGGACTTATGACTCCTTTTATTTTATTATTTGAATATTATTTGAATATTCATTCGAGTGCTTATGACTCCTTTATATTATTTATTGAATATTATTTGAATATTCATTCGAGGGCTTATGACTCAGTTTATAATATTTAATGAATATTATTTGAATATTCATTTGAGGATCTATGACTCCGATTATTTGCTGAGATATATTCTTTATTTTATTAAAGAATAAGTTGTCGATAATCAAACTTATCTTTGATTATTCAAATAAAGATAGTACTTTCGTATAAGTATATCTTTGGTTATTTAATATTCATTTCAAGTATAAGTTTTAAAACTTCTACTTCAATTATTTTTATAAAGATTATTCTTTATGGGAATATTATTTAAATAATAATATTCAGATATTTTCTAATATATTGGGACTGATTTATTTCATTAAATCAGCATTACTCCAAACACTCTTTAAAGTGTTTTCGAGTCTTCAAAATGATTTTTAAAAGTTAGAGCGGATCCCAAAACTCATTTTTATATTTAAGATCTTCCATTTAAAGGGGATTTAAATACTCGTTCAAAACTTAAGGGATCCGGCTTAGTGGTGTATTTTACATTCGCAACGAGGTTGCTGTTTTGAGAAAACATCTTGATTACTTGCCCATCGTTCGGGAAGTAAGTTCATCTATTTGAGTCGGCATAAGCAACATGGGCTCAGTGGGCGTCCATGAAAGTGTAAGTGGCTCAGTGGGAGTCCATCAAATGCGTAAGTGGCTGAGTGGCAGTCCAGCATAAGGTCCTATTGCGGCCAGGGTGATGACCAGTGGGAATTCGTCCATCTACTAGTAGAGAAGGTTACTTATTGGTATCTTTGCCTGATCAGCAAGATATCAGGTTTATGCCAAGGTTTTCTCCTTTCCAAATTCATTGGATATTGCAACTCTGTTTATAATTTTCATAACAGAGGTTTTCAAGGAGTGTATGAAATGTATATATATAGGTGTATATATATATCGGGATTTAATGAAGTATCTCGTAACTTCATTATTTATAATGATATTCAAAGATTGAATCTATTCAAATCTTGTCTTGTAGTCTCATCTATGTGATGAACTTTTGAACTGATTATAACTTGAACGGTGGTAGTTCAAGTAATATTTGGAAAATATATAAGTATATTGGGGTATCTTGTAACTTCATATTTTCAACTTATATCTAGTTAATGATTATCTTATGCATATCAAAGATTTTCAGAAAAACGTTGGGACAAGGGTAGATATATGAGATCACCTTGCAACGATATTTTTATACAGTTATAAACTGGAACTCTGTGTATATTATGCATGAAAGAGGACTTCCAAGATTTTGAAAAGTATATATGTATATATACTGAATATTTTGCGACTTTATCGCATTAAGATATCAAACTTGGTTCATTTCTTTTGACCAAGACTTTCATGAGTACTATGAGAAGGCTCATATATTGTTAATCATTATACATATTATTTTGGTGGGCTTGCTGCTCACCCTTGCTTTCTTCTTTCATCACACAATAACAGATAGAAAAGATGAACAGGACCAAGCTCCCGATTCGCAAGCGGTTAGAAAACGTTATGCAGTCTTCTGAAAGCGTTGATACCGCCGTAGCTGAGGTAGGAGCTACCAATAGGCTAGGTTTTCAACTATTGATGAACCAGACTTATGTATAATATGAATTGTAATAATGGCAAGGAATATGTAAATTTATTCAGAACCTTTTTAAGGTGTAACGGTTTATAATTGTGGAATATAAGGACTTGTGTTATTTTTGAGTGTTCATCTCTGAGACTATAACGTGTGGTGTGTGTGTTTATTGTGGGGTCACAGTACAGAGTAGTTGATTATTTATTAAGATTGGGTGTTATTAAGGGAAATGGAACTCGTGACAACCCGGATCCCCGACCCCGGATTTGGGGGTGTTACAATAAGTCTTTTGGGACCTCATTCATTGCACGGTCAAGTAAGCATCTTTGTTATGTGTTCAATAATAGCGTGAATCCTTGTATAACTCTAGTAGAATGAAGGTGTTATGAGATATTATGGTTTATCGTCTATTCTGTTTATAAACTTGTGATTGTTTTGATGATAGATAAGTTATGATTATTGATCTAGTATCGAGAGTAAATCTGTTAAGCAACCCACACACGCACGTTTCTGGTTTGTGAGTTGGGTTGTGGGATTTATTCGAGCTCTGTTTTGAGTCATTGCATTCTTAGAGACATTGTCTTAATCATTTGGTTATGGCTATTATGAGGGGATTGATGGTATTATCATTTAATTGCATTCACGTAGTTGCATTCATGTATTAGGTTTATTTTATAGATTTGAGTCTGCTTATGCTTGAGGACAAGCATCGATTCAAGTTTGGGGGTGTGATAAGTGGGTTTTATATCTAATTGGAATGTTCATTTCAAACTTAAGTTGGTGTTTTGGACTCAAGTTGTTGGTATTTTTGATGTGTTTTTGTGTTATTGCATTTCAGGCATCAGTTAAAGGAAGAAAGAAGCTTTTCAAAAAATTATGATGAAAAAAGGTCAGAATTGGAAGCCTAGGCCATTCTCAAGTTGTAGAGAATCTTGTTAGCTTCGTGTGGGCAGTTGAATCGCCTAATTCTGACGAGCAGAACTCAAGATATGGTCAAAAGAAGAATTGTTAGAACTTTTCCAGAATGTCAACGCGGCCGCGCCAGAACCAGCGCGCCCGCACCGCTGAAATCACTATTTCAGCGCGGCCGCACCCGAAAATAGCGCTCCCGCGCCCTGTTTCTACACCAGAATCCTGATTTTAGTCGAAATTGAAGATCTTGAGAGTTCTGGTCATCCTGGAGCCTATATATATCAATAAAAAGACATTTTTAATGCCAAGGAGACCTGGGAGAGCAATAAGAAGACCTAGAGAACACGAGACGGCTACGGAGAAGAATACTTTTGTTTTCTTTGATTTAGGCGATACTTGGATGCTTGTTTTCGATTTGTCTTTGAACCCTAGTACTCTTATATTGTTTATTATCATGCTCTCATCGGAACCCGCATTGATGATGAGTCTGATTATGGGCTAATTGTTATCGTGGGGTTCTAAAGGATTTACTTATGGATTTCTATAGTTAATTTGTTTCAATATCTTGGTGTGGGGTGATTGATTGATATCCTAGTATTGGTTGTGCTTATTCGTCTTATATGTGTAGCAAACATATAAGATAGCGTGTTAATCTCTATTGAAGCGAACGTGAATATAGAGATTTAGAACTTGCCATGCTAGCATAGGTTCATGTATAATTTGGTATGCATACTTCGTAGGTAATTTTAACCATCTTACTTGCCCTATATAATCACAATAGATAACTTGCACATTAAACCTTTATGTTCTCAAATTCTATAGACATATAGGGTCTCAACATAATTGGTGTCTATTCAGCTTATATCTCTTTTGTGGATGTCTGGTAGTAGGGTATTCGTACAACGACAGTTGGCGTTTGCTAGTTTCGTGTTATCAGATTAGTTGTCATCACCATCACATGCTAAGGTTAAGAACAATGGCTTTGAATGAAGTAATAATGAAGTAAGAATCTCATGTTTGTCTCATATAAGTAATTCAACCTTAATTCTCTTAGTTAATGTTATTTAGTATAATCTCTTAGTTTAATCAAAACCCAAATTGTTATTTGTCTTAGCATTGAATGATAGCCATACCATTGTTGCATAAGTGCGTAATCTTAAATTAACCAAAGAGTCTCTGTGGGAATGAATTTGATCTAAATCTTATACTACTTGCGAACGCGTATACTTGCGTGTATTATTAGCGCGTGTTAATGTCCTAACAGAGAGACACAAGATAGGCTTCAAGGAGAGCTTTGGTGCTCGGATCTATAGTAGCTTGGATGGCTGATTGAGTCTGATTGATGAGTTTGAACATTGTGTGAGTGAAGTAATTATAGCTATAATCCTTGCTTAGCATCCATGTTGGAGTTTGAGTAGAAGAATTAGGGCCTTCATCTCCCCCTAAGTTCCTGTCACCCTCATCCACATAGCTTTCACCATCACTTTCACTATCATCATACTGAAAACTTTCACCGGTATTAGAAGGTAGAGAGGATTAAGCATCTTTGGCCATTTGCATTGATGTTGTTGTGTGTACTAGATTAAGTGCCCTCTCAGCCTCCTCATTTCCCTGACCAGACAATTATTGATAGGTTGTAATAGGGTGAGTAAAAGTCTTATCATCTAAAGAGATAGAGTCTATAGCCTCTTTTTTCAGCATCACTGACAATCATTGACTCACTTGCAATGGCTTACATCCTTATTTCTCCTATACCTGCCTTTCTCTCATTTTCTCTCTGTTCTTGCATCAAGGCCTCTTCTTGGCTCAACACCCTCACACCCTCACCTTCACCATCTAAGGTGGTACTCCTCTCATTTACTTTTACCATACTAGAAGAAATAGCATGTGGAAGTTCACTCATTTCCTCTCCTTTTGCCTGAGACCAACTCAACCTCTCACTCAAGTCACTCCCTTTTCTCAAACCTAAGAGTGATTGAATAACTACTAAATCATCTACACTTGTAACTAATTTACATATTTCATGTGGTGCAGTGACTGTCAACGGATAAGAGATATCTGTTGAAGTAGTAGTTGTGGTCATCAACGGATAGCTGCTGTGAAGCATATCCGTTGAAGGGCAATGACTTGTCAACGGATGAAGGATATCCATTGATGAAGTAGAAACAATGGAAATAGGAGTTGTTATGGATTAAAAACTAATATATATAATTGCTGTATTTAGTACTAAGAAACGTGAGCTTCAAGGCTCGATTTGACTGCTCTTGTGTTTCGTGACTCAATCTGCCTTAACAAGATGCCTACGTACCTTGCTGATTGCCAAGGATCAAGTCAAAAATGTAGTTCTGATTTGTGGGGTGAGGTCCCTTATATAGATGTGGGAGTTCTTGAATTGGACTTGGTATTGGAGACTTGGTGGTCAAGTCTCTGAATTAGGATAAACTTAGGAGTCCTAGGGAATAGGAAGTTGATTCCTTATCCCATGAGGTTCCTTGGAGGCCAATCTATAAGGATTTATATCCCCACTAGGACTTATCTTAATAGCTGTTTTTCTCCCTTATTTATTAATTACGAAATTAATAAATAATCAGGGTTTTTGGGCCTTCTTTGTTCCATCAGGCCTGATCTGGTCCATCAGGCCTGATTAACATGTTAACCTTTCTGGTCTGAATATCATACATCTTCTTATTGGGCCTAGCAGCCCACACCTTGTACAATTAATAAAATATTTAATTCTACAATCAGGATTTATTTATCCCTATCATTTGCCCCCCAACTTTTGGGAAACATTGATTAGGTTTCGCAGAAGTTAAGTCTATTCATTCCCTTACAGGGTTTCGTTTTTGCGTAAAGTGTGGAGCGACCTACACGTTTACAACGATTTTTCCTTTTATTCAGGAATTATCTTAATTTTCAGGGATCTTTCCCTTAATTCTAGGATTTTTCCTTATTTTCCTGGATTTTTCCCTTAATTTCTGGGATTTATCCTTAATTTCCAGGAATTTTTCCCTTTATTCTGGGATTTTTCCTTAATTTCCTGGATTTTTCCCTTAATTTCTGGGATTTATCCTAAATTTTCTGGATTTTTCCGTTAATTTCTGGGATTTATCCTTAATTTTCTGGATTTGTTCCTTATTTCTGAAAATATTAATATTTTTCAGAAAATATTTCAAGGAATTTCCTTAATTTCTGGGATTTATCCCTAATTTTCTGGATTTATTCCTTATTTCTGAAAATATTAATATTTTTCAGAAAATATTTCAAGGAATTTCCTTATTTTCTTTCCTTTCTCTCTTTTTTTTATACAGATTTCGACCAGGAATCCTATTCGACCAGGATCCTGGTCGAATTAACCTTCATTCAGCTCTGGTCGAAGGCTTTTCGAGGAGAATTCATTCGAGCAAGAATCCTGGTCGAATTTCGGCCAGGATTTATCTCCCTTTTTTAAAAAAAAATATTTCAACCAGGAATTTTCGACCAGGAATTTTTTCTATTTCGGTTAAGATTTTCAGTTAGGATCTCCATTTTTTGACCGAATTAACCATCATCTCTTGCCTTGGTCGAAGCTATTTCGAGCAGGATCGGTTCGACCAGGATTTTATCTTGTTTCCTGGTCGACAGGGTCAAGGAACAAGGTCAAACACTATTCTGGCATTTTGGTCGAAGAACAATCATTTTCGACCAAGAATTTTGGTCATAATTCCTCTCTTGACCGAATTAGCTTCTTTTATCAGCCCTGGTCGAGGGAAATTCGACCTTAGACCATTCGACCAGGATTTCTCTGTGTTTTCTAGTCGACAGGGTCAAGAATATATACATAAATATTTTTTTTGTACATACTTGGATTTAGGCCCTTAATGCTGGGCTAAAACTTGGGCCCATTTTAACTGGGCTTATTTTCTTGTTGGGCCTACCCTTAATTCTGGGCTTCAATAGAAAAACCTTGGACCCATTTTTCTTGGTCCAGCTAGGTTTTGCAATTGGCCCATTATTTTAACTGGGCTCCCTTTCCACCCTTTTTTTCTTAAACACCATTTGTGCCTCAAACAGGGCTTTTTAAACACTTGGGCCCTTAACTGGGCTTGATTTTTTCTAAAATTGGGCCCTTTTTCTGAGCTGGGCTTTTATTTTCTAAGCCCAAATTCCAAATTCTTCTAGGGTTTTTCTGGATTCTTCCAGATTCTTCAAAAACTCAAGTTTTTTCTCTTGAATTTTCCAGGAGTTTCCTGGATAATTCCAGAACCTTCTAACTTTTGGGCCCAAATGGGCTTTTTAAGGCCCATTATCCCCCTTCCTTGGCTATATAAAGGTGGGGTGAGAGTTTGATTTCTCCACACCTCTCATTTCACCTCTCTACTCATTCTACAACTTCTCCTCATCCTTCCTCCAACCTTCTAACTTTTCCTCTCTCAAATCTCCTCCTTTAGTTTTCCAACCTCTCCTTCAGGCTTTTTCCAGCTTACTAATGGCTGACAAAAATTCCGAGAGGGCGGCAAAGATAGCCTCGGCTTCAAAACGAGGTAAGGATATCGAGATCCGTTCTTCGTATATGTCTTTAATCGATATGATTAACACTAGGGGGGATGACTATCCCTCTACTGCACATCTCGATTCTTTTAATCATTGTAATACTTGGCATAACATAGATTTTGATAAACTAAATGCACGTTATAATGTCCTTCCTCCTCTTAGATTAGTTCCAGTCTCTGGTGGTGACCGTACTTGCCACTAGAGACCTGACACTCTCTTTATTTATACAGATGCCCTTAATGCTGGGCTTAGGTTTCCTTTCCACCCTTTTATTCCTCATCTTTTAGCTGATTTACAAATCAACCCGTGTCAGCTTCCTCCAAACGCTTGGAGGAACATTTTATGTTTTATGGTCTGCTGCCTTAGGGAGGGTTTTCCCTTTTCTGGAGCTGTTTTTAGGAAGGTCTTTCAGTGCTATAATAGCTCTTCCAGTATTTGTGGTTGGGTCTATGTTAAGCAAAGGCCCAAAAGTAAACATATCTTTAACAGCGCCTCCATTCCCGATAACAACCAAAATTGGAGGAATAGTTTCGTTGGGTTACGTTGGGAGAATGGTGGCTGGGGCACACTCTTCCGATCTTCCTTCGGGAAGGTCAGTGATGGTAGCCTCAAATCCATTCACTTAACTCCTGAGGAAACTATTATTTATAATGGGCTTACTCAGGACGACGGCACTACTACCAGCTGGACTCTCTTAGAGGAGTTCTCCCTCATTCATGTGGGACTATCCTCTGTTTCTCAACAGGGTATTTTTCTTCCCTTCTCAACTTTATTTCATTTCATGCATTATTAACATCACTTATTTTGTTTTTTACCTTATTTTGCAGTTGCTAAGGAGATTAACGAGGACAATCTTTCTCCTGTTGAAGAGACTGCTCGGATGAAAAAAGCTCGCTTGTAGGCCTGGACACCCGCGGGAAGGCCACGGAGCCTAACTTCTTGAGAAAACACAAGGAGCCTATGGGAGAGGCTTCAATTGAAGGAGCTGAGGGCCATAGTGCTCCTATCACTACTGCTGCCCCTGCTGCTGCTGCCACAGGCACCTTCCAGCCTCTCTGGGGATTCCGCCGAGGGGATACCGTGGTTGGTTCCATGAAGCATGCTTGGGATTGGTCCTACCATAGTGTGACTCCCAAGGATTTTACTGACGTGGTGGCCACCTCTGACCTTGAGAGGATTAAGCTCATGGGAGCTCAGTCTCTGGCTTCGGTATGCCTCTTCTTTTTTTGAACTAACCTTTCTTTCCTGTAGCATTCTCTTGCCTTATACTTTGTTAATTGCTTTATTTCAGTCTAACACCTATTTTCAAGGCACTGTGAGGCAAGCCGGGTCATGGAAGCGGGCTTCCGATAAGGCCAACAATGCCCTCAGGAGGCAACAGAAGAAGTATGCTACTCTGGAGAAGAAGTTCAAACGCAAGGAGGAAGAACTCGGGGAGTCTAACGCCGAGCTGGTGGTACTTCGGGTGGAGAAGGACAAAGCTATAGATAACTACCTGGACTCGGAGGAGTTTGCCCAGTCCATGAGGATTAGGGATGACTCAGTCTTTCCCGGGTTTTTTAGGACTGGTTGGGACATGGCCCTTGGGACCGTGAACGATGCTTGTCCTGATATTAACCCGGAGGATTATGTCTGCCCTGATGACGAGGCTTTGCTACAGAGGTTTCGTACCCGAGTAGTTATCTCGGATCGTGTTCCTCAGGATCCGCTCCTTCCTCCTCCCGAGTCTTCTTCCAGGCCTACTGAGGACGATAGCTCTTCCTCCTCCTCCGAGACGACAGAGACATCTAGCGAGAGCGAAGGGGATGATGATATGGATGCCGAGGGCACCTCAGCTCCTTAGAGCTTCTTCAGCCCTGCGTGGCTTGTTTTCTTTATCTTATTTTCAAGACTTTATTTATCGAACTCTTGTAATATTTATCCGATCTACTTTATTTATCACATTCTATGCTTGCATTTCACACATTTGGTTTTCCTTGCATTCAAACATATCTGGAAAACTTTATGAATTTCCATAAATTGTTTGGGATTCATCCCTTACACAAGTCTTAATAAACTTCAAAGTAAAACTAGAACATATAAATCCTAAGCAAGCAAAGCTTCAAGGTGCTTTTCAACCTACTCGCCATCTTGACAAGTGAGAATCGTATCCAACTGCCCTACACATAGTAAACCTTCAGGTTTTGTGCATGCCAAGTTCTCGGAACTTCAAAACCATCCATAGTCTCTAGCTTGTAGGTTCCTCTACCTTGAACACTCTTGACTCTGTACGGCCCTTCCCAATTCGGGGCAAGCTTCCCTTTTTGTCCTATACCAGATGCTTCTATCTTCCTCAAGACTAGGTCACCTTGTTTGAAAAACCTTTCCTTAACCCTTAGGTTATAGTAGAATGAAGCCTTCTTCTGATACTCTACTATCTTTGCATGTGCCCCATCTCGCACTTCATCGATTAAGTCCAGAGCCAACCTTTGTCCTTCCTCATTTTCCTCAGCATTGAAAGCCTGAATCCTTGGAGAGGAATGTGATATCTCCACGGGAACTACTGCTTCTGCCCCATATGCCAACATGAAGGGAGTTGCTCCTGTCGTGACTCTACAGGTAGTCCTATAGGCCCATAATATGGGAAGTATCTCATCCACCCAATTATTTCTTGACTTCTCAATCCTCTTCTTTAGTCCATCCAGGATTATTCGATTTGCTACCTCCGCTTGCCCATTGGCTTGTGGGTGAGACACAGAGGTGAACCGTAACTCAATTTCATTTTCTTTACAGTACTTCTTGAATTCCTCGTTGTTGAATTGTGTTCCGTTATCAGTGACTAGGATACGGGGAATTCCATACCGGTACATAATATTTTCCCACAGGAATTGTGCAACCTGCTTAGTTGTGATTTTGGCCAAGGGTTTGGCTTCAATCCACTTGGTGAAATAATCAATGGCTACAATCAGAAACTTCCTTTGTGTCGTGGCCATGGGGAAAGGCCCCAAAATATCCATTCCCCACATAGCAAAGGGAATGGGCGAGTTGATAGAGGTCAGCATCTCGGGGGGTTGTCTAACAACAGGTGCATGCTTCTGACAGCGATCACACTTCATCACATATTCTTTGGCATCAGCCATCATTTCTGGCCAATAGAAGCCTAAACGGGTTACCTTATGAGCCAAGGCCCTGCCCCCCAAGTGTTGTCCACAAATACCTTCATGCACTTCTTCAAGAGCCAAGCGTGCCTCATCGGGCCTGAGACACCTTAAATAAGGAACCACGAAAGATCTTTTGTACAGAATCCCATCTATCAAAGAGTACCTTAGTGCCCGAACAGTTAACTTCTGTGCTTTAGTTGCATCGCTTGGCAACCAACCGATTTGAATGTGAGCCTTAATGGGATCAATCCATGACGTCCCCAGGCCTATAGGAGCCACAAGCTTAAAATCTATGCTTCGTGTCTTCAAAACACGGAAGTACACACTCCCTAAACTTTCTTCTATCTCGGATGAAGCAAACTTTGATAATGCATCTTCCTTAGCATTTTCTTCCCTTGGAATGTGCTCAACATGGCATTCATTAAATTGGGTCATTACAGCCCTTACTAGGTGGACATACTTAGCCATCGTATCATCCCTTGCCTCAAATTCTCCCTTTACCTGGGATATGATCAGCTTCGAGTCTCCACGGACCTTTAAGTTTTTGACTCTAAGTGTTCCAGCTAAGCCAAGGCTAGCTATCAGGGCTTCATATTTTGCCTCATTGTTTGTGGTTGGGAAGTCTAGCTTCATAGGATACTCAATTAAGAACCCATCAGGGCTTTGTAAAACCAATCCTGCTCCATTGGAGTTTGTTTTTGATGCTCCATCAAAATAGAGAACCCAATATTCTTTCTCCTTATCAACCCCCTCTTTGTCCCCATTATCGACTCCCTTATCTTGAGGTATGGTATCTTCCTGCCCCCCGACTTCTTGGTTGGGGATGGTACACTCCACCACGAAGTTAGCTAGCGCCTGGGCTTTTATTGCCGTTCGTGGCTTATACTTGAGATCGAACTCTCCCAGCTCTATTGCCCACTTAATCAATCTCCCACTTGCCTTGGGACTGTGAATGATATTTCTCAGTGGCTGATTTGTTAGCACCTCAATTTGATGAGCCTGAAAGTAGGGACGCAGCTTTCTTGAAGATATTACCAAGGCTAAAGCAAATTTCTCAATAGTTGAATAATTCAACTCAGCTCCATGTAGAATTTTGCTTACATAGTATACAGGTTTCTGGATTTTCAATTCTTCCTTAACCAACATAGCGCTCAAAGCACTTTCTGAAACGGCTAAGTACAAGAATAAAACTTCATTCAAAGCTGGCTTGGCCAACAACGGGGCCTGGGCCATATACTTCTTTAACTCTTCGAACGCCTTCTGGTTTTCCTCATTCCATACAAAGTCCTTGATGTTCTTTAGTGACTTGAAGAATGACAAGCACTTGTCCCCTGACTTGGAGATGAATCGTCCTAGCGCAACAACCCTTCCTGTGAGTTTCTGAACATCCTTGACGGTTGTTGGTGGTTCCATGTCCAGAATTGCCTTTATTTTGTCGGGGTTAGCCTCTATCCCTCTCTTGGAGAGCATCAATCCCAAAAATTTTCCAGATCCTACTCCGAAAGCACATTTTGTAGGATTTAACATCATCTTGTGGTACCTCAGGACCTCAAAAGCTTCCCTCAAATGGGTTATATGATCAGTCTTTGCTAGACTCTTGACTAACATGTCATCAACATAGACTTCCATAGTCTTACCAATAAGGTCCTTAAAAATTTTATTTACCAACCTTTGATAGATGGCTCCTGCATTCTTAAGACCAAATGCCATAACAAGATAACAATAAACACCAAAGTCAGTGATGAATGATACCTTTGGAATGTCATCCTTGTGCATCTTAATCTGATTGTATCCGCTAAATCCATCCATGAAACTCAGCATCTCATGCCCAGCAGTGGCATCAATCAAAGTATCAATCCTTGGCAACGAAAAACAGTCTTTAGGGCATGCATCATTCAGATCAGTGAAGTCTATACACATCCTCCACTTTCCATTAGCCTTCTTCACCATTACAGGGTTTGCTAACCATTCCGGAAATTGAATTTCCTTAACGAAACCAGCTTCTAAGAGCTTTTCTACTTCCTGTTTTATAGCCTCTTGTCTTTCCGGGGCAAAGTTTCTTTTCTTTTGTTTCACTGTCTTCCTGCTTGAATCCACGCTTAACTTGTGAGTGATCAGCTCCGGGTCTATGCCTGGCATATCAGCTGCTGACCATGCGAACACATCACTATTTTCTTGCAAGAATTTCACCAACTTCCCTCTAAGGGGCTCCCCTAATGTGGCTCCAATGAAAGTCATCCTCTCAGGATTCTCGGGGTCTAAAGGAATTGAAACCAAGTCTTTTGCCGGCTTTCCTCTCTTCTCATCATTTTCTCGAACATCCATATCTTTAATAGGAAGAACTTGCCCCCCGACTCCATCTACCCTCAAAGAGGCCATGTAACAGCTTCTAGCCATTTTTTGATCTCCTCTCTCCTCTCCAATCCCATTTCGGGTGGGAAACTTCATAACTGAATGGTAGGAAGAAGGGACTGCCTTGAAGGCATGTATCCCTGTTATCCCCATGATAGCATTATAAGTTGAGCTAGCCTTTACCACCACAAAGTCCAACATCTGCGTTGCTTGCCTCGGTTCCTGACCTATGGTGGTTGGCAACTTGATTATCCCTTCCACAGGACATTGTACTCCTGCAAATCCATATATCGGCATATCGGTTGGTGTCAACTGGGAGTCGTTATACCCCATCCTTAGAAAGGCGTCATGGAGCAAGATATCTACTGAAGCACCGTTATCCACAAGGACCCTCTTGACCGGGCTATTTCCTATTACCGGTGTTATGACCAGCGGGTCGTCATGAGGAAACTTCATACCCTCTAGGTCAGAATCATCAAAAGCCAATGTTACCCCTGTCCTGGCCCTCTTCGGGGCTTCTCCAACAATATGCATAACCTCTCTAGTATATGCCTTTCTGGAATTTTTGGACAATCCAGCAGCAGTTGGGCCTCCAAAGATCGTGTTTATCACAGGCCCTCGAGGTCGCGGCCCTCCATAAATTGTGTTTATAACTGGTCCTCTAGGCTGGGGGTTTCGCCCCTGATCATCTTGGTCCCTCCTATGATCCTCAAAGTTCTTCCTTCCATTATTATTCCTCTCTCCTCCTTCTCCAGTGTATTTGTTCAATCTTCCTTTTCGAATGAGGAACTCAATTTCATCCTTCAGCTTCCTACACTCATCGGTGTCGTGACCAACATCTTTGTGAAATCTGCAATACTTGCTCTTGTCTAGCTTGGAAGGATCAGCCTTCAGGGGCTTAGGCCAACGAATATCTCGATCTTTCTCGATTTCCATCAAGATCTGGCTTCTAGGAGCATTCAGCTTAGCGTATTCGGTGAACTTTTGCCCAGGTCCTCCCTTCTTGGGGGTTGATTTAGGGTTTTGCTCGGTTCTAGGATACTTGTCCTTAGCGATATACTCCAGATCAGTTTTTCGCTTCTTGCCTCCAGTAGGCTCATTACTTACTACAGTCTTCCTCATGCTTTCTTCAACTTTAATATACTTCCCTGCCCTCTCCTGGAGCTGCAACATGCTTTCAGGGGGACGTTTGGCCAAGGACATCTTGAAAAACTCATCCCTAGTTCCTTGTTGCAGTGCTATCATGGCTACTTTATCATCAAGATCTGGGACTTTTAAAGCCTCCTTTATGAAACGATTCAGGTAATCTCTCAAGGATTCCTTTGCTCCCTGCACAATACTCATAAGAGATGCTGAACTTTTCTCATGGACTCTCCCACTGATGAACTGCTTAATAAAAGCCTGACTTAACTCTCCGAACGACCCAATGGAGTTTGGCGGCAAGCGACTATACCACCTTTGAGCCATACCCGACAGGGTTTGAGGGAAGGCCCGACACTTAATAGCGTCATTCACGGGTTACAGCAGCAGTACATTAGAGAATGTCCTAACATGATTAGCAGGATCTCCCGTGCCATCATAGGCTTTGATAGTTGGCATCTTGAACTTCTCTGAGATATGGGCATTCATTATCTCTTCAGTGAAGGGCGGAGTAGGATCATCAGGATCTCTAAGGGGAAGAAGATTGCTTGGATCAGTTCTTGGGACAACAGCCCTTCTCCGTACCGGACCATCCAGGTCTATGACAGGAGGAGGATTTCTCCCTCTAGGGGGTATCTGGGTTCTGGTGGTCTGGTGCGCCTCCAAATCGCGCCTCAGCCTTTGAATCTCAGCCTCATGAGCCCTGATTCTTTCCTGCACTTCTTGGGGATTCGTCCCTTGGGTGCTTTGAGGGCGTTGGCCTCCAACAGCCATCGGCTCTGTGTTTGCACGCCTCCTTCTTGGGGCTACTTCATCATCTGAAGATTCGGAATCTCTCTCACTGTAAGGACCAGAGAATTCCCGATCCTCGGGGATAGGAGCCAAACCTCGTATATAGGGGGCGATTTCCCTCATGCTTCACTTCGCCCAGCATGTCCACTTCCTCCAACCTCGGGGTAAAGGGGCATCCCATAAGGGGGATTAGTAGTAACAACAGTTGAATATTCATACCCGACGGGTCGAGAATTCACAGGTACATGTACCTGTTGAACTTGAGGATTCGTACCTTGAATAGTCGGGGGAGTCGTCCCTTGTGGCTGAGGCTGAGTTGCCCCTATCTGGACTTCCGCTTGAGTAGATGCATAAGTGGAATGGGGAGGTATCTCCACGGTTGACGAAATCACCTGGGTTGTCCCCGATGGTGTTCCTTCCTCCAGAGCTCTAATTGTTCTCCGTGTTCTCGCCATGGTTGTTGTTGTGCTTCCCACAGACGGCGCCAAATGTTATGGATTAAAAACTAATATATATAATTGTTGTATTTAGTACTAAGGAACGTGAGCTTCAAGGCTCGATTTGACTGCTCTTGTGTTTCGTGACTCAATTTGCCATAACAAGATGCCTACGTACCTTGCTGATTGCCAAGGATCAAGTCAAAAACGTAGTTCTGATTTGTGGGGTGAGGCCCCTTATATAGATGTGGGAGTCCTTGAATTGGACTTGGTATAGGAGACTTGGTGGTCAAGTCTCTGAATTAGGATAGACTTAGGAGTCCTAGGGAATAGGAAGCTGATTCCTTATCCCATGAGGTTCCTTGGAGGCCAATCTACAAGGATTTATATCCCCAATAGGACTTATCTTAATAGTTGTTTTTCTCCCTTATTTATTAATTACGAAATTAATAAATAATCAGGATTTTTGGTCCTTCTTTGTTCCATCAGGCCTGATCAACATGTTAACCTTTCTGGTCTGAATATCATACATCTTCTTATTGGGCCTAGCAGCCCACACCTTGTATAATTAATACAATATTTAATTATACAATCAGGATTTAGTTATCCATATCAGGAGTTGAAACTACTGTTGAATCTGTGGAGATTGATTTTAAGTTTAAGTGCACAGATCCTTCAACAATTTGAGAAAGAATGGGGAGGTGAGCCAACAAATCATCAATAAGATGATGCTCACTTGTTGTAGATGTTGGCTCCTCCAAGAATTTTAAAGATGGCGAATCATGGAATTGATGTGTGTATCATATCCATATACAGAGAATTAGTGGGAGAGTTTTATATGTGTGGTGTTTCGATTATGAGAGAATTTGGCCGTGACTCCACATTTATTGAAGCCACATCAAACTGACTTTGAGATGGTGTTGTAACTGAGTCTTTGACTACAGTTGGCACTGTGTGTGCACCCTGTGACTCCCCCATAGGTTTAGCCTTCTTTTTTCTTATATAAGTTTATGTTTGGTCAGTTGTGTCCCTTCCCCGTTTGGTCTGTGCTCTTGGTTGAGAGCTTGTTTAAATGGCTACATCCTTTTGAGAGGATGTAACTAGTAATGAGCTGATTTCCTTATTAATCACTACGGTCTATTGGGAGACTGTGGTGTGGCTGGTTTGGGTCACACTTTCCTCATTCACCTTATCCTTGGGGTTTCTTTGATGTTCACCCCTTCCCTCACCCAACTCACTACCCTGTGCACTCCCCCCAAGTGAAGTAGTAGTTATTACAACTGATGTCTTTTAAGAGACACCAGGGGTTGGCTTCTTAGATCTGGATTTTGATTTAGGTTTTGTGGCTTGGGTAGTCATCTATTTGGTTACTGCTATAGATGTCATTGCCACAGTTGAAGTTGAAGAATTAATAGGTAGGGAAGAGATAGGAGCAAAAATTGTTACCTCATTTACCTGTGGTTCCCCAAAGATTGGAGGATAGTTGAGGGGCACTTCATTATTGAGGTTGTTTCTGCTTAAATCTGCAAAACCTCTCTTTTCTTGAACCGGACAAGTAAGCTTGTTATTTGGGTTCTCAATAACAAGATCCTCAGAAACATGTTTAGCTATTTTCATGAAAAATGTAGCATAATACACATTTCTAGGTCTTTTCTTTATTTCCCCTAATTTTGACCCTAACTCTAGCATGACACAGTTGCTAAAATTAAAATATTTATTAGTTAGGAGCATGTATTGCATATTAAGAATAGCAGAGGTAATGGTATCAAAGTTGCTAATTTTCCCTGAAAAGACTTTCATAAAAGCATCACACAGAAAACTCCACTATTTCCTAAGACCCTTTCTCCTAATATTACCTAAGCTAGCGGTATCAAGAGAATAGCCCATAAAATTAAGTAGGTAAACTACATTAGTGTCTGTGTGTGGAACAGTTGTGTTATTTTCAGGCAATTTAAAACATGTTTAAATTGCATCAGAATTAATACAATAATTTGTACCTTTAAGAGTAAAGGTAATAGTCATGTTTTTGGAGTTGAAAACAGTAGTTGTCCATAGTTCCTCCACAACTTCACAGTAGATTGTTGAGGACTCAAGCATGGAATACTTCAATTTGCAGTTGCTAGTGACGTCCATCATTTGGTGATAGTCTTCCTGAGCAACGTTTTTGTCCACCAAAACCACGAAGTTATTCTTTTCGTACATATACCCATACTAAGACATGATTTTAACTACTAGATCCATTGATGCTAGGTTGAAGTTATATAAAAAGCTAAAGGCTTTTGGGGAGAAAGAAGGTTGAATTTGCCTTGAGTAATTGAGAGAAAGATAAAATTAAGATCTGTAATTGAAATAGGCTTTTATACTTTCTCAGAAAAAGATAAATAAATAATTAAAAGCAAAATAAACAACCAATGAAAATTGCCAAAAATAACCATTTAAAAATAAAGTAGACTATAGAAATTATAAAATTATCCATCGATATATACATACACAACTATAAGTATCGATCAACGGATAGCACTTAGAATCAACGGTTATAATTGACCAACGGATATTATTCATCAACGGATATGATTAATCAACGGATATCATATATGCCATTATTCATTGAAGGATAATATATATCCAGAAATATTTTGACTGTCAACGGATAGTTCTTATCCGTTGATAAACTCAACTCATCAGTATTCTTTAGTAAATCCTGAATAGTGTTTATCTATAAGAAAGTCAAATTCATATTTGGCTGCATAAAAAATTGTGCAGTCATCAAAAAATAATGAATTAAGAGTAATTTAACATACCTAACTCACTTACCAACCTAGTAAAAGTTGATTCATCACGTGGCTTGGTAAAGATGTTTGCCAGTTGTTGCTCACTTGAAACAAGATGTAGTTCTATTGTACCATTCATAACAAGATCTCCTATAAAGTGGTATTTGATGTCTATATGCTTTGTACTTGAATGCTACACAGGATTTTCAGTGATGGCAATGGCACTCGTGTTGTAAAAGAATATTGAAATCTTGTCCATATGTAGACCATAATCTAAAAGTTGATTTCTCATCCATAAAATCTGTGCACAACAGCTACCAGCAGCAATATATTCAGCTTTAGTTGTTGAAGTAGAAATTGATTTATGTTTCTTACTGAACAAGGACACAAGCTTATTTCCTAGAAATTGACAGGTGCATGTAGTACTTTTTCTATCTATTAGGTCCGTAATCAACTGTAGATATGGCACCCTCCAAACCCGGGTCAGAAGTTTGGGGTCCACAACACATGTACAATATAAACCTGTATAGGAAATATTATTTACAATGACCCTGTTTCACATAACCACGGATCGCAACAGGTTAAAGTATGAAAACAAGACACAATCTTAACCTTTATTACATCGTACCAAATCCCAACTAATTTAACTTACAATTGATAATAAAATCATTCTTACAATCTGACTATCTCTATACCGCATGAAGCTTCTGCTAGTTCGATTCAACTCAACTGGAACCTTAGCCCGCACTTTGGACTGAGGAACTTCACTATCATCCATATTCTTTTCAACTGTAAAATATATAAAAGAATCGCAAGGGTGAGCTAACTAGCTCAGCAAGTCATAATAGTGATAACTGAGGGTAAACAATGATCAATGAGATGATTCAAAGGAATCAAGTTTCTTTTTAACTAATCATTAGAATTGAATATTCATTTTAAGTTTTAAAAACCAAGGTTAGGCTGCTGATCAGTCACGCACTAATCCCGAGCAAGCACACAGCACAGCTCTAATTACTGGATCCAAGGCACACATTGGCCTAACTTGACCATTGGTATGGTCTGACCACGAATCTGGTCCACATATATAAAAACTATCCGATCCTAAAGTAGTTCAATATGATAACAATATGATTCAATAAAACAAGATCATAATCAATAATGGTTAGACATTTGCATAAAAACGTAAGGAAACTCATGGACATCTCAAGGGTATATCAGGGTATGTATAAGAAACGGTTTTCCAGTTTGTAAAATGATCAGATATTGGACCAGTCATGATTTTTCAGGTATAGTTCTTTAATATTATAAAGAATAGTTGAGGTATAGAAATTTTTGTGTTTTCAAACAATTGTGTTCCAGTGTTGGTGTTTGGTAGTTATACATTTGGGGAGTAGTATCATATTTGGGTGGTTTGGTATCTGAAAATCAATGAAGGATGGTTTACAAAGAATAAGGCTTATGGCTCAAGACCAAGAGAAATCAGGATTCAAGGTTAAATAGTTTAAAACACTTGCAATACAAAACAGGAGTTGTTTTAAATAATAGCGACATGTTATGAAATAGTTCAAAAATAATTGCAGTATATCTTGAAGAAAAGTTCGGAAGTACTTGCCTTATAAGGCTTTACAACTGTTACTGATCAACTCTGAGCCGACTCTGCTGCTCAGGCTCTAACGTCCAACCTCTAGATCCCATTGGATTTGACTTCTACACTCAGGTCTTTCTATTGAGACTCTACTGAGCTCATCGACTGACCACTAGGTTATCTTTAGTCCATCGTCCACTTTCAAGTTCCCGACTATAACCTACAGGGTCGAAATATCCTACGTTAGACGTCTAGGTATGCTTGACATATCCTCTATACTAATTCTTACCCAACGATATTTAAACCCAATTCGTAATTATTCATATTAGAATAACACGGTCAACAATTAGGGTTCATATTCTCGAAATCGGTCCAGTGTTTGTTTTTAGAAAGTACGTATACTCGTCATTTTTCAAAATTAGGGTTACTGTGTTTTGGACAAAATATACAACACAACATATAATCAGGTATCGTATAAAATATACGTATAAGTATTTACTTATACTCGCTTGACGTCCCGATAATCTTCGGATACGCTCCCGTATTTCCGTAATTCAGTTTCCCGGAAATCGGGCAGCGTTCCCTTTGTTTATTGGACTACTCGTCGAAACATCATCGACGTCAATAACAACAAATCACAACCCAGTCACCACAACCAACATTTATAAATTCCCAAGCACCAATTTAATACTATTATTAATTATCGTTCGCACTTTACATTTAATTCACATTTTATTTTCATTTACTAATTTAGGACTCAAAATATAATCATCATAGTCCACCGTCGGCTCGCCGAGGCTCATCGCCGACGGTGGCGAAAATTCGCGGGTGCCCGTGTTCGTCGGGTTTCCATCACAAATTTCCACCGATTATTAAAAATTTCCACCCGAAATTCATTTCTTCTTCTTTTTTTTATATCATGAATGTTAATCAGTTATAACCTGCAAAATAACAAAATAGTAAAATAAATTTTTAGCCATAACCGAACCACATCAGCAATAACAGTCACCAGCAACGAAGCCACACGCGTGAAACGCGCCGTCAACACACACACCCAATTTACACACATGCACACATGCAACACACTGTACATCACATAGCACACACCTATATATACATACGCATATATATATATAGAATAAGCAGGAACAAGCTGAAGAACGAAATTAAAACCAACCGGAGAATAAGCCGGAAAAACAAAAGAAAGAATCAAGGCGGCGAATAGGGGCAAGAAACAGCCGGAAATTATCGAGGTGCAGGCGCCAGAGGAACAAGGAAAGAAACAGGAAACAGGAGCGGGAGAGATTGAGAACAGGGAGGAGGGACAGGGAATCGAGATTGAGAGAATAGAGAGAGAGAGCCGAGAGAACAGAAAATGAGAAATTAATACGACTGTGTTGCTGTGTTTGTGGGTATTGTGTTTACCCGATAAGATTTTAATTTTTATTCCCCACCCTCTGAAATGATGCCGCGAATCAGCTGATTATGCCACGTGTCCCTTTTCCTGTTCTCACAGCCCTATTTTGTCCCGTTTTTACAAATTTAACGAACCATCGCATAAATAAAATAACCCCGAAAATTCCAAATTAATTCTAAAATATCACAAATAATTCAAAGTTATTAAAAATAAATTTTCCATAATTTTAAAAGTATTTTTGAAACGCAACTTATACCCGCATTTCACAATTAACGAACCGAGCTGCACTTAAAACAATTTCAGAAAATTACGAAAATAGTTTCAAAATATTACCAATATCCCGAAGTTTATAAAAATGAAATTTTCAAAATTTTAGAACAATTTTCGAAGTGCACTTTATACCCGCTTTTAACAAATAACTGAAATAACGTGCGGGTGAAATTAATCCCGAAAATTTCCAAAATAATTTTAAAATTCTCAGAATATTCCAAACTTAGATAAATATGAGTTTCATAATTTTTGAAGAATTTTAGAATTAAATATGGATTTTACCATTAAACATACTCAGAAAATCATTTAAAGATAAATAATTAATGAAATATTGATTTCTCAATTTTATAAAATCCTAAAAATAATTATTATAATTATAAAATTATAAAAACAATTTTAGAAATGTTCCCAATATTTATGCAAATAAATTTGCACTAAATCCACTTTTGAAAGTGAAAATAATTCAATATGATCCCATAATTAATCGCACGGACAACCCGGTACACTATAAATCATATATGGATAATAATCAAACAATACATAGCGGTCAAAACCAGCACACATATTTTATTTATTTAATAATTTCCATAATTTCACAATTAAATAATTCAAAAAGATTACACGAGTCGTTATATCCTTCCCCCCTTAAAAAGATTATGTCCTCAGAATCTGGTCTAGTTACACAAGTGAGGATATTTGTCATGCATATCTGACTCTAATTTTTAAGTAGACCCTTCTACTCGAGGGTTCAAACGTACTCACAATAGGTATGCACTCATTTCCAAGGACTTGCCTTTGACGATCAAGAATTTGGATTGATCACTATATGCAGAACAACTTGGACAAGAGCCCCCTCGGCTCCTGATCAATCACTTAATTCAAACCCAATACTTATCACTTTAACATTGACAAGTAAAATACATTAGGTGTACACACGGGTGTGACGATCATATCATTTATGAACAACTTTATCTATATTTATCAATACCTCGAATAGTTCACTAATTTTAGGACTTGGCTTGTCCCTTCTACTTAAACTTATCCAATCTCTTTCAAGAAGACACTTTTACTAACACTACTGGTCCTATTTCTATACTCATACTCTCTCTCAATATAATTTCGTCTTCTTTCTTTGTCTACTCCGAGCTGCTTTAACCAATAGCACTACGCTCTTGGTGTGTAGAATTAACTCAGAATTTAACAACTTCCTTTCTCTTACTTTATCTCAATAAAAATGGGGACCTACACTCGCGTTCGCATGAAGCTTGGTAAAGTAGCATTCCAAAGCTGACATCGATGATAAATAATCATTCCAGTGTTTTCTTAAAAACTCAATCTCTCAATATATCTTACAGTTCCTGAATCACTTTCGTACTTCGACTCTCCGTTTAAGGATGATAGGCGGTGCTCATTTTCAACTTGGTTTCCAAACATTTGAACATCTCTTACTCTTTTCCATCAGTTAAGGCTGAAAAGTAATCTCATTTTTTCATGTACTGCTATTTTTAAATATTTGAACTTCAGATTTCACTCTTTTCAATTCGTTTATTAACTCCTTGGTGGTCTTAATTACATCCAATCCTTTCTGTCGTCCTAAAACATCCGTTATCATACGGTTTTGCTTAAGTGGTTGTTAATGGATTAATTCAGAATCTTTTGTTAGCCTTGGTCAAAATTTCATTCTTGAAGACTCAACGTATAGTTGCTTTCCTTCTGATCTTTGGAGAAAAATCCTTAGGCATCCCACGCGGACATTCTTATTCCTTGAGTAGCTGAGGATGTTATCAATAAATACAGTTTGCTTATCCAAGTACTCCTTATTCACCCCGTTCCTTAATTCCTTATAGCCACTTGATACACTCATCATTTCACATAATATCACCAGAGCTTGTAATGCTCTTAACTCACTTTAATCGTAATCTCTGATACTTTCTCAGGCTGGATCTTAAGTTAATCCTCGAGATATAATATATTGCTTGAATTAGGTCTCGTAGGAAATTAATTTTTTATAGGGGTCACTTATTCTTATTCGTTGTTTTGCTACACTCCCACTTCACGATTCGCCTCTTGTAAATTCAGTTCCTGGGTCTGCCTTATCCACTAGGCTTTCCAATACTTTATCTTAACTCTTTGACATGTCCAACACCTCCTGATCTATCTTGAAATTTCCTTCTTATACTTGGTTATCACTATTTTTCTTTAAATTTCCATATATTTTGACATCTCTTCAATAACTTAAATACTTAATATTGTGAATTCCTTGTGGGATCTCATTTCTTAATTCTTCTACTTGTAGCATCCAAGTGCTGGAAGAAAAATCTGGAGATATCGTGATCGTTCTCCTGGGCGCATAAATTTCCTTTTTCTAACTACTAACATCGTGATCCATTATCTTTTCTTAACATCTTATCTTCCCTTCACAACTTCAATTGAAAGGTTACACTATCCATCTTTCTTCCTTTTGGATTATGAACTTTAGCTTCCAATTCCAACTTCCAAAATTCTATAGTTAATTCCTCTGGTGCAGTCTCTCTGTTCTTCTCTCCTCTTTGCTTATCGCTTGCCACTACATTTGCTTTCCCTTGTGAATGCATACTTCAAACTCTTATGGTCCGTATAGATCTTACATCTTTCTCAACATTTATCATGTTTTTCCCAATCTTTTAAAACAAATATTGGTACTGTTAGTCCCAGTTATGATTAGGATACTTCTGCTCATAAGGTTTCGGTTGCATATACAATAACGTTATCGTGCTGCATCAGCACACATCCTACTCCCTTATGAGAAGCATCACTATAACTACCATACCCCCTTAATATTCTCGAAATGATGAAGTAGGTGCTGTAAGCATTCTCTCCTTTAACTCCTTAAAAATTTCTTTATCATTTTCCCTTTCATATAAATTTCTTGCTTTTCCTGGTTAGCTTCGTCGAAGGCGTTGCAACTTTTAAGAAATCTTGAACCAATTTTCAACCAGTCCAGAGTAAAACTTTTTACTTTTGTTGGTGCTTTTGGCCTTCCTTCATAGTAACTTTAATTTCTACTGGATCTCTTTTGATCTTCTCCACATTGACTATTTAGGCTAAGACTATATTTCATACAACTTCTTTCTTCTCTAACTTCCCAGTTATCCTTAAATGCTTTGCATGGGTCTCCGTTGAATTTAAGCGTTACACTACAGCTTATCCAGATATTCTTTAAAGTTTCTGTCCATCAAGTTCAAATATTACTGGTATATTGGTTGATCCAAATGACAATATGAGAACAATTTCTGAAAATTATCTTTGATATATCCATAGGTTTAATCTTCAATTGGTGAAATACCAAGTCTTAAATTAGTCTTATAAAAGTACTTTGCTTCTTTCGTTTGATCAAACAAATCATTGGGCCGAGGTAACAGATACTTATTCTTAATAGTAGACTTGTTGAGCTTCTGTTAGTTGACGCATAATCTCCTACTTCCATCTTTCTTATTAACAATTAGTACTGGTGCACCTTATAGGATATGCTGGGTCTAATCGCTTCTTCTTCGAATATCTCTTGCGTCTACTTTGCTAGCTTCCTTATTTTAACTGGTGCCATTTTGGGTAAGGTCGTAGTCACTGGCTTCATCTCAGACGCTAAGTCAATCGCGAGCTTCCTTTCTCTATCGGGAAGAAATGTTGATAACTTATCTAAAACATATCTTGAAACTCCTTAATTGCTATAAAATCTTCAAATTTTGTTTGCTTCTGACTTTTATGTATCCTGTAATCACCATAATGCTCATATCTTGATCATCATAATCATCATTAACAAATTCTTTACCTTCTTTCATCTTCTAAACCTCCTCACCTTCTCATTTGGCATCCTCATAATTATCTTTTCGTCACGACGGTCTGTCTGGACACCACACTTTAGTAGTCAATCCATTCCTTAGAACAATATCAAATCTTCTTATCTTCCAGGATATCGATTCTGCACAACTTATTGCCAGGAATCTCAATTTCACCATTGGTACTCACTTATTTAATAATTACACGTTCTTGACTTGCTAGTCCTTTAATCACAATCTTGTCAATTCAGCAGGGTAATTCATCTTATCAACAAAACTTTGAGATAAACAATTAAGTTTCTCTCACGTCTTTTAATACTTTAACGCATAAGGTATTTATCATAATTATTCACGTCACCGCATACGTATTCTGAATAACCTATTTCACAGGCAATTCATAAACTATCGTTCTTGGAAACGTATTCCTTATTGGAGTAGATTCCCTTGACTCTTAGTGGTCCCTTTACTGGGGCTAGTGATTTGCAATCCTCGTCATGTGCCCGTGTTTCCTTTCCATGCATAAGAGGTAGATGGAACTTCGTCCGCTTGATTCAGGATACGTTGATTTCTGCTTGAAAACCTCTTGCAAAGAATGACAGTACAACAAAACGACTAGAAGAATTCAAAATTCAACAAGAATTAGAGTTGAAAAGAAAGAAGAAGTAAGGATTTGAATATGAATGAGACAACCATATTGGTACTTAAGATGGCCAGTCTTTCGTACCATATGGCATACAGCACATGATTAGGTGGCGTCCCACCCGACTCTTCGTCATTCTGACAAAGTGTCTCACCATAACACTGCTTGTCCCAACAAGAAAGCAAAACTTGAGGAAAGCAAATAAATTTGAAAGGAATGGAATATCCTCCTTTTTGATATCATCATAAAGAATTAAGAAAAGAAGTTCATACATTTTTACGAATTAAAAAGGAATATACGCGATAATATTGAAGACAAGAACGATACCATTGGTTACCATCCATATTTCATTTGTATTCACTTTTCGAGCTTGTTCGATCATATCCCAATTGCATCATATAACAACATTAGAAAGTCCGCTGAAATGTCTTCGTAACCAAGCATTATAATGAATTCTTACTTGCTAAATTTTGCATCTTTAACATCGCACTTTCACGTATAATACCTTAACAATTCGATCATAATGGCGTTCCTACCTGGTAACTTCGAGATTCCTCTTTTAATTTAGAATAACCACGTACCATTCGACATAACGATCCTTTTGTTAATAATATTCTGCTTTTAGAGAGGTCTGGAAATTTTTCCAATCTTCTTCGATCACGCTCCAGCTTTTGTTAAATCAATGAATTCTTCGAACTCTAATAGTCCTAGTAATTGAAAGTATAGTTACTCTGTACGCTGATTCCGTTGTAAATTTTATCAAATAATACTTGCACTTTACTATTAGGAAAAAAAATCAACTTTTTCATAATCATAGGTTACTTCGTTCTCAAAATTAGCAATACTAAGTCTGAAACAGCATCCTTCCAGGTAATTCGGGCTTTCTAACAAACAAGAAACTCAAATAGTAACTTGACAACCAATGTTTAAAAATCATTTTATTCGAAAAGGCTTTTAGAAATTTGTAAAGGAAAATCTTTTTCGAGAACTTGTTTAAAAAGTTTGGAAAATCACAAACCTAGTTGTCCTTACTATATGAGTTGGTTGTTGTCCTTCCAACCTATAACAAGGTACCAAATTAAAGAAACAATCACGTAGAGGTCCGTTCACTTCAATTTACCTTATCTCCTTCATCGTGTCCACTTACCTTCCTTAATCGACAAAACTTCAATTGTTGTCGCACATTATCTTATTCGTAGCTTTACATCAAGGCTCCCATACTGGTAATACTCCCGATATTACCGTTGCAGTAGTTAAGTAAAACAGGCTATCCAATAGTCAATAAGTCTATTTCACAGAACAAAGTTTGGTCGTATCACATCACATTACTACTTTACATATCGCATTTATCATATCATCATCATTTAATTTCACAAAAATTCCAGGTTTATACTTTTCTCTCTTACTCTTTCAAAATTCATCTAGTTCATAGCATAATTATTCACGGGTGGCTTAGTCACTAATGACTTCTTTTAACCCGATAACAGCTATCCTCTGAAACACTTAAATCTTCTCTCTAAACTTCTTCTCACCTTTATTTATATTTCAAATGCTCACCATTTACTGTAACTCTCGATTTCATCCTCGTAGGTACAATCGCTTCATAGGACAAGTTCTAAATTGGGGGTATAGAACATGATGTAAGGTAAACTAAAGAGATATACTCACAACCAAATGTCCAATAAAATAAAATTAAACAGAGGGAGGTTCTCGAATAGGTAGTCTCGTATTAAAAGGTAGTAGAATAGCGTAGAATAGCTTGAAGAGGTGCAACTATCATAACAGAAGGTAGTGTCATTAATACTGATGGAGGAACAAGGTGCAAATCCAATCTGAGAGAAGATGACGATCCTCGAACGGAAAGCTCCAAATGATCAAATAACATCGGGAAATCAGGATCTGCCATTGCCGTTGTCTGGAAATCATGTCGCAAGATGAGAATCCCAGATCGCAGTACGAACTGTGCCGAAGACCTACTATACCATCACACTGAACCTCACAACGTCTTGTCTTTCTATTTCCTATTCCTAATCCTAACCCTCTACCCAATCCCAATAATCTAGGCTTGTTTCAGTGACTTATAACCTGTAGCTCTGATACCAACCTGTGGCGCCCTCCAAACCCGGGTTAGAAGTTTGGGGTCCACAACACATGCACAATATAAACCTGTATAGGAAATATTATTTGCAATGACCCTGTTTCACATAACCACGGATCGCAATAGGTTAAAGTATGAAAACAAGCCACAATCTTAACCTTTATTACATCATACCAAATCCCAACTAATTTAACTTACAATTGATAATAAAATCATTCTTACAATCTGACTATCTCTATACCGCATGAAGCTTCTGCTAGTTAGATTCAACTCAACTGGAACCTTAGCCCGCACTTTGGACTGAGGAACTTCACTATCATCCATATTCTTTTCAACTGTAAAATATATAAAAGAATCGCAAGGGTGAGCTAACTAGCTCAGCAAGTCATAATAGTGATAACTGAGGGTAAACAATGATCAAATGAGATGATTCAAAGGAATCAAGTTACTTTTTAACTAATCATTAGAATTGGATATTCATTTTAAGTTTTAAAAACCAAGGTTAGACTGCTGATCAGTCACGCACTAACCCCGAGCAAGCACACAGCACTGCTCTAATTACTGGATCCAAGGCACACATTGGCCTAACTTGACCATTGGTATGGTCTGACCACGAATCTGGTCCACATATATAAAAACTATCCAATCCTAAAGCAGTTCAATATGATAACAATATGATTCAATAAAACAAGATCATAATCAATAATGCTTAAACATTTGCATAAAAACGTAAGGAAACTCATGGACATCTCAAGGGTATATCAGGGTATGTATAAGAAACGGTTTTCCAGTTTGTAAAATGATCAGATATTGGACCAGTAATGATTTTTCAGGTATAGTTCTTTGATATTATAAAGAATAGTTGAGGTATAGAAATTTCTGTGTTTTCAAACAATTTTGTTCCAGTGTTGGTGTTTGGTAGTTATACATTTGGGGAGTAGTATCATATTTGGGTGGTTTGGTATTTGAAAATCAATGAAGGATGGTTTACAAAGAATAAGACTTATGGCACAAGGCCATGAGAAATCAGGATTCAAGGTTAAATAGTTTAAAACACTTGCAATACAAAATAGGAGTTGTTTCAAATAATAGCGACATGTTATGAAACAGTTCGAAAATAATTGCAGTATATCTTGAAGAAAAGTTCGGAAGTACTTTCCTTATAAGGCTTTACAACTGTTACTGATCAACTCTGAGCCGACTCTGCTGCTCAGGTTCTAACGTCCAACCACTAGATCCCATTGGATTTGACTTAGACACTCAGGTCTTTCTGAGGAACAGTCTTTGTCCTCTTGGGCTTAGAAGATGAAGGCTTCACAGTAGGTGTTGAGGATGAAGGTTGAGCTGTCTGTGAAGGTGTGAGATAAGTTTTGAGATATATTCTGAGAGAGGGTTGAGGTATAGATGTATTTGTGGTATGTTCTGATGGTTGTTGTGGTGTTTGGGATGTGGTGGTAGGTTGTACATCAGGATAAACAGATCTATAGGTTTGAGGATCAGCATTTACCAGGATCTATTTTACAGACTGAGGAATCTGTAAAGGTCTAACCACCTTTTCTTAAGGTCAGCATTTAGCAAGTCATTAAAAGCCCGTTTTGCAAGTTTAAAGGGTGGAAATAAGTTAGTGGTAGGTTGGGGTTCATCAGCACAACAGAAATTATAAATAAGCTGACAGAATCTAGCAAAGTAGACAACATTCCTATCCTCCGTCATCCTATCCCCTATAAAACCTAGCACAGCACTTGCAAAATCAAAATGAGTTTGATTAATAATAGCATACCCGATGTGCTGACTCATTATAGGAATGGCATCAAAGTTGGAACACTTATTCCCGAAGGCTTTAGTGATGCAGTCGAAGAAAAAGCTCCATTCCATTCTGATATGTGCTCGTTTCAACTGTCCAAGCTTAGCCAAACTCTGCTCATACCCCAAATTGGCCATGAGCTGCTGTAGAGCTGGTTCCTCCGATGTTGAGAAAATACAGCCTTCTGGTAAATGTAAAGCCTTTCAAACTGTTTCAGGAGTTACCACATGCTCATCATCATTGACTTCAAAAACAATGCTGGGAGTACCAGTTGCACCACCATTATCAAAATGCCCAGTCCGCCAAAATGTCAGAACTTGTTGGCTTGAAAAGACTGAAGGATGGGTCAATGCATACCCAATTTCACTGTGTACAAGAAGATCTTGCATAAAATGTAACTCAGACGGAGCTTCATCATGATTTAGAATTGCAGCGTAGTTGTTGGGAACGAACTTGGCTCCATCGATGATCAAATCCATAGGTGCCATGAGAAAAATTGAAAATTAAGATTACATGTAAGGTGTTTGATAAAATGTCTGTATGAAAACCCAACGTCGGGAGATGAGAGAGAGTAAAAGCAAAGAAAGAGAGATAAAGTGTAAAAGTAAATAAAAGATTGTATAATCTTCTCTCTCTCTTACTTATACTTGGTAAAAAAAATAACCGTTGGACACCTGTTAGACATGCAGCAATAATGAATAGTTAATGGGCACGGGAAAACAGTAATCATGACTTATCACATGCAGTTTTTCAAGGAAAAACCGTTCCACTTACCAAGTAATCCCATTAATTGTGGTAAGTCAGTTTTAATTCAAAATTTAAACTGTTCCCACTTACTTAATTATTGCACTGCAAAACCAATATTCTGTTAAAATTTTCAAGTGTGAGAATGACCAAAAAAATCAAGTAAACAAGTACTGATATTTTGAAATCAGAACTTAATTTAAATCAATAATTAAAATGGTCATCAGAATATGAATATATCAGGATTTAACAGTGCAGTAAAATTGCAAACATCTCAGAGACAGAATCTTGCAAAAATAAGAAATTCCATTAATACATTAAGAGAATATATTCATGAAATTGAAATTACATCAGAGCATTACAAGACTGTCCTAAGCTTCTAAGCCTAACATCAACAGCTTTTGTCCTTGGCTAAGAAGCCGGACAAAGCTGATGATGAAGAAAAAAAGGAAGAAAAAAACAAATTATTTCTTCTTCCGACTCTCTTCAAAAAGAATAGTGAGTCTAATGATTCGCTCTTGTTGGCGGAGAGCTTCCAGCCTTTCTTCTTCCAATCACTCCAGATGGCGATGGTAGTCCATGTAAAAGAACAGGAGGTGTGTGAGAACCTCCTGGGGAACCGAGTCCCAAATCTCATCAGGAATGACAGTTACGTGCCATTCCTACTGCCAGTCCTCACAGCTCAACTCCATGTTGATGGTCTCATAGTTTAAAAACATATTGTAGTTAACCATGATTGTGTTGATAAGAAGGAAAAGAGAGTGAGTATGTGAGAGAAGAAATGATGTGTAGGATGATGTGAGGGGATGGTTTATATAGGCAATAGAATGCCAGGAGACGCGAGGATAATATAATGCGGACAGGTAGAAATAATTCTACCTCGTCTCCCTAGACTGGGAAGAAGAAAAACAGTCATTGGAAGTGTAAAACATGGTTTAATGCACACAAGAAACAAGTAAATATTACTGTGCATGTACGTGTTCCACTATCCCTAATTGTATTGACTGTTAATATCTCACCCGTACATATTCTGATTTAAAATAAGACTGTTCCAGATTTTAACCACAAATAAGTCAAATAGAGGATCAGAATTTAATATCAGCACTTAGACTTATATCAGAACTTAACATTCATCAGAACATGATTTCTTAACTCGAAAAATGAATGCCTATCTCTGTGATTCTTCACACAAATTCTGATTTCAGTTCTTCAGAACTTATGTATCAGAACTTCCATCAGAACTTGTCCTCCAAATTTTTTGCAATCTGACACATAAACTGTTCATCTAAATCAACATTGAACGCCACAGTAATTTTCATCATTCATATGGAGTGTAAGTGTGTGCATTAAGCAAAATATCAGACAAGGAGTAAAGTCTGATTCACTTTAGTACATCTTAGAAATAAGGCATAACTAAAAACTTTACTAAAAATCTGTCATTATTCTGAAGTTTACTGTTGAATGAGTTCATGCACGAGTCCACCTCAACTGTTTTGTGCTTATTTTATGCATCTTTTGAAATTCCATTTTACAGTGGCTTCTCAGTGTAAGTGAGTCACGACTGCTTATCAAAATTTATGTTATTATCAGTGTATTTCTCCAGTAATCATAGAGTGTGAAAAGTCACCAAGAAAAATAATTATTTGCTTTTCTGCATTACTTAATACCAGCAATGCACTTGGGTCGTCCCTTCCACATTTTTACTCTAGATCTCAAAGGAGTACCTGATTTTTATTCTCTTTTCTTTTACTTTTTCTTTTGATGAGTGAGGTTTATCAGCACTTAGTACATTCATCAGATTTACTAACATCGGAACTTAACAGATGAGAAGCATTATACTAGTTTTTGACTTAGTAATAAGATAGACAAAGTAAACGTGACTGAGCTCAATATCAGAATTTGCTTGTGTCAATAGATTTCCACATAAATAATTACTGCTAACATGGGATCTCTAGTATGTTAAAGACTACTAGGTCAGCATCTAACACAGTTATCCTCATAGGATTGAATAGTCACAGAAATAGTCAGTTCACTATCAGAGTTTAGAAATTCACATCAGACAACAATCAGTACTTAAACAATTTTCAATTAAGCACAGAATACACGAATAGAGTAATTTCTGTAAATACTGATCATAAAGTTTGATGTATCAGAACAAAAACTAAGCAGATTTAGAGAAAGAACCTGAAACCATTCCAAGTTCATTTACCAATCTTGTAAAAGTAGCTTCACACAGTGGTTTTGTGAAGATATCTGCTAGTTGTTGATCTGTTGGAACAAAGTGCAATTCCACTGTACCTTCATTCACATGTTCCCTTATGAAGTGGTACCTAATGCTGATGTGCTTTGTCATTGAGTGTTGAACTGGATTACCTGTCATAGAAATAGCACTTTGATTATCACAGTAAATAGGGATTTTAAAATATGTTAACCCATAATTCAGTAACTGATTCTTCATCCAAAGAATTTGTGCACAACAGCTTCCTGCAGCAATGTATTCTGCTTCTGCAGTTGATGTGGAAATTGACTTTTATTTCTTGCTAAACCAAGAAACCAATCTGCCTCCAAGAAATTGGCAGCTTCCACTTTTGCTTTTCCTGTCAATTTTGCAACCTGCAAAATCTGCATCTGAGTAACCTATTAGTTTAAAATCTGATTCTCTGGGATACCACAATCCCAGATCAGCTGTTCCCTTAAGATACTTGAAAATTCTTTTCACAGCTGTTAAGTGAGGTTCTCTTGGATCTGCTTGAAATCTTGCACAAAGACAGGTAGCATACATGATATCACGTCTACTAGCAGTTAGAGAGAGTAGAGAGCCAATCATACCTCTGTAATCAGAAATATCTACTGATTTACCAGTATCCTTATCCAGTTTTGTTGCAGTGGCCATGGGAGTGGATGCACTTGAACAATCTTGCATTATAAATTTCTTCAGCAAATTTCTGGTGTACTTGGTTTGATAAATAAAAGTGCTTTCTTCATTCTTCTTGACTTGAAGGCCCAGAAAATAGCTAAGTTCCCCCATCATACTCATTTGATATCTTGACTGCATCAGTTCGGCAAACTTCTTGCACAGTCTGTCATTTGTAGAACCAAATATGATATCATCAACATATATCTGAACCAGAAGTAAGTCCTTTCCATGGTTGAGGTAGAACAGTGTTTTGTCTATAGTTCCTCTATTAAATCCACTTTCCAGAAGAAACTGAGCTAAATTATCATACCATGCTCTTGGAGCTTGCTTAAGGCCATAAAGTGCATTATCAAGCCTGTAGACATGATTAGGATATTTGGGATCTACAAAGCCTGGAGGTTGTTCAACATATACTTCCTCCTCTAATTCTCCATTGAGAAAAGCACTTTTCACATCCATTTGAAAGACAGTAAACTTTTTGTGAGCAACATAAGCCAAAAATATCCTTATGGCTTCCAATCTAGCAACTGGTGCAAATGTTTCATCATAATCAATTCCTTCATGTTGAGAATATCCTTTTTGTAACCATCCTTGCCTTATTCCTTGTAATTATGCCATCACTATCAGTTTTGTTTCTGAATACCCACTTTGTACCAACAACAGATCTGTTCTTTGGTCTTGGCACTAGGGTCCAGACTTTGTTTTTTTCAAATTTATTTAACTCTTCCTGCATTGCTTGCACCCAATCAGCATCTTGAAGAACTTCTTCCACTTTCTTTGGTTCATTCTGAGAAAGAAAACAATTATAGAGACATTCACTTGAAGTAGCTGTTCTAGTTCTGACACCTGTATCAGGATTTCCAATTATTAAGTCAGTTGTATGTGATTTAGTCCACTTCCTTGCAGATGGAAGGTTTTCTCTAGAACTGGATGTTCCCCCATGATCCATGCTATCTTCATCAACATTTTCTGATGCTCCCCCTGAAACTATGCTCTCTGAGTTGGATCCTTCAGAATTTAAGTTTTTAGAACTATCAGAACTTGGCTTATCAGAACTTGACGAATCAGAACTTGAAGAGCTAGTTGTATGTTATGATGCTTCTTGTGATGTGGTTGTATCTTGAGTATGCTCCCCCTACATAGGTGCATCTTCCTTTGGCATAGTCACCACAGTTTTAATAACATCAGAGTTTAATCCATCAAAGTTTGCATTATCAGGATTTAGACTGTCAGGATTTTCAGTATCAGAATTTAAGTCTTCATTTTCAAATCTCAGCTGATCATGATCATTGAAATCTTCAAGTCCGGTAATCTTCTTATCATCGAAAGAGACATTGATAGATTCCATGACCACTCTTGTTCTCAAGTTATAGACTCTGAAGGCTTTTGGGGAAAGTGGATATCCAACAAAGATTCCTTCATCATCTTTTAGATCTAATTTGGATAGCTGTTCAGGGTGAGTCTTAAGAACAAAACATTTGCATCCAAATACATAAAAATACTTCAGATTTGGCTTCTTTTTCTTCACCATCTCATATGGTATCTTTTCTTGCTTGTTAATGAGTGTTGCATTCTGAGTAAAACAAGCAGTCTACACAGCTTCAGCCCAGAAATAGGTTGGAAGCTTTGCTTCTTCAAGCATTGTACGTGCAGCTTCAATGAGAGTTCTATTCTTTCTTTCAACAACTCCATTTTGCTGTGGAGTTCCAGGAGCAAAAAATTCCTGCTTGATTCCATGGTTTTTGCAAAACTCTTCCATTATCATATTCTTGAACTCAGTACCATTATCACTTCTTATTATCTTCACAGAGCCTTTGACCAATTTATCCAGTTGCCTGATATGATCAAACAAGATAGATGCAGTTTCACTTTTTGTGTGCAAGAAATACACCCATGTGTATCTGGTGAACTCATCCACTATGACCATAGCATATTTCTTCTTTGCAATAGACATGATATTTAATGGACCAAATAGATCAATATGTAATAGGTGATAAGGCTCAAGAATTGATGATTCAGTCTTGCTCTTGAATGAGGATTTCCTTTGTTTAGCCTTCTAACAAGAATCACAAAGGCCATCAGGAGCAAATACTGACTTTGGCAGTCCTCTCACAAGATCTTTCTTGACTAGTTCATTTATATTGTTGATATTTAAATGAGAGAGTTTCTTGTGCCAATTTCAGC
Organism: Apium graveolens; assembly: GCF_009905375.1. NCBI lineage: Eukaryota > Viridiplantae > Streptophyta > Magnoliopsida > Apiales > Apiaceae > Apium > Apium graveolens. The sequence goes on from NC_133654.1 coordinate 117,738,891, forward strand.
TTTCTTCAATTGATGCTCTACTCATCAGACAGATTGCAGAACCATCAGTACTTGTTGAAAGCTTGGCTTCATAGATGTTACCATGCCTGTATCCTTTCAGAACAGCTTTTCCTGTAGATTTACTAATAACTTCACAGTGTTCTTCAAAGAAATCCACATGATAACCTCTGTCACAGATTTGACTAACACTCAGCAGATTGTGTTTAAGTCCTGAGACCAGAGCTACTTCTTTAATGATGACATTCCCAAGATTGATATTTCCATATCCCAATGTTTATCCAATGTTGCCATCTCCATAAGAAACACTTGGGCCAGCCTTTTCCATATAGTCTGATAGCAGGGCTTTATTTCCAGTCATATGTCCTGAACATCCACTGTCCAGAACTAGGATGTTTTTTCTGTTGCCCTGCAATCACAAAGCCCACTAATGATTAGTTTTAAGGACCCAGACTTGCTTGGATCCTTTGGCCTTATTAAGTTTGTTAACATTTGCAGCGGATTTAGCATCAGAGTTTATGTTAACATTTTTCTTATCAGAATTTACACTATCAGACTTTGAATCAGAACTTACACTAGAAGGAACAATGCTAACTTTCTTTAAAGAAGGTTTTATTTGATAATAATCATAGTACAGACTATGATATTCCTTACAAGTATAAATGGAATGCCATAAACTACCACAATGAAAACAAGGATTTTGTGGCTTATATCTAACAGACTGACTCTTAACTCCTGACTTTGAAGGTAAGGAGTTTATGTTCTTATTCTTCCTGCAAAAAGAAGCCAGATGGTTAGAACTTCCACGGTTATGACATGTTTTTCTAGGAGCATCAGGAACAGGCTTATAATCATTGCTTTTATTCACACCTTCTTTTCCATTCCTATTTTTCCTAGGTGATTTTACCTTGTTTGTATTCTTAACATATTTTAGCTTATGCTTAAGCTGCTTCTTTGTCATTAAGCCTACATTTACTTCAGTTGTCTTTTCCTATTTTAGTTTATCAGAAGTTAATTCCTTTTTAACTTTTGATTTCTCAGTATCAGACTTTACAGCTACAAACTTAACAGGTTTTAACTTTGGCTTTTGTTTAACAACTATAGGCTTAATATCTACAGTTCCTTTATCATTCTTATCCTCTCCATAACCTAACCCCTCTTTCCAGTTTTCACTACTTAACAAATTCTGAGTTGTTCTGCCAGAGTTAGTCCAAGTCCTGATAATCTCTCTTTCCTTTTCTAACTCAGCTTTTAGAGATTCATTCATTTTAAGCACTTCATCCCTAACATAGAAAGCATCATCTCTATCTTTCTGAGTTTGATGAAACATGACTAACTCTTTTTCTAAATAATCATTCCTCTTTGTGCAAGCAAGATTTTTAGAAGTTAATCTTTTACATGTTAAAGTTTGATCTCTATAGCTAATGAACATGGTTTTAAGATATCTTCTCAACTCATTAATATCATCAATATGAAAGGCATAAGTAGTTTGAGGTACCTTTAACTCAGCAGCTTCAGAACTGCTTTCAGCACTTGCCATATCAGCATTTGCCATCTAGGCATAATTCTCCTCACTTTCAGAATCTGAGGTGTCTGTCCAGCTTTTGTTCTTTGTGACAAGAGCCTTGCCTTTGTCACTCTTCACTTTCTTGCAATCAGGAGATATGTGGCCTTTCTCACCACAGTTGTAGCATTTGACATTTGTGTAATCTCCTCTGTTAGACTTTCCTCCGTTGCCTTCAGATTTTCTGAAATTCTTCTTATCAGAACTTGCACCTCTCCTGGAAAACTTCTTTCCCTTCCTGAACTTCATGTATGCAATCTTCGTGATTCCTTTCACCATAAGAGCACACAGCTTCATCATCTCTTCATCAGCATCCGTCTCAGGCAAGCTTTCAGATTCTGAGTCATCATCACTATCAAAACTTGATGACTCGGTATCAGACTTTGTGAAGAGCGCTTTACCCTTGCCTTTCCTTGAGGTGGCTGCCTTAGGGGATTCTTCTTCAGCCTTAAGAGCAACTGTCCTTGACTTTCCTCCTTTCCTCTTGCTTTTTTGTTCCATCTCAAGTTCATGAGTCTTGAGCATCCCATAAATTTCATCAAGAGTTGTTTCATCAAGATTATAGTTGTCTCTTATTGTTGTTGCCTTCAAATCCCAGCTTTGAGGAAGAGTCAATAGGAATTTAAGGTTTGAATCTTCAAGATCATACTCCTTATTAACCAGTGACAAATCATTTAAGAGTTTGACAAATCTATCATATAAATCAGTCAATGACTCATTAGCCTTTGAGTCAAAGTGTTCATACTCTTGAGTGAGTATTGTCTTCCTGTTCTTCTTAATCGTATCAGTTCCCTCACATCTTGTTTCCAAGGCATCCCATATCTCCTTTGCAGTCTTGCACTTTATTACCCTGTTTGACATTACATTATCAATGGCATTATGCAGTAAGTGTCGTACCTTCGCATCCTTGGCAATTGAGGCGATGTCTTCAGCAGTGTAATCACTCTTCTCCTTTGGTACAGACTTTGTTGCTTCACCTGCAACTGCAACAGCGAGCTTGGTTGGTTTGTGAGGCCCTTCCTTGATTCTATCAAGATATTCTGGATATGTAGCTTCCAGAAACATGGTCATCCTCACCTTTCATATGGGATATTCAGATAGTCTCAATATTAGAACTCTAATTGTCTCATATCGGCTTTGGATTTGTGTCTTTGGAGGTTCTTCAGTTTTAGTGGGCTTAGTTGGAGTTTCTACTTCAGACATGATTGTTTTTTGATCTTAAACTATTTGTGTGTTAACAGATAGGCTCTGATACCACTTGTTAGGTCACACACACTGTAGAGGAGGGTGAATACAGTGTATAGAACAATTAAGAACTTTAATAACTCAAGTAACAGAAAACAAACTTTATTTAAAACAATAAACTCTGTTACAGTATGGAACTGTCCTCTCTCAGTGATGAACAAATATCACGAGATGCTAGGGTTACAATGAATAATCTTCTCAATAATGATAACACTTATAGTGTAAACCCTATGTCTGTGTTTATATACTACACAGTTACAAGATAATCGCTAAATGATATGGAATATAATTCTGCTTCCTAAAATATATCAATCAGATATCTTTTCTTCCAAGTATTCTATTCTTCATAGAATTCCTTCTTCATGCATATCTCTTCTTACGTTTGTCTTGATCTTCTCTTCCTGTAAATCAGCTGCCTTCCTTATCTGAACGTTTTCTTTAAGTCCTGATATTATCTTCTGATAAATATCTCTTGAACCTTAAGTACTGATGACTTAAGTTCTGACTTCAGTATAAGTGCCGATTTCAGTTAAGTACTGATTCGTCCTGTTTAAGTAAGATCTGAAAACTAAACATAAATCATATTAGACATGACATTATCAAATATATCTAACAAACTACATGCTTGATAAGCCTCACTTATCTGTAGAAAATAAAAGAAAAGAAAAATTGAAATCAGGTACTCCTTTGAGATCCAGAGTAAATATGTGAAAGGGAAGATCCAAGTGCATTGCCGGTATTAAGTAATATGCATTAGAAAAGCAAATTAATTTTTCTTGGTGACTTTTCACATTCTCTGATTACTGGAAAAATATTCTGATAACATCATAAATTCTGATGGCAGTTGTAACTTATTTACACTGAGAAGCCATTGTCAAAAGAATTTTAAAGGATGCATAAAATAAGCACAAAAAGTTGAGGTGGATTCTTGCATAACTTTATTCTATAGTAGACTTCACAATTCAAGACAGATTTCAAGCATTTTTCTTAGTTATGCCTTATTTCTAAGATATACTGAAGTTTATCAGACTTTAATCTTTATCTGATCATTTGCACATACACACACTATTTACTCCATATGAATGATGAAAATTACTGTGGTGATTAAGTTATTTCTGATAAACAGTTAAGTATTATTTGCATAAATTTTGAGGACAAGTTCTGATTATGTTCTAATGATTAAACTCTGAAGAAACCAGTCAGTATTTGTGTGAAGAAACATAGAAACAGTCATTCATCTTTTTGAGTACAGAAGCCATGTTCTGATGACCGCTAAATTCTGATAATAGTCAAGTTCTGATGCAAATCTTGATGCTTATGTGGCATTATTTATTTACTTAACTTATTTTTGATATTTACTGTAACGGTCATATTTTCAGAAAATACTTAAGTGAGATAAAAACATTGTTAATCTTTTGGTTAATAGGAAACGTGTTTGTTTTGACAACTGCATGTGCACAATTATTACTGCACGTTTACCGTGCCCACTAATAATGTTTTGACTGATTACATGATGCCAGGTATCAAAAGTTCGGTTCAGCTTCAGAAATTAGCCGTTGTAATAAGTGGAGCATATATATATGAGCGATAAAAGATTTTATAATCTTTTACCTACTTTCTCTATATGAGCGATAAAAGATTTTATAATCTTTTACCTACTTTCTCACTCTTTTCTCATCTCTCTTATTCTCTTACACTCTTACTATTTTCTGACGCTACTTTCTTACAGGCATTTTATCAAACACTTTCTACACACACATTATTTCACTTAATTTCTCACAGAAATGGCACCAAAGGACATTATCTTTAATGGAGCCAAGTTCATCCCCAACAACTATATGGCTATTCTCAGCAAGGACGATGCTCCTTCAGATCTTCACTTCATTCAAGATTTTCTTGCTCGCAATGAGATTGGATATGCTTTGACCCAACCACAAACACTCTTAGGAACACAAATACTGGAGTTTTGGAGGTCTGGTGTCTATGATAATGGTGGTGAAGATGGGTCTCCAAGCATCATTTTCACAACTGGGGAAGATGAGCACCTGGTTACCTTGTCTACTGTTCGACAAGCTTTGCATTATCCAGAAAATTGTACTTTCAATGCTCAGATTGGGGATCCACTTATACAGAGCATGATGGCCAATCTTGGCTATGAGAAAAGTCTGTCCAAGATGGGACAGCTAAAGAGGCCCTACATCAGAAGGGAGTAGAGCTTCTTTATTGATTGCATCACCAGAGCCTTTGCCAACAAATGCTCAAATTTTGATGTTATTCCAATTCTGGGTCAGCAAATAGGGTATGCACTTCTTAATCAAACTCATTTTGATTATGCTACTACTATTTTGGGTTTTATTGGGGATAGGATGAAAGAGGACCCAAATACTGTTTATTTTGCTAGGTTCTGTTAGCTTATTTACAATTTTTTGTTGTTCTGATAAGCCCCAAGTCTTTAGTGACTTGATTCAACCTTTTCAACTTCATAAAAGGGCCTTCACAGACTTGTTATCTGCTGATAATAAGAAAGACATAATAAGACCTCTTCAAATTCCTCTATCTGTAAAACTGTTCTTAGTAAACTCTGACCCCAACACATACACACCCAAATTTCCTGATGTTGCACATACACAGCCTACTACTTCTCAACCTCCACCAACCCAGCCTTCCAATATTCAACCACAACCTACTATCAGAACCTACTATCAACCAGCACAATCCTCTCAACCACAACCATCAGCACCTACTATCAGAACCTCACCTCTCAAATCCAAAACCAAACCAACCTCTGGTACTTCTCAAAAGGTGCCAATTGTAAAATCTGACACATCCTTTAGGCCCAAAACCAAAAGAACTATTTATGTGCCTAAATCACCACCAAGGAGAAGAAGAAGGATGATTCTGAGAGATGAATTTGATGAGGAAGAACAAGTTCAGGTTCCGGCATCAGAACCTGTGATATTAGAAGCTGAAGAGGTAACTCTTCAGAAACAGAATGAAGCTGAGGGTTCGGGGATTTTGAAAAGGAAAAGACCTTCAAATTCTGATACAGATCATATCACTCCACCATCTAGAAGATCAAGTAAGACTAGAGTAGGTGTGCATATTGCACAAATTCAATTTGAGGATGCTGAAGATGATGAGGAAGGGGATCAGGAATCTCTGATCTCATCAGAACCTATAGTCATTGAAGCTTTGACAACTCCACCTCAACCTGAAGACACTGTTCAAGACACAGTGATCACACCTCATATCTCTCCATTCAAAGAAACTGCCTCAGTTTGAGATTCAGGGTTAAGTCCTAAAATTGATATTCACGGGTTGAATATTCCAACTATTTTGTATCTGGAAGCACCACCAGCAAAAGAGGCAACTCCACATGTTTCTCCAATACTAAATGCTGAAATTCCTACTATACCAATTCTGGATTTAGAACCTGGAGATCAGAATTTGGAAACAGAAGCTCCAGAATCTCCTTCAGTTACACACACTCTGGTGTTATTAGAAGATGATGAGACTTTATCAAATTCTGGAGACAGTGCTCCAGCAAGTGCTCCAGTCAATGCTCTAATTCTTGGCAAGGAGGCACTGCTTAAATTTGTTGAAGAAGATGCTCCTGTTCCATGGGAGGAAACTTTTAGAGGAGTTGAATGGACAAAGAAGTGGAATGAACCTCACTTCATTCCCAGCCCACATGTTCTGTCAGAACATGTTTCAAAAGTTGATGAGTTGTTGATAAATTCTGACTTCAAAACACAGCTCAATGAAATCCAATCTTCATTGGAACTCCTTTTTTCACTACTCATGATAGATGATGCCAAAAAGGGGGAGAAGGTAGTTAAGTCCAAATGCTCACCAATCAAGACACTGAAGAAAATGGATGATTATGGTGATGACCAGGGAAACTCTGATAAGAGTAGATGTCACAGTCAAGGAGAGCAATTGAGCAGGATTCCTTCTCAACAGACAGGTTTTCATCAGAGATTGTCTGGTTCTACTCAAAGGAGGGATAAGGAAGGAAAGAAGCCTACAAATCAAGATGTTCCTTTGTTGATCACAAATTCTGATGATCAAGTTCTGACAACTACTTTTGATATAATGACTCAAGATGGAAGACAAGATTCACAGAAGTTTTTATAGACTCTGAAATTCAAGGGAAAGAAAGCAACATTCTTTTACAAGGATCCTAAAATTCAAACTATTGATGAAGAACTGGCCAAGAGACTATTCCTTAAGGACAATCCAGAAGTGGATTTAAAGGAATTAAGAGAAGAAGAAGCTAAATTTGTTGATGAGAAGAGCAAACCAAAGTCATAAGCTTCTGATGCTAAAAAGTCACCAAGGCCAAAAGAAAAGGGGATTGTGATAAAAGAAAGATCTGTCATAGAGATTCGTAGATCAAGGACTAGATCTCAAACTACTACTAATCCCAAAGACAAGGGAAAAGGAAAAGTTGGAGAGACAGCCAAGAAGCAGAAAATGAAGATTCCTCAAATTCTGATGGATCCTGTGTGCAAGATGGTTCAAGTCTTTGATGATGATGCTGCAGAAGATGAAACTGTTGAAACTCTGAAAAGAAGAAAGATGACAGAAAAATCTAAGACAACCTCTGACATAGCTCAAGTTGTTCAGAGTGAAGGAGTTCAGAACTTGACAAATCTTGAAAAAATTTCAGAACAGCAAGCTATAGAAGAATCTGTAAATCCTGAACAAGTCATCAAGACATCAACCTCTGATAGAGCTCAAGTTGATTTAGGAAAGATGATAATTGCTAATAAGAAAAAGCTGCTATGGAACAAAGCTACTCTAGTGGAACCTAAGACCAATCTAATGTTGAATCAACTTGCAACATTTGGGTTAAAAACCAAGCAAGCTAGAGACAAGTCTGGATTAGGTTCTGACAAAGAAAAGATACAAACAGGAGTAGAAGTTACTCTCAGAGATCCTTTCATTTTGACAGACAAACCATATGAGGAAATCAAACAAAAGCACCTTGACAAAGTGCTATCTGCTCAAATTGTCATGGATACTCATGATAAATCAGAAGTTAAAGAAACATTGATCTTGTTTCTCAATGATGGCAGAACTTACAGAGTAGCAGATTCTGATGTGCTAAAGAAGTCTGTCAAAAAGCTTCAACATATTCACTACCTTTTGGAAGTAAAATCTGATGTTACAAGAAGGTGGTCAGGTTATATTTTGAAGGCTATAAGGGATCTTCTTAGAATTTCTGGTTCAAAAGCTTCTGAATACATTCCAAAAATCACTGAGGATGATGGAAGAGAAATTCCTATGAGGAAAAATTCTGCTAAGGTAGAAGTAATTCTGAAAGGAAGATGCTTATGCTACAATGAAGACTCTTCACATCCCAGAGTTATCAGACTTGGAGATGGACTTGAAAGAACATCAATTCCTACACTCAGAGCAGCCATTTATCAGATTGGTGATAATGAAGATGAAGAACTGATGCAAGTCAAAGCACAGTTAGTTGAAGTTCTGAGAAATGCTGAGGATAAGCTGGTAACAGACTTTACAAGGAATCACTTTGGATTCAGATTGATCCAGTGATATTGGTAAAGCTACATGTACTGTAAGTTATATTTAGCTGTTTTAAATAATATCTCATTGTATTTGTACTTAAATGTTTTTGACATCATCAAATCTATTAACTTATATATTTTTCATAATTTACAAGTTGGGGGAGATTGTTAGATATATTTGTGATGTCATTTCTAATCTGATTTATTTAGTTTCAGAACTTATTATCAGAATATCATAACTTAACTGGAAATCAGAACTTACTGAAGACAAGAAGTTATCAGAACTTAAGGTGTCAGAACTTATATCAGAACTTAAGTGCGGATACACTTCAAGGATGAAAAGCGGTTGATTTACAGGAGAGGATCTGGATTAAACAAGTAAAGATATGCATGAAGAATTGGACAGCTATAGGACTGCAGTAGATAATCTCTGATTGATATATTCTAGGAAACAGAATCATTATCATAGCAATTGGTAGTTATCTTGTAACTGTGTATTATATAAACGCAGATTAGGGTTTACACTATAAGTGTTATCATTCACGATAATATTATTTATTGTAACCCTAGCAGCTCTTAGTGATATCATACATCACTGAGAGAGTAGATTAACCTACTGTAACAAAGTTTGATATATTGAATAAACTTGTTTTCTGTTATATACTTCTGTTCATAATCGAATTGATTGTAGATACTATATTCAACCCCCTTCTATAGTATCATTGAGGCCTAACAGTTTTTCCAGTCTATTTTGCATCCTGCAAAATCAGCATCTGAATATCCAATTAGCTTAAAATCTAAATCTTTAAGATACCATAATCCAAGATTCATGGTGCCTTTGAGATATTTAAAAGTTCTTTTCATAACTAATAAATGAGGTTTCCTTGGATCAGCTTGGAACCTTGCACAGAGATAGGTAACATACATGATATCAGGTCTACTAGCAGTCAAATATAGGAGTGAGCCAATCATACCTCTGTAGTTAGTTATATCTACTGATGAACCGGTATTTAAATCTAACTTGGTTGCAGTGGCCATGGAAGTTGATGTAATTGAGATGTCTTGCATTCCAAATCTTTTAAGCAAATTCCTGGTGTATTTGGATTGATTTATGAAGATCCCTTCATCAATCTGTTTTACTTGTAACCCCAGAAAATAACTTAATTATCCCATCATACTCATTTGATATCTAGACTGCATTAGTTTTGCAAATCTTTCACAAAGTTTATCATTAGTAGATCCACAAATGATATCATCAACATATATATGTACTAATAACAAGTCATTATCATGGTATTTATAAAAGAGAGTTTTGTCAATTATGCCTCTTATGAAACCACTTTCTAACAGAAATAGAGCAAGTGTTTCATACCAGGCCCTTGTAGCTTGTTTTAGTCCATAGAGTGCTTTATCTAGTAAGTAGACATGATCTGGATATTTTGGATTAATGAACCCTGGAGGTTGTTCAACATAAACTTCATCTTCGAGTTCTCCATTTAGAAATGCACTCTTTACATCCATTTGGAACACTTTAAATTTCTTGTGAGCAGCATAGGCTAGAAAAATTCTGATTGCCTCAAGCCTTGCAGCTGGAGCAAAAGTCTCATCATAATCAATGCCTTCTTGCTGTGAATAGCCCTTTACAACTAGTCTTGCTTTATTTCTTGTATCAATGCCCTCACTATCAGTTTTGTTTTGGACACCCACTTTATACCAACAACTGATATGTTCTTTGGTCTTGGCACAAGAGTCCAGACTTTGTTCCTTTCAAATTCATTAAGCTCTTCCTCCATTGTTGTTATCCAATCAGCATCTTGAAGATCTTCTTCCAACTTCTTGGGTTCAGTTTGAGATAGAAAAGAATGGTAGAGACATTCATTTTGAGTGGCTGTAATATCCGGAATATCGCGTGTAATTATTTTTATCAACGAATGATTATTACATGAGTATTATGTGAATTTTTGGTGAATTATCTTATGATTGGCAATTATATTCACATGTTTATATGTAATAAGATATGGGTATGTTAATTTTAATATGTCCAGAATAGAATATAGATAATTATGGTACTTTTCTGGTAATTTTTGGATTGTTATATGATTTTATAATGATTTACAGATTTAATAATTATTTTATGAATAATTATAAAATTATTTTATAAAGCCAGGAATCGTCCAACTTCAACCGTTTTTACGTTTTTACAACCCGAACCTCTTCCGAAAACTCCTTCATAACCTAATCTGGTAATTCCGGACATTTTTCCGTGTTTTGACTTTTTCGATCCGGATTACGGTTGGACCCGAACCCGTCCCGACTGTAACACCCCCAGATCCGGGGTCGGGGATCCGGGTCGTCACGGTCTTTCTTTCCACAATATCACTTCACTTAATTAATAATAATAACCTTATGCTGTGACCCCACACTAACACACACCACAACCCGTTATAGTCTCAGAGATGAAATTTAAATAAGTACAAGTCTTTGAATCCACAATTTAAAAGTTATTACAACCCAAAATGATTACTTGATAAATTTACAGTTAATTGCCATTATCTGCCACAAGTTATAATTATACATAATTGATTCTCAAAAGTAGATGGTCTGATCTACAATAGATCTACCTCTGCAGCTATAGCAGCTACAACATCAACGGGAAGACGCGGGACGCTTCCCACGCGCTTGCGCTGGGTCTGCTGGAGTCTGGCCATCTTTCCTAACTGTTGTTGTGTGATGAAGAAATAAAGCAAGGGTGAGCAGCAAGCCCACCAAAATAATATGTATAATGATTTACAATATATGAGCCTACTCATAATACTCATGAAAGTCTTGGTCAAAAGAAATGAACCAAGTTTGATATCTTAATGCGATGAAGTCGCAAAATATTCAGTATATATACATATACTTTTCAAAATATTGGAAGTCCTCTTCCATGCATAATATACACAAAGTCCCAGTGTATAACTGTATAAAAAAATATCGTTGCAAGGTGATCTCATATATCTAACCTTGTCTCAACGTTTTTTTTCTGAAAATCTTTGTCATTCATAAGACAATTATTAATTAGATATAAGTTTAAAAGATGAGGTTACCAAATACCCCAATATACTTATATCTTTCCCAATACTACTTGAACTACCACCGTTCAAGTTATAATCAGTTTCAAAAGTTCATCACATAGATGAGACTACAAGACAAGATTTGAATAGATTCAATCTTTGAAATATTATTGAATGAAAAAGTTATGAGATACTTTATTTAGTTCCGATATATATATATCCACATATATATATCTCTAAAACATTTCCTGGAACCTCTGTTATGTAAAGTATGAACAGAGTTGCAATATCCAATGAATTTGGAAGGAAAAGAAAACCTTTGGCATAAACCAGATATCTTGCTGATCAGGCAAAGATACCCATAAGTAACCTTTTCTACTAGTAGATGGACGAATTCCCCACTGGTCATCACCCTGGCCGCATTAGGACCTATGCTGGACTGCCACTCAGCCACTTATGCATTTGATGGACTCCCACTGAGCCACTTACACTATCATGGACGCCCACTGAGCCCATGTTGCTTATGCCGACTCAATAGATGGACTTACTTCCCGAACGATGGGCAAGTAATCAAGATGTTTTCTCAAAACAGCAACCTCGTTGCGAATGTAAAATACACCACTGAGCCGGATCCCTCAAGTTTTGAACGAGTATTTAAATCCCCTTTAAAAGGAAGATCTTAAATATAAAAATGAGTTTTGGGATCCGCTCTATCTTTTAAAAATCATTTTGAAGACTCGAAAACACTTTATAGAGTGTTTGGAGTAAAGCTGATTTAATGAAGTAAATCAGTCCCCAGAATATTTAGAAAATGACTGAATATTATTAATTAAATAATATTCCCATAAAGAATAATCTTTATAAAAATAATTGAAGTAGAAGTATTGAAATTTATACTTGAAACGAGTATTAAATAACCAAAGATATACTTATATAAAAGTATTATCTTTATTTGAATAATCGAAAATAAGTTTGATTATTAACACCTTATTCTTTAATAAAATAAAGAATATATTTCAGCAAATAATCGGAGTCATAGATCCTCAAATGAATATTCAAATAATATTCATTAAATAATATAAACTGAGTCATAAGCCTTCGAATGAATATTCAAATAATATTCAATAAATAATATAAAAGAGTCATAAGCCCTCGAATGAATATTCAAATAATATTCAATAAATAATATAAAAGAGTCATAAGCCCTCGAATGAATATTCAAATAATATTCAATAAATAATATAAAGTTAAAGTTATCGAATAAACCTTATTCGATTAATAGTTTTGAAAACTATGACCATATATATATATATAAATATATATATATATATATATATCCATATCCATATATACAAAATCTACTCGGGATCCTCGACTCCCGGTTTTAGAAAATATTTTCACCTTTGGGTCCCTATACTAAGGGTATATGCAAGTTACCGCTATCCTCTAGCATAGGTATTATCAACTGAACCAACAGATATATATTTCAAGAATATGAAACAGGCATGCATATATACCATATCACATGCTACAATATATCGCAAGAATTTGCTAAATAACCAACATGCATCTATCGCAAGATAATGCATATACAAGTGTATACATCACAACAACAGTATAACGGATAGAATACTTGCCTGAGCGACTGGGGTTACGAATGGCTCGGGACGAGTCTGGTAACCTATAAACAACAAGTAAGTTGGAATTAAACCAAAGTCACTTGTAAATCTATACTTTAACTAACTTAGACTCTAACGCTTGTTTTGCGCTCACTGATTCGCTTAAGTCACTCGGGTACCCTCGGCTCCACCATTTTTAATAATTTAACCTTTACGAGTTTTAAAGCGATTCCTTCGCGAATGTCTTACCAACTGCCTAACACACTTACCATAAATGTTTCATACATTAATTAACCCTTTTTGGTCTTTAACCTACATTTCAAAGTAAGGCGAGGGAAAAAGTTTCGTTCGCGAAACGCCGTTACTTGAAACGGTCGTTTCTCCTAAACCGTGCATCGGAATCGAACGAACTACATATCAAAACGAAGCTCATAACATGAGCTATCTAAACATGGCAGTGGTCATAATCTAGCAGGGGGTCCTCGGGTCCTAATGTTATGCACAAAACAGTCTAAAGAAAATCGGACGTTACGACGGCTATGTTTACGCGATTACCAATATTTATACCACTCCAATCCTTTACCAATTCACTACAAACCACCCAACCATCATCAATACATCAAACACAACTTATATCAAGGCAAAGTCAGTCCATAATCTCAAGGTTTTCCAACTTATTCAACCGCAAACATGATCTACTAACCATAACTTAAGATTCATTAACCATTAACCAAGATTCATATCCAAAATCACCACAAATCCAACCAAACTATCTAACATACATGGATCTTGCTATACATACATGGATATTTCTATATATACATTAATCCATCCATAAACTCATCAAAACTCAAAGTTCAAACTATAAGTTAAAGGTGAAAGTTGTTTATACCCCCTTGAAGCTTCCTAACACAACCCAAGAGCTTTGAATGCCTAAAAGAACCTTGATCCTTGCTTGTATAACCTTAATCTTTCATAAAATTTCAAGAAAACTAAAGTTATTTCTTGAAGGTTACTATTCACCATCTTCTTCCTTGATTTATTGGAAGAGATTGTGAAGGAATTAGGAGCTTAAACTTATAGCATATCCATATCTATGTACAAGGAAGCTTAGATAATTACCTTGTGATTTAACAATGCTTGGAACTTGATTTTTGAAATTCTTGCCCTTGAAAAAGATGAAAAGCCGAGAGCAAGATGATGAGAATGAAATGATTTTGTGTTTTTTGATTTGTTTGGCTTAGCTTGGTTGTTTTTTGTTTTGTTTTTGGTTAATTACCTTAATAACCTTATATTTGTGTGGTTATAAACCAACCACACCTCCTCCTTCCCTATGTCATGCTTACATCACATTGCTATGTCATCCTCCCTTCCTTGTCCTCTTCTCATTGGTTGGGTGACATCACTTCCTCTAATCCCTTTGCTTAACTTCCTAATTGTTTGCCTAATGACCGCTGATCTGTTATACGGTTCGCTTAACTTTCGTTTTCGTTTATCGTTTGAGGGATCATACCCGGGATCTTATTACTTAGGTTCCCTTAACCTTTCTCAATATATTATATTCCTTTTATGATCCTCTCCTATAATCCTTTAATTTAAATCATTTTTATCCTGTTACCTTATACTCAATTCTCTCCGTATCTAGTGGATTTCCGGGAAAAATCAAAGTGTTCGGATTTGGATTCTGACGATCTTTACATACACTTATATCCCATATAAAGTACTAATAAAATCTCAGAATATCCATATCAGAACCCCTACATAGTGTGGCATGAAAAGTTTTCTCATTCAGCAAAAACACTATTCATAAGGGTTTCAAAAATTTTCCAAAAATTGGGGTTATTACAGTCTCCCCTCCTTAAAAGGATTCCGTCCTGGAATTAGATAGAAATGAATAGGGATACTTTCTTAGTATTGCACTTTCTAACTCTCAAGTCAATTTTCCCACATTGTGGTTCTACCATCAAACTCTGACTAGTTTGATAACCCTTCTCCTAAGCACTTGTCCCTTTTCGATCTATAACCCTTTCTGGTTGCTCCATATAGGTTACGTCGGGTTGCATATCTATGCGCTCATATGCCTCTATTTATCTGGCATCTGAATTACACTTCCTTAACATTGATACATGAAACACGTTACGACCTGCTACATGTTCGGGGTTAGGGCTAGCTCATATGCTAACTTCCCAAACGTCTTAATATATCCAAGGGTCCAACAAATTGTAGACTTAGCTTTCCTTTCTTTCCGAACCTCATCAATCCTTTTTCAAGGGTTTCCAAGGGGATACCTATAACATTACTAGGCCCCCTATTTCATACTCTTTATCCTTTCGTGTCAAATCAACATACTTATCATGTCCATCTTGGGCTACTACCAGCCGTCCTCTGATTAGATCTATCATATCCTTGGTCCTTTGGACTACTGCGGGTCCGAGCATCTTACGCTCTACAACTTCATCCTAACATAAGGGAGATCGACATTATCTTCCCTCAAGAATCTCATAAGGCGACATCTCGATAATGACATATGATCTATTGTCGTAAGATAACTCAATCCGAATTAAGTGATCATTCCAAATTCTTTCAAGTCTATTGCACAGACTCTCATTATAGCTTTTATCATTAGAACTTTTGCTTCTCAATACCCATTCTTTTCCAGTTCGTAATCGCTACTACCTTCTGTTCCTAATATTATACTGGTTATACTTTTGCTCGTTAGCGTTCTATAACCTTTTAATAACCACGTCAACCTTAGTATCACGAATGTGTTCCCATTCCGCATA
This sequence comes from Apium graveolens, assembly GCF_009905375.1. Lineage (NCBI taxonomy): Eukaryota > Viridiplantae > Streptophyta > Magnoliopsida > Apiales > Apiaceae > Apium > Apium graveolens. Next base: position 117,754,692 of record NC_133654.1, read on the forward strand.
CTACCACCACTTTATTACTCCTTTTTCAGTTGTTTCTATTTTCCAAAATTTGATCAATCAAATAGAAGTAAAGGAATTTGTTGAGAGATCACTATGATCATGAACACTTGTTATATCGCATAGTTAGTACAGAAGGTGGCCAGCCTTTAGTACTTGACAAGCAATTAAACAATAGCTGGTATCCTACTCGGCTTCTATCACACAGATAGATAGTCATTCGGCAATACCTCCCCTTCTGGAAGGGTTGTTCTTCTCAGCTTACACGAAATGAAAAGAAGAGAAAAGAACGAACTGAAGAGAATTGTATATATGAAAAAAAATATACTGCCACAAAATATCTGGCTTGGAACCTACCTCTGAACTATAGAGGTTTATCATAGAAGAACAAAACATATATGTATTTATATCAACATCAAGTATTATAGCATCGCATTTCACGTGCCTAAATATTTTCGCTATCCCGTCCATCATTCTATGGACCCATGCTCTTCCTCGAGCTTATACACAATTACCTTTGAAACTCCCTCGACATCGAAAATCGAATTTGGGATCTCATTCTATATATCACCGTTACTAGGATTCTATGCTCGCACCGCAACCTTCCTCGTATAATAATACGACTCTCTATTGATAAGAAAGAATAATTATTCACTAGGTAGATACTCTACTTAATTAGTCTATCAATGATAACTTATACACTACCACGACCCGATTAGTGGTACTCAATCTCAACACCCATTCCAATACAACTCTCATGGTTGTAATCAGCTCACTACTCGCAGAATTATTGCTGCCTTACTATGGTCCACCACTGACCTACTGTAGTCATTCATTTTCCATGAAGTCTTAATAGCTAACCATACGGAGTCCATACATGTCATATCAAATCCTTCTAAGGAGTTAACATAACCACCAATCACAATTCATGAAGAACACTCCAAACTCTGACGTACTTTCATGACATGAAGCAGATAAAATTGCAGAAGAGTTTCAATCAAAGCAACGATAGCAGGTTAATACCATTTTTAATCATATGCCTTAAATAGAAGACTTAACTCAAAGGTTTGTTTGGTCCTTTTTGAAACATGGTCCTGGCTTATCTCAAGATAGGACCTTCTAAGATAGATAGCCCGTTCATGGCGATTACACAAATTAAACCTTTACCAACTACTATTACGGTTGGATATTGCACAGTCATCAGAAGGAATGTCAATCTTCCAAACCATAATTTAACTTTCACATTTTTAACCATCATCACTGTATTCTTTTGGCACACGCGCCTATAATTATCCTCTTACCTTTAAAGTGTCGGCCACCTCTTTGGCCTTTCCTGATTGGTAAAATTTCCTTACAGTCAATGTCATTTTAACCACCTCCAAATAAATTTTCTACCTTATTTCCGATCACTGCTTGAGTGAAAATGCTTTCCTTAAAATCTGATGAGTAAAAAAAATCACCATTTTTCCATAAGTTATTGCCTCAGTCTTTAGAGGTTAATCACTGTCGCGACTGACTCTCGATCGTACTTAGAACATCTTTTGTCTTAGGTCCTAATTGCCCTGAATAATTTCAACCTTTACTGGTTCGATCCATACTTTCTCGTGGTTTAACACGTGCCCCACTTGGCATCATTATAATTATGTCATATTTCCTTTATCGACATTTTTATTCTTGAGAATTTCGAATATTTCCTTTCTCCTTGTAAAACCTCTAAGGTTATCCTTCAATCGTTCCTCCTATATTCCCTATATACAGGGCATATCAAAATACCATTTACTGATACTAGAACCATTGTCTATATACTTCTGAAAAATTTCTCCACTGATCCTTAAAGGTTATTATTACCTTAATGCTTTCCAATTCATACTGTCAAAACTCATACTATCCCTATCAAGGGTGAAATGCCAACCTTTATGCATTCCCCTAGGATTCGTTTTAAGTTACCGATGTTCTATCCTTAATTCCACCTTTAAAAAGGTACAAGCATCCTTCCATGGATAAATAAAGTCATATATCCCTGATATGGGTATCTTATTCAATCATTCCCACCTCGATAGTAAATGCCTAATTTCACAATAACATCTGTATACAAAATGAGGTTAATCAAAATGGCCTCCAAAAGATAACAACGGTTATCCGCTTTTCTTGCCTAATCTGGTAACGATAACATGGATGTTCTGGAAGATATTGGTCGTGTTCAACGTGAACTTCTTCTTAATAATTCCTTATTTACTTTTGTTGTTTATCTCAACAGTCACCTCAATGTTGGGATATCTTTCATATCTGGCGTCTCCCTTTCTGGGTATCATGCCACCGGTCTTACACTTCACCTTCTTGAAGGTCACTTCCTTCATCCAATTTTCTTAATTTCTTACTTTCTTATCCCCTTAGTCTATCCGCGTCTCATTATTTATCCTTCGAATTATCTCAAGGTTTCCTCGAATCCTCCCAACTTACAGGGGATAAACTATATGTATCTCTTATGCCCTCAACCATCAATTTTAACTTATGGTGAATCACCCTCATCCTGACGAATGCATACTTTTCTATTTCTATTGCTACGAGTCGTTAGGGTTTCCTCGTACCCAACTCCCTTATCATACCTCAAACTCTATTGCCGTTATATTCCTTTCCACTTCAATTTCTTTTCTTTTTTTTTTCCTTCTCTTATCATTATTTCACAAACCAATCACAATATAAGCATTGATTTCAAACATCCCGTCATTCTGGATTCGTGTCCTCAGAACGAATCTTGACAACTTTTACCACTTAGATTCATAATTCATCATACTCGTCTGCCTTTGTTCTGGCTCTAAAGCTTTTACACTATTCCATAACCTTGGGAATTACTTTCCCGAAAACAATTGGCTGAACTTTAATCAGTTTATTATAATCTCTTGCTCCGTGCCTTCCTTGGCCTTTCACCAGCGGATGGTCTCTCTCTTGGGAGGGTAAGTGACAAAACAGTCTTTTGTGGTTCGTCAATCATTTAGAATCTCAAATGATTCATCTATTTCCTTTAGCCAGGCTCTTGCCTCGACTGGGTCAGCTTGTTCCTTGGAACTCTGAGAGCTTAGCGACTTAAAGGTCATGAAAGAATTTCCTACCGCATTGTTTCCTCAAGGTGGTGGTTAGGGATAATAGTCTAAGTTCTTTTTTTGGCAGGTCCATGAATTTCCGTATAAGAGTACCATCTCGGGTCTCCTTATCTCGCTCGACTTTTGTTTTCTCCGTCTAAATATTTCTTCCTACTCCCCATACTTGGGGTTATCTTATACGTTAAAATCCTCATTTTCCACTTCATTATATTATGGGTTCCTTCTATCTTGATGGCGTCCTCCCTGACTATCACATTCAGGGTTTGCCCTTAATCTTATTCTTTGAACTATGACTTTCATCTAAGATCTCATCTTTAAGCTCTTGAACTTTCGGAACCCAAATTCTATAGGAATACCTCATTATTCCCTTATCATCTTTCTCGATATTAATCTTTTATCTAATTGTTGGCTCCCTGCCTTCATTCATAACTTTTTCTGGCACAATATGATCTTTTCCAATAATTCGGGCTGTATTGCAATCTCAAACAGCTTTTCGGTACCGGCTCCGGTTACCTTCACTTCTATTTCCATTTTCTCAAAATCTCTTATAAACTCTCCAAAAGACATTATCATCTTGAGTCTCTCCTTTTTACTAAGGGCATCAGCCACCATATTGGCTTTCCCCGAATGATAAAGAATCTCCCAATCATTATTCTTGATTAGCTCTAACTGCCTCCTCTGGCATACGTTGAGCTCTTTCTACGTGAAAATGTACTAGAGCACTTACGGCTTAGGTAATTCTCGCACTTCTCTCCATACAAGTAGTGCCTCCAATCCTTAGGGTAAAACTATTGCCACGAGCCTAAGCTCATGAGCGGGGATATCGAATTTCATATTACCTTAATTGTCTTGACATGTACGCGATTACCTTACCGTGATGCATAAGCACGCATCCTAAGCCCTTGTGTGAAGCGTCACTACACTTCATAAAATCTCCTTTTCCATCCGGCAACGCCAGCATAGGGGCCATCACCAACCTCTGCTTCAGTTCTTGGAAGCTGTTCTCGCATTTCTCTGTCCATTCGAACTTCTCAGTCTTACGAGTAAGCCGCGTTAAAGGGGCTACTATCTTTACAAACTTGAACGAACCTCCGGTAGTGACCGGCCAATCCTACCTCTGGTAGTCGACCAAACCATGGTCATCAATTCATCAGTGGCCCTTTATTCATTCTTGTCAGGATCCTCCACGGGATCCTCCTCAGCAACAATCCCTTCTAGGACAACATCCTCAACCGCTACATCCTCAATATCAACATCATCCGGTCCTGTATTAGGACACTCTATCGGATCCACAATCCGATCTCCAATTAGTAATAAACATCATCACGCTGTTGCTCCTCAACCTCAGGGTTCGGAGTCCCGCTACCATATACGATAACGAACTACGCTTCTATCGCTACATTTATAAGGGTTCCCATAAGGGTTTTAACTGTCAGTACTACGTTAGGTAGTCCGACTATGAACTTGGCAAGAGTTCTTATTATCTTAGTGAACTTATTATCTTAACGTCCCATCATCTCTGAGGTTTATAACGCTTAGCTCTGATACCATTTCTGTAACACCCCCAGATCCGGGGTCGGGGATCCGGGTCGTCACGGTCTTTCTTTCCACAATATCACTTCACTTAATTAATAATAATAACCTTATGCTGTGACCCCACACTAACACACACCACAACCCGTTATAGTCTCAGAGATGAAATTTAAATAAGTACAAGTCTTTGAATCCACAATTTAAAAGTTATTACAACCCAAAATGATTACTTGATAAATTTACAGTTAATTTCCATTATCTGCCACAAGTTATAATTATACATAATTGATTCTCAAAAGTAGATGGTCTGATCTACAATAGATCTACCTCTGCAGCTATAGCAGCTACAACATCAACGGGAAGACGCGGGACGCTTCCCACGCGCTTGCGCTGGGTCTGCTGGAGTCTGGCCATCTTTCCTAACTGTTGTTGTGTGATGAAGAAATAAAGCAAGGGTGAGCAGCAAGCCCACCAAAATAATATGTATAATGATTTACAATATATGAGCCTACTCATAATACTCATGAAAGTCTTGGTCAAAAGAAATGAACCAAGTTTGATATCTTAATGCGATGAAGTCGCAAAATATTCAGTATATATACATATATACTTTTCAAAATATTGGAAGTCCTCTTCCATGCATAATATACACAAAGTCCCAGTGTATAACTGTATAAAAAAATATCGTTGCAAGGTGATCTCATATATCTAACCTTGTCTCAACGTTTTTTTTCTGAAAATCTTTGTCATTCATAAGACAATTATTAATTAGATATAAGTTTAAAAGATGAGGTTACCAAATACCCCAATATACTTATATCTTTCCCAATACTACTTGAACTACCACCGTTCAAGTTATAATCAGTTTCAAAAGTTCATCACATAGATGAGACTACAAGACAAGATTTGAATAGATTCAATCTTTGAAATATTATTGAATGAAAAAGTTATGAGATACTTTATTTAGTTCCGATATATATATATCCACATATATATATCTCTAAAACATTTCCTGGAACCTCTGTTATGTAAAGTATGAACAGAGTTGCAATATCCAATGAATTTGGAAGGAAAAGAAAACCTTTGGCATAAACCAGATATCTTGCTGATCAGGCAAAGATACCCATAAGTAACCTTTTCTACTAGTAGATGGACGAATTCCCCACTGGTCATCACCCTGGCCGCATTAGGACCTATGCTGGACTGCCACTCAGCCACTTATGCATTTGATGGACTCCCACTGAGCCACTTACACTATCATGGACGCCCACTGAGCCCATGTTGCTTATGCCGACTCAATAGATGGACTTACTTCCCGAACGATGGGCAAGTAATCAAGATGTTTTCTCAAAACAGCAACCTCGTTGCGAATGTAAAATACACCACTGAGCCGGATCCCTCAAGTTTTGAACGAGTATTTAAATCCCCTTTAAAAGGAAGATCTTAAATATAAAAATGAGTTTTGGGATCCGCTCTATCTTTTAAAAATCATTTTGAAGACTCGAAAACACTTTATAGAGTGTTTGGAGTAAAGCTGATTTAATGAAGTAAATCAGTCCCCAGAATATTTAGAAAATGACTGAATATTATTAATTAAATAATATTCCCATAAAGAATAATCTTTATAAAAATAATTGAAGTAGAAGTATTGAAATTTATACTTGAAACGAGTATTAAATAACCAAAGATATACTTATATAAAAGTATTATCTTTATTTGAATAATCGAAAATAAGTTTGATTATTAACACCTTATTCTTTAATAAAATAAAGAATATATTTCAGCAAATAATCGGAGTCATAGATCCTCAAATGAATATTCAAATAATATTCATTAAATAATATAAACTGAGTCATAAGCCTTCGAATGAATATTCAAATAATATTCAATAAATAATATAAAAGAGTCATAAGCCCTCGAATGAATATTCAAATAATATTCAATAAATAATATAAAAGAGTCATAAGCCCTCGAATGAATATTCAAATAATATTCAATAAATAATATAAAGTTAAAGTTATCGAATAAACCTTATTCGATTAATAGTTTTGAAAACTATGACCATATATATATATATATAAATATATATATATATATATATATCCATATCCATATATACAAAATCTACTCGGGATCCTCGACTCCCGGTTTTAGAAAATATTTTCACCTTTGGGTCCCTATACTAAGGGTATATGCAAGTTACCGCTATCCTCTAGCATAGGTATTATCAACTGAACCAACAGATATATATTTCAAGAATATGAAACAGGCATGCATATATACCATATCACATGCTACAATATATCGCAAGAATTTGCTAAATAACCAACATGCATCTATCGCAAGATAATGCATATACAAGTGTATACATCACAACAACAGTATAACGGATAGAATACTTGCCTGAGCGACTGGGGTTATGAATGGCTCGGGACGAGTCTGGTAACCTATAAACAACAAGTAAGTTGGAATTAAACCAAAGTCACTTGTAAATCTATACTTTAACTAACTTAGACTCTAACGCTTGTTTTGCGCTCACTGATTCGCTTAAGTCACTCGGGTACCCTCGGCTCCACCATTTTTAATAATTTAACCTTTACGAGTTTTAAAGCGATTCCTTCGCGAATGTCTTACCAACTGCCTAACACACTTACCATAAATGTTTCATACATTAATTAACCCTTTTTGGTCTTTAACCTACATTTCAAAGTAAGGCGAGGGAAAAAGTTTCATTCGCGAAACGCCGTTACTTGAAACGGTCGTTTCTCCTAAACCGTGCATCGGAATCGAACGAACTACATATCAAAACGAAGCTCATAACATGAGCTATCTAAACATGGCAGTGGTCATAATCTAGCAGGGGGTCCTCGGGTCCTAATGTTATGCACAAAACAGTCTAAAGAAAATCGGACGTTACGACGGCTATGTTTACGCGATTACCAATATTTATACCACTCCAATCCTTTACCAATTCACTACAAACCACCCAACCATCATCAATACATCAAACACAACTTATATCAAGGCAAAGTCAGTCCATAATCTCAAGGTTTTCCAACTTATTCAACCGCAAACATGATCTACTAACCATAACTTAAGATTCATTAACCATTAACCAAGATTCATATCCAAAATCACCACAAATCCAACCAAACTATCTAACATACATGGATCTTGCTATACATACATGGATATTTCTATATATACATTAATCCATCCATAAACTCATCAAAACTCAAAGTTCAAACTATAAGTTAAAGGTGAAAGTTGTTTATACCTCCTTGAAGCTTCCTAACACAACCCAAGAGCTTTGAATGCCTAAAAGAACCTTGATCCTTGCTTGTATAACCTTAATCTTTCATAAAATTTCAAGAAAACTAAAGTTATTTCTTGAAGGTTACTATTCACCATCTTCTTCCTTGATTTATTGGAAGAGATTGTGAAGGAATTAGGAGCTTAAACTTATAGCATATCCATATCTATGTACAAGGAAGCTTAGATAATTACCTTGTGATTTAACAATGCTTGGAACTTGATTTTTGAAATTCTTGCCTTTGAAAAAGATGAAAAGTCGAGAGCAAGATGATGAGAATGAAATGATTTTGTGTTTTTTGATTTGTTTGGCTTAGCTTGGTTGTTTTTTGTTTTGTTTTTGGTTAATTACCTTAATAACCTTATATTTGTGTGGTTATAAACCAACCACACCTCCTCCTTCCCTATGTCATGCTTACATCACATTGCTATGTCATCCTCCCTTCCTTGTCCTCTTCTCATTGGTTGGGTGACATCACTTCCTCTAATCCCTTTGCTTAACTTCCTAATTGTTTGCCTAATGACCGCTGATCTGTTATACGGTTCGCTTAACTTTCGTTTTCGTTTATCGTTTGAGGGATCATACCCGGGATCTTATTACTTAGGTTCCCTTAACCTTTCTCAATATATTATATTCCTTTTATGATCCTCTCCTATAATCCTTTAATTTAAATCATTTTTATCCTGTTACCTTATACTCAATTCTCTCCGTATCTAGTGGATTTCCGGGAAAAATCAAAGTGTTCGGATTTGGATTCTGACGATCTTTACATACACTTATATCCCATATAAAGTACTAATAAAATCTCAGAATATCCATATCAGAACCCCTACATAGTGTGGCATGAAAAGTTTTCTCATTCAGCAAAAACACTATTCATAAGGGTTTCAAAAAATTTCCAAAAATTGGGGTTATTACACCGACGTACAATTTTCGATACAATCATTATTTCGATATATTAACAAAACCTGTATTCTCGAAATACGGGATAATATTACATTATTTTCGTATAAATTGTTTAATAAGAAGTCCGGTTTGGATAATTATTTAATACGGGTATTAAATCGGATCGTTTTTGCAGTTACTTAGTGGCTAAGTAACTAATTTATCGATCCAAAACGATCCAACACGAACCAATATTCTATAAATATATATAGCCCTTTTATTAATTCATTTTATTCGTATAATTATAATCGATCAGTAGAAATATAGAATTTACAGAGAAAAATCCTAAAAATGTCGCGTTCTTCATAATCAAACGCACAAACGAAGGCGTTATCGAACTCCGATTCAAGCGTGCAATATATCAAATTAAAGCTCTTGAAAAACTCTTTCTGAATCCACCATCCATTCAAGTGCAGAAATCAAGGTGAATTTCTTATTTATTTATATAAATTTGAATTAAGTTAAGAATAAATTGGGACATTTTGATTTCAAAGTTATTGATGTGATTTGATGATTTCATGTTGTAGAGAATTGAATTCTGGTCAATTTGGTATATTATATGTTAAATTTTGAGCTCCATATCATAGAGAAAATGATGTTTGATCTTCAAATAGTAAAATTAGGGTTTATGTATACTTTGAATATTTTTAATTCGAATTAGGGATATCCTATATAATGATTTTCTGTTTGTTTTGATTGTTAGGTTTAATTGTAAGAATCACGAGCTTCAGTTTCGTATATAATTGATCAAGTTTTGTTAAGAATCTAAGCAAATCGACTCTCGCCGGATTTTTTTTTGAACCCACCGTCTTTAATGGATAAATCGGCCGGAGAGGTCGAACTACGGTTCAGTGAGGGTTGTGCTTGCTTGGTTTGAGAAGCTGGTAACATGCTTATGAAATTCGGCTAAAAAATGAATGGGAAACGAGTTGTTTCCGCCTCCAATTGTTCTCACCGGAATCGACAAGAAGCCGCCGGAATTTGGGAAACCGACCGGCGTTCTTGAAGACGGGGATGAAAACCCTTGACCGGTCTCCGACCCGTTTCCCCCACCCGGTTTCAATCCATATTTTCCCGAATTGATTCTTAAAATCTGTTAGTACAGATTTCTTTTTAAAATAATTTCAAAATTCTATTTTTATTTTTTAAAATTCATTTTTTATTTCCAAAAATACTTTTAATTATTTAAAAATTCAGAATAAAATCTGAATTATTTGTTTATTTAATTTTAGTTAATAAGTAATTATTTAATTGGTCAATTAATTTAAATATTAATTGATTAATTAATTTAATTATTTATTAATTTATTATAATTAATTATTTAATTGGATTTAATCATTTCTTTTGATTTAAAAATTCTGAAAAAATAGTTTCGAGCCTAAATATTATTTTAAATTATTTTTAAAACTCAAAAATTATTATTAAATTATTTTAAAGTCAGATTCGGGTGTCCAGACTCTATTATTTAATTATAAAATGATTCAGAGACCCTTTTTAATTTTGAAAAATGTTCAAAAATTCGTATTAAATACCTGGAATATCATTTTAACCCCGAATCTTCTTTGAAAAATTATTTTGATCGAATATCTTGCATGCTATGAACTACATGCTATTTGATTGATGTGTTACATGCCTATGTGGTTATTGTTTGACGGTTTTTGCTGTAACGTTTAATCCGTAAATCGGATTTGGGTAAAATGAAGGGTAGATAAAATCTTATGACGTCTATGTGATGATTAGAATAATATGAGATTGAATATTGATAGATACTTGTGATGCCTAGCAGAGTGAGCGAGGCATAGAATAGAAAGACATTGATTAGTAAATTGAACTGAAGTGTAGAAAAAGAAAGCAAGTGATCGGTGAATAGAAACAAGGCATAGAAAAAGAAGGAAAAAGATTGATGAGTAGAACTGTTAGATGAGTACAAATAAGGTAGGAAATCATCTGTGATAAGGCAAGTACTTCTGAACCTTCTCCGAGATATATTGCAAATACTTTTGAACTTTCTTATAACATGTTGCTAGTATTCAAAATAAATCTTGTTTTATATTGCAAGCGCTTTAAACTATTCAACCTTGAACCCGGATCATATCATTGAACTTGAGTTGTAAGCGTTCTTCCTTGTAAGCCACCAACATTTGATTTTCCAGATCTTGAACCATACAAACACAATATTACTCTACAAATACATACACACAATAAACCAAGTATTGTAACAGAATTTCTTGAGCATACAGAAACTTATACCCCCTGGAATATCCTATCACATCAAAGACCTATACCCTATTTTATCATTAAACCATTGTTCATCAGATACTTGATTCTTCATCAGGCTTGAAGCCGTTCTTCACATTTATACCTTGATATACCATGATGATACCTGTGAAATGTTTTACGATCTGAGATAAATGTTTTATCAACAATAATCATGATTCTGTTTTATTGAATTACAATGGTTATTATATTGAATTATTTTAGAATTAGATGGTTTTATAAATGTAGACCAGATTCGTGGTCATAGTAGGCCAATGCGTGCCTTGGATCTAGTATAGGGAGCAGAGTTGTGTGCCTTGCTCGGGGTTAGTACTTGACTGATCAACAGCCTAACCTTGGTTTTTAAAATGAAAGATTAATATCCAATTCTAATTATTGCTTATCCTGAAACTTGATTCTTTAGAATCATTTCAATTGATCATTGTTTAACCTCAGTTATTGTTATTATGACTTGCTGAGCTAGTTAACTCACTCTTGCAAACCTTTTTATGTTTTCAACAATTGAAAAGGAAATTGTTGGTAACGAGGATTCTCTGTCCAGAGTGTGAGCTAGGATTCCAGGTTAAGTTGGATTGAGCTAGCAGGAGCTTTATATTGTAGATGAGTTATGCAAGATTATGAGAACGATATCATTTTCAGTTGTAAGTTGGATTTTGGTACGATGTAATAAAAGTTAAGGTTATGGCTTGTTTTCATACTTTAACCTGTTGTGATCCGTGGTTGTGTAAATATGGGTTAATGCATATAATATTTTATATTCAGGTTTATATGTTGGGTTCGTGTTGTGAACCCCAAACTTCTGACCCAGGTTTGGAGGGCGTCACAATGGCTTTTTTGGTTTTACACCACTATCAGGATTTCCAATGATTAAGTTCGGTGTGTGTGACTTAGACCATTTTCTTGCAGATGGAAGTTGACTCCTTGAAGAAGAATCTCCTCCTTGATCCATGAATTCCTTGTTATTTCTTTGACTTGTACCACTATCATGTCCTGATGCTCCCCCTGAATCAGTATTCTCATTGCTATCGGTATTTGACTCATCAGAATTTGAGGAATGAGAGGCTGAAGACTTATTTACTGATTTTCTTTGAGTTGAATCACTTGTAGAAGACTAAGGATTTGAATTATGTTGCTCTTCCTCAATATATGCTTCAGTATTTAAAGAATTTCTACTGTCATGTGGATCAGAGCTTGGAGTGATTTCGGAATTTACTGTATCAGGATTTGTTAGTGAATCAGGATATAACTGTGCAGCATATGATACTTCATTTTCAAATCTCAACGTGTCATGGTCATCTGCATCTTCTAGACCTGTAATCTTCTTGTCATTAAAAGATACATGTATAGATTCCATGACTATCCTTGTTCTCAGGTTGTAAACTTTGAAGGCATTTGTAGATAATAGATATCCCACAAAAATGCCTTTATCAGCTTTTAGATCAAATTTGGTTAGCTGCTCTGGATGAGTTTTGAGAATAAAATACTTACAACCAAAAATATGAAAATACTTCAAATTTGGATTCTTTCCTTTCACCATCTCAAATGGTGTTTTTCCATGCCTGTTGATCAAAGTTGTATTTTGTGTGAAGCAAGCAGTTTGCACAGCCTCATCCCAGAAGTAGGTAGGCAATCTTGCTTCCTCTAGAATGGTTCTTGCAGCTTTTAGGATAGTTCTATTCTTTCTTTCAACAACTCCATTTTGTTGTGGAGTTCCAGGAGCAGGAAATTCTTACTTTATCCCCTTGAATTTGCAGAACTCTTCCATAGAACTGTTCTTGAATTCAGTTCCATTATCACTTATGATTATCTTCACTTTGTATGTTGATCCTTTTTCCAGCTCTTTCACATGATCAAGAAGAATGGATGGAGATTCATCCTTGGTATGCAGAAAGTACACCCATGTGTATCATGTACATTCATCAAAAATTGCAAGTGCATACCTCTTCTTGGAAATCGACATAACATTGACTGGACCAAAGAGATCAATATGAAGTAGATGATATGGTTCAAGAATGGAGGATTCAGTTTTACACTTGAAAGATGTTTTCCTTTGCTTGGCTTTCTAGAATGAGTCACATACCATCAAGAGTAAACACTGCATTGGGCAATCCTCTCACAAGATTTTTCCTCACAAGTTCATTGATATTGTTGAAATTGAGGTAAGAAAGTATTTTATCCCAGTTCCAGTTGTCTTCCACAGATGCTCTACTAAGTAGACAAACTTCTGATTCATTAGTATTTGTGGAGACCCTGGCTTCATATAAACTACCATGTCTTACACCAGTCATCACAATTTTTCCATCAGACTTACTGACAATTTCATAATATTCTTCATATATATTCACATGGTAACCTCTGTTACAGATTTGACTCACATTGATCAAATTATGCTTGAGTCATGTAACCAGAGCTATATTTTCGATGATGACATTACCAATTTTGAATTTGCCATATCCCAAGATTTTTCCTAAGTTGTCATCTCCATAAGAAACACTTGGGCCAACTTTCTCCTCAAATTCTGATAGCAGGGATTTATAACCAGTCATATGTCCTGAGCATCCACTGTCCAAGACTAGAGAATTTCTCATATTACCCTGTAATCAGTATTTAAAATCAGTTAGTGTTTTTAAGGACCCAAACTTGCTTGGATCTTTTGGGCTTTTTAAGTTTGTTAACATATGCAGCAAAAGACTTCATATCAGAGTTTATGTTAACATTCTTACTATCAGTATTTATACATGCAGAAATAGATTTTGCTTTACTTAAAGAGGATTTCAGTTTATAATAATAATAATATAAAATATGATACTCTTTACATGTATAAATAGAGTGCCACACACTACCACAATAAAAACAAGGACTCTGTGGTTTATATTTAACTGTTCTATTCCTAAACTCTGATTTGGGAAGAACAATATTTATCTCTTTATTCTTCCTGCAAGAATTAGCAAGATGATTAGTACTACCACAGTTTAGGCATGTCTTTCTAGGTTGTAATAACCCCAATTTTTGGAAAAATTTTGAAACCCTTATGAATAGTGTTTTTGCTGAATGAGAAAAATTTTCATGCCACGCTATGTAGGGGTTCTGTTATTGATCTTATGGGATATTATTAGTACTCTATGTGGTATATAAGTGTATGTAAAGATCGTCAGAATCCAATTCCGAATACTTTGATTTTTCCCGGAAATCCACTAGATACGGAAAGAATTGAGAAAAAGGTAACAGGATAAAAAGGATTTAAATTAAAGGATTATAAGAGAGGATCATAGAAGGAATACAATATATTGAGAAAGGTTAAGGGAACCTAAGTAATAAGATCCCGGGTATGATCCCTCAAACGATAAACGAGAACGAAAGTTAAGCGAACCGTATAACAGATCAGCGGTCATTAGACAATCAATTAAAAGCTAATCAAAGGGATTAGTGGGGATGATGTCATCCAACCAATAGAAAGAGGACAAAGGAGGGGTGATGACATCACAAAGTGATGTAGGCATGACATGGGAAGGAAGGAGGTGTGGTTGAATGAGAACCACACAAATTCAAGGGCAACAAGGTAATTGACTAAATCAAACAAAACAAAAACCTAGCAACCAAGCAAAACAAATCACAAAACACCAAATCCTCCATTTTTTCATGAAGCTCTCGGCTTCTTTCTTAAGAAATGGGAAGTCCAAGCTCCTCCACTTGCTATTTTACAAGGTAATTATCCTAGCTCCTCCTAGTTAAGTTACATACTTCCTATAAGTTTAAGCTTCTAAATCCAAGCCAATCTTTTTCTATAAATCATGAAAGAAGATGGTGAATAGTGTTTTTCAAGAACTAAAATTTGTGTTCTTGAAGTTTTGTTTAGATTAAGCTTGGATAAGGACTTTAAGGGTGATTCCAAGCCATTCTCTTGATTCTCCACTCTCCAAGGAAGGTATAAACTACAAACCCTAGCTTTAGTTTTGAGTAATTAGGATTGAATGTGTTTGATATAGCATATGTGAAGCATGATGCTTGATTGGTTGAAGTTTGGTTGAGTTTGGAGAGATTAGTTGGTTTTGTTGTATTGTTGGAGTTGTAAATCTTGGTAATTAGTTAAAGAACCTAAGTAAAGCTTTTAGTTCATGTGGGGAATAAGTATAAATGGTGAATGTGGATTTGTTGGGGCTGTTATGATGTGGTTTGGAGGGATGTTGGTTGTATGATTGATTTGGGGTTGAATTGTGGTTGGTTTTGAATGGTTTAAATATGGGAAATCGCGTAAACATAGCCGTCGTAACGTCCGATTTTCTTTAGACTGTTTTTGTGCATAACATTAGGACCCGAGAACCCCCTGCTAGATTATGACCATTGCCATGTCTAGATAGCTCATGTTACGAGCTTCGTTTTGATATGTAGTTCGTTCGATTCCGATGCACGGTTTAGGAGAAACGACCGTTTCAAGTAACGGCGTTTCGCGAACGAAACTTTTCCCCTCGCCTTACTTTGAAACATAGGTTAAAGACCAAAAAGGGTTAATTAATGTATGAAACATTTATGGTAAGTGTGTTAGGCTATTGGTAAGACACTCGCGAAGTAATCGCTTTAAAACTCGTAAAGGTTAAATTATTAAAAATGGTGGAGCCGAGGGTACCCGAGTGACTTAAGCGAATCAGTGAGCGCAAAACAAGCGTTAGAGTCTAAGTTAGTTAAAGTATAGATTTACAAGTGATTTTGGTTTAATTCCAACTTACTTGTTGCTTATAGGTTACCAGACTCGTCCCGAGCCATTCATAACCCCCAGTCGCTCAGGCAAGTTTTCTACCCGTTATACTGTTGTTGTGATGTATATATGTATGCATTATCTTGCGATAGATGCATGTTGGTTAATTAGCAAATGTTGCGATATATTGAAGCATGCTGATATGGTATATATATGCATGCAGTTTCGTATTCTTGCCATATATATCTGTTGGTTCAGTTGATAATACCTATGCTAGATAATAGCGGTAATTTGCATATACCCTTAGTATAGGGACCCAAAGGTGAAAACATTTTCTAAAACCGGGAGTCGAGGATCCCGAGTAGATTTTATATATATATATATATATATATATATATTTATATATATATGGTCATAGTTTTCAAAACTATTAATCGAATAAGGTTTATTCGATAACTTTATTTTATTAATGAATATTATCTTGAATATTCATTCGAGGACTTATGACTCCTTTATATTATTTATTGAATATTACTTGGATATTCATTTGAGGATGTATGACTCCTTTATATTATTTATTGAATATTACTTGGATATTCATTTGAGGATGTATGACTCCTTTATTTTATTTAATGAATATTAATTATAATATTCATTCGAGGTATTATGACTCCGCTTATTACTGATATATATTCTTTATTTCATTAAAGAATAAAGTGTTAATAATCAAACTTATTTTCGATTATTCAAATAAAGATAATACTTTCATATAAGTATATCTTTGGTTATTTAATGTTTATTTCAAGTATAAGTTTTAATACTTCTACTTCAATTATTTTTATAAAGATTATTCTTTATGGGAATATTATTTAAATAATAATATTCAGTCATTTTCTAAATATTCTGGGGACTGATTTACTTCATTAAATCAGCTTTACTCCAAACACTCTATAAAGTGTTTTCGAGTCTTCAAAATGATTTTTAAAGTCAGAGCGGATTCCAAAACTCATTTTTATATTTAAGATCTTCCTTTTTAAGGGGATTTAAATACTCGCTCAAAACCTGGGAATCCGGCTCTGTGGTGTATTTTATATTCGCAACGAGGTTGCAGTTTTGGTAAATGAATTGATTACTTGCCCAACGTTCGGGAAGTAAGCCCATCTAATTGAGTCGGCATAAGCGACAGGCCGGGGTACGGTCTATTATTGTGTAAGTGGCTGGGTGGCAGTCCATCAACGCGTGAGGGGCCGGGTAACGGTCTAGCGCGAGGTCCTAATGCGGCCAGGGTGATGACCGGTGAGGAATTCATCCATCTACAGTAGAAAAGGTTACTTATTGGTATCTTTGCCTGATCAGCAAGATATCTGGTTTATGCCAAAATTCTTTTCCTTTCCAAAATTCATTGGATGTTTCAAACTTTGTTCATACTTTACATAACAGAGGTTCCAGGAAATGTTTAAGAGATATATATATGTGGATATATATATATCGGGACTAAATAAAGTATCTCGTAACTTTATTTCATTCAATAATATTTCAAAGATTGAATCTATTCAAATCTTGTCTTGTAATCTCATCTATGTGATGAACTTTTGAAACTGATTATAACTTGAATGGTGGTAGTTGAAGTAGTATTGGGAAAGATATAAGTATATTGGGGTATTTGGTAACCTCATCTTTTAAACTTATATCTAATTAATAATTGTCTTATGAATGACAAAGATTTTCAGAAAAACGTTGAGACAAGGTTAGATATATGAGATCACCTTGCAACGATATTTTTTTATACGGTTATACACTGGGACTTTGTGTATATTATGCATGGAAGAGGACTTCCAATATTTTGAAAAGTATATATGTATATATACTGAATATTTTGCGACTTCATCGCATTAAGATATCAAACTTGGTTCATTTTTTTTGACCAAGACTTTCATGAGTATTATGAGTAGGCTCATATACTATTAATCATTATACATATTATTTTGGTGGGCTTGCTGCTCACCCTTGCTTTCTTCTTTCATCACACAACAACAGATAGAAAAGATGAACAGAACCAAGCTCCCGATTCGCGAGCGATTAGGAGATGTTCCGCAGTTTTCTAGAAGCATTGATGCCGCCGTAGCTGATGTAGGAACTACCAATAGGCTAGGCTTTCAACTTTTGATGTACCAGATTTATTTATATTTATGAATTGTAATAATGGCAAAGAAATGTAAATTTATTCAGAAAACCTTTTAAGGTGTATTGGCAGATAATTGTGGAATAAAATGACTTGTGGTTATTTTTGGATGTTCATCTCTGAGACTATAACGTGTGGTGTGTGTATTTATTGTGGGGTCACAGTACAGAGTAGTTGAGTAATTATTAAGATTGGGTGTTATTAAGGGAAATGGAACTCGTGACGACCCAGATCCCCAACCCCGGATCTGGGGGTGTTACAGAAATGGTATCAGAGCTAAGCGTTATAAACCTCAGAGATGATGGGACGTTAAGATAATAAGTTCACTAAGATAATAAGAACTCTTGCCAAGTTCATAGTCGGACTACCTAACGTAGTACTGACAGTTAAAACCCTTATGGGAACCCTTATAAATGTAGCGATAGAAGCGTAGTTCGTTATCGTATATGGTAGCGGGACTCCGAACCCTGAGGTTGAGGAGCAACAGCGTGATGATGTTTATTACTAATTGGAGATCGGATTGTGGATCCGATAGAGTGTCCTAATACAGGACCGGATGATGTTGATATTGAGGATGTAGCGGTTGAGGATGTTGTCCTAGAAGGGATTGTTGCTGAGGAGGATCCCGTGGAGGATCCTGACAAGAATGAATAAAGGGCCACTGATGAATTGATGACCATGGTTTGGTCGACTACCAGAGGTAGGATTGGCCGGTCACTACCGGAGGTTCGTTCAAGTTTGTAAAGATAGTAGCCCCTTTAACGCGGCTTACTCGTAAGACTGAGAAGTTCGAATGGACAGAGAAATGCGAGAACATCTTTCAAGAACTGAAGCAGAGGTTGGTGATGGCCCCTATGCTGGCGTTGCCAGATGGAAAAGGAGATTTTGTGAAGTGTAGTGACGCTTCGCACAAGGGCTTAGGGTGCATGCTTATGCAGCACGGTAAGGTAATCGCGTACATGTCAAGACAATTAAGGAAATATGAAATTCGATATCCCCGCTCATGAGCTTAGGCTCATGGCAATAGTTTTACCCTAAAGATTGGAGGCACTACTTGTATGGAGAGAAGTGCGAGAATTACCTAAGCCATAAGTGCTCTAGTACATTTTCACGTAGAAAGAGCTCAACATATGCCAGAGGAGGCAGTTAGAGCTAATCAAGAATAATGATTGGGAGATTCTTTATCATTAGAGGAAAGCCAATATGGTGGCTGATGCCCTTAGTAAAAAGGAGAGACTCAAGATGATAATGTCTTTTGGAGAGTTTATAAGAGATTTTGAGAAAATGGAAATAGAAGTGAAGGTAACCGGAGCCGGTACCGAAAAGCTGTTTGAGATTGCAATACAGACCGAATTTTTGGAAAAGAACATATTGTGCCAGAAAAGTGATGAATGAAGGCAGAGAGTCAATGACTGGAGAAGAGATCCACACCGAGAAAGATGATAAGGGGATAGTGAGGTGTTCCTACAGAAATTGGGTTCCAAAAGTTCAAGTGCTTAAGGATGAGAACTTAGATGAGAGCCATAGTTTGAGGAATAAGATTTAGGGCAAACCCTGAATGTGATAGTCAGGGAGGTTGCCATCAAGAAAGAAAGAACCCATAACATAATAGAGTGGAAAACAAGGTTTTTAATGTATAAGATAACCCCGATTATGGGAGAAGGTTGAAACATTTCATACTAAGGAAACAGAAAGTCGAGTAAGGAAAGGAGACCCGAGATGGTACTCCTATACGATAATTTATAGACCAGTCTAGACAGAAGTTAGACTATTATCCCCAACCACCACCCTGAGGAAACAATGCGGTGAGAAATTCTTTCAGGACCTTTAAGTCGCTAAGCTCTCAGAGTTCCAAGGAACAAGCTGACCCAGTCGAGGCAAGAGCCTGGCTAAAGGAAATATAGGAATCATTTGAGATTCAAAATGATTGATGAACCACAAAAGACCGTTTTTGTCACTTACCCTCCTAAGAGAGAGACCACCCGCTGGTGAAAGGCCAAGGAAGGCACAAAGCAAGAGATTATAATAAACTGATTTAAGTTCAGTCAATTGTTTTCAGGAAAGTACTTCCCAAGGTTATGGAGATAGTGTAAAAGCTTTAGAGCCAGAACAAAGGCAGATGAGTATGATGAATTATGAATCTAAGCTGTAAAAGTTGTTAAGATTCGTTCTGAAGACGCGAATCCAGAATGACGGGATATTTGAAATCAATGCTTATGTTGTGTTGGTTCATGAAATAATGATAAGAGAAAGGAAAATAAAAAGGAATTGAAGTGGAAAGGAATATAAAGGCAACAGAGTTTGAGGAATGATAAGGGAGTTGGGTATGAGGAAACCTTAAAGACTCATATTAATAGAAATAGAAAAGTATATGATCATCAGGATGAGGGTGATTCACCATGAGTTAAAGTTGACGGTTGAAGGCATAAGAGATGCATATATTTTATCCCCTTTAAGTTGGGAGGATTCGAGGAAACATTGAGATAGTTCGAAGGATAAACAATGAGACGCGGATAGACTGAGGAGACAAGGAAGTAAGAAACTAGGAAAATTGGATGAAGGAAGTGACCTTCAAGAATGTGAAGTGTAAGACCGGTGGCATGATACCCAGAAAGGGAGACGCCAGGTATGAAAGATATCCCAACATTGAGGTGACTGTTGAGATAAACAACAAAAGTAAATAAGGAATTATTAAGAAAAATTCACGTTGAACATGACCAATATCTTCCAGAACATCCATGTTATCATTACCAAATCAGGAAAGAAAAGCGGATGACCATTGTTATCTTTTGGAGGCCATATGGATTGACCTCAATTTGAATAAGGATGCTATTATGAAGTTAGGTATAGACTATCGAGGTGGGAATGATGAATAAGATAATCTATCAAGGATATATGACTTGATTTATCCATGGAAGGATGCAGGTACCTTTTAAAGGTGGAATTAAGGATAGAACATTGGTAACTTAAAATGAATCCTAGGGGAATGCATACAGGTTGGCATTTCATCCTTAATAGGGATAGTATGAGTTTTGACAGTATAAATTGGAAAGGATTAAGGTAATAACAACCTTTAAGAATCAGTGGAGAAATTTTTCAGAGGCATATAGATAATGGTTCTAGTATTAGTAAAGGGTATTTTGATATGCCCTGTATCTAGGGAATACAGGAGGAACGAATCAAGGATAACCTTAGAGGTTTTACAAGGAGAAAGGTAATATTCAAAATTCTCAAGAATAGAAATGTTGATAAAGGAAATATGACATAATTATAATGATGCCAAGTGGGGCACGTGTTAAACCACGAGAAAGTATGGATCGAACCAGTAAAGGTCGAAATTGTTAAGGGCAATTAGGACCTAAGATAAAAGATGTTCTAAGTATGATTGAGAGTCAGTCGTGACAGTGATTAACCTCTAAAGACTGAGGTAATAACTTATGGAAAAATGGTGATTTTTTTTTTACTCATCAGATATTAAAGAAAAGCATTTTCACATAATCTGTGATGGAAATAAGGTAGAAAATTTATTTGGAGGTGGTTAAAATGACATTGACTGTAAGGAAAATTTTACTATCAGGGAAGGCCAAAGAGGTGGCCGACACTTTAAAGGTAAGTGGATAATTATAGGCGCGTGTGCCAAAAGAATACAGTGATGATGGTTAAAAATGTGAAGGTTGAATTATGGTTTGGAAGATTGACATTCCTTCTGATGACTGTGCAATACCCAACCGTAATAGTAGTTGGTAAAGGTTTAATTCGTGTAATCGCCATGAACGGGCTATCTATCTTAGAAGGTCCTATCTTGAGATAAGCCAGAACCATGTTTCAAAAAGGACTAGATGAACCCTTGAGTTAATTCTTCTAATTAGGGCGTATGATTAAGAATGGTATTAACCTGCTATCGTTGCTTTGATTGAAACTCTTCTGCACTTTTATCTGCTTCATGTCATGTATGTATGTCAGGATCAGGAGTGTTCTTCATGAATCAGGAATGGTGATTATGTTACCTCCTTAGAAGGATTTGATACGAGATGTATGGACTCCGTATGGTTAGCTATTAAGACTTCATGGAAAATGAATGACTACAGTAGGTCAGTGTTGGACCATAGTAAGGCAGCAATGATTCTGCGAGTAATGAGCTGATTACAACCGTGAGAGTTGTATTGGAATGGGTGTTGAGATTGAGTACCACTAATCGGGTCGTGGTAGTGTATAAGTTATCATTGATAGACTAATTAAGTAGAGTATCTACCTAGTGAATTATTATTCTTTCTTATCAATAGAGAGTCGTATTATTATACGAGGAAGGTTGCGGTGCAAGCATAGAATTCTAGTAACGATGATGTATAGAATGAGATCCCAGATTCGATTTTCGATGTCGAGGGAGTTTCAAAGGTGATTGTGTATAAGCTCGAGGAAGAGCATGGGTCCATAGAATGATGGACGGATTAGCAAAAATTATTTAAGCATGCAAAATGCGATGCGATAATACTTGATGTTGATATAAATACATATGTTTTGTTCTCCTATGACAAACCTCTATAGTTCAGAGGTAGGTTCCAAGACAGATATTTTGTGGCAGTATATTTTTTTCATATATACAATTCTCTTCAATTCGTTCTTTTCTCTTCTTTTCATTTCATGTAAGCTGAGAAGAACAACCCTTCCAGAAAGGGGAGGTATTGCCGAATGACTATCTATCTGTGTGATAGAAGCCTATTAGGATACCATCTATTGTTTAATTGCTTGTCAAGTACTAAAGGCTGGCCACCTTCTGTACTAACTATGCGATATAACAAGTGTTCATGATCATAGTGATCTCTCAATAAATTCTTTTACTTCTATATGAAGGATTAAGCTTTCGAAAATAGAAACAGCTGAAAAAGGAGTAATAAAGTTGAGGTAGTATTCGGAATGGAAACACATTCGTGATACTAAGGTTGGCATGGTTATTAAAAGGTTATAGAACGCTAACGAGCAAAAGTATAACCAGTATAATATTAGGAACGGAAGGTAGTAGCGATTACGAACTCGAAAAGAATGGGTATTGAGAAGCAGAAGCTCTAATGCTAAAAGCTATAATGAGAGTTTGTGCAATAGACTTGAAAGAAATTGGAATGATCACTTAACACGGATTGAGTTTTCTTACGACAATAGATCATTTGTCATTATCGAGATGTCGCCTTATGAGATCCTTGAGGGAAGACAATGTCGATCTCCCTTATGTTAGGATGAAGTTGTAGAGCGCAAGATGCTCGGACCCGCAGTAGTCCAAAGGACCAAGGATATGATAGATCTAATCAGAGGACGGCTGGTAGTAGCCAAAGATGGACATGATAAGTATGTTGATTTGACACGAAAGGAAAAAGAGTACGAAATAGGGGACCTAGTAATGTTATAGGTATCCCTTGGAAAGGATTGATGAGATTCGGAAAGAAAGGAAAGCTAAGTCCACCAATTGTTGGACCCTTGGATATATTAAGGAGTATTGGGAAGTTAGCATATGAGCTAGCCTTACCCCAGAATATGTAGCAAGTCATAGCGTGTTTCACGTATCAATGTTAAGAAAGTGTAATTCGGATGCTAGACAAATAGGGGCATATGAGCGCATAGACATGCAACCAGACGTAACCTATATGGAGCAACCAGGAAGGGTATAGATTAAGAAGGAACGAGTGTTTAGGAGAAGGGTTATCAAACTAGTAAGAGTTTGATGGTAGAACCACAATGTGGGAAAATTGACTCGAGAGTTAGAAAGTGCAATGCTAAGAGAGTATCCCTATTTATTTTCAATTTGATTCCGGGACGGAATCCTTTTAAGGAGGGGAGACTGTAATAACCCCAATTTTTGGAAAAATTTTGAAACCCTTATGAATAGTGTTTTTGCTGAATGAGAAAAATTTTCATGCCACGCTATGTAGGGGTTCTGTTATTGATCTTATGGGATATTATTAGTACTCTATGTGGTATATAAGTGTATGTAAAGATCGTCAGAATCCAATTCCGAATACTTTGATTTTTCCCGGAAATCCACTAGATACGGAAAGAATTGAGAAAAAGGTAACAGGATAAAAAGGATTTAAATTAAAGGATTATAAGAGAGGATCATAGAAGGAATACAATATATTGAGAAAGGTTAAGGGAACCTAAGTAATAAGATCCCGGGTATGATCCCTCAAATGATAAACGAGAACGAAAGTTAAGCGAACCGTATAACAGATCAGCGGTCATTAGGCAATCAATTAAAAGCTAATCAAAGGGATTAGTGGGGATGATGTCATCCAACCAATAGAAAGAGGACAAAGGAGGGGTGATGACATCACAAAGTGATGTAGGCATGACATGGGAAGGAAGGAGGTGTGGTTGAATGAGAACCACACAAATTCAAGGGCAACAAGGTAATTGACTAAATCAAACAAAACAAAAACCTAGCAACCAAGCAAAACAAATCACAAAACACCAAATCCTCCATTTTTTCATGAAGCTCTCGGCTTCTTTCTTAAGAAATGGGAAGTCCAAGCTCCTCCACTTGCTATTTTACAAGGTAATTATCCTAGCTCCTCCTAGTTAAGTTACATACTTCCTATAAGTTTAAGCTTCTAAATCCAAGCCAATCTTTTTCTATAAATCATGAAAGAAGATGGTGAATAGTGTTTTTCAAGAACTAAAATTTGTGTTCTTGAAGTTTTGTTTAGATTAAGCTTGGATAAGGACTTTAAGGGTGATTCCAAGCCATTCTCTTGATTCTCCACTCTCCAAGGAAGGTATAAACTACAAACCCTAGCTTTAGTTTTGAGTAATTAGGATTGAATGTGTTTGATATAGCATATGTGAAGCATGATGCTTGATTTGTTGAAGTTTGGTTGAGTTTGGAGAGATTAGTTGGTTTTGTTGTATTGTTGGAGTTGTAAATCTTGGTAATTAGTTAAAGAACCTAAGTAAAGCTTTTAGTTCATGTGGGGAATAAGTATAAATGGTGAATGTGGATTTGTTGGGGCTGTTATGATGTGGTTTGGAGGGATGTTGGTTGTATGATTGATTTGGGGTTGAATTGTGGTTGGTTTTGAATGGTTTAAATATGGGAAATCGCGTAAACATAGCCGTCGTAACGTCCGATTTTCTTTAGACTGTTTTTGTGCATAACATTAGGACCCGAGAACCCCCTGCTAGATTATGACCATTGCCATGTCTAGATAGCTCATGTTACGAGCTTCGTTTTGATATGTAGTTCGTTCGATTCCGATGCACGGTTTAGGAGAAACGACCGTTTCAAGTAACGGCGTTTCGCGAACGAAACTTTTCCCCTCGCCTTACTTTGAAACATAGGTTAAAGACCAAAAAGGGTTAATTAATGTATGAAACATTTATGGTAAGTGTTTTAGGCTATTGGTAAGACACTCGCGAAGGAATCGCTTTAAAACTCGTAAAGGTTAAATTATTAAAAATGGTGGAGCCGAGGGTACCCGAGTGACTTAAGCGAATCAGTGAGCGCAAAACAAGCGTTAGAGTCTAAGTTAGTTAAAGTATAGATTTACAAGTGATTTTGGTTTAATTCCAACTTACTTGTTGCTTATAGGTTACCAGACTCGTCCCGAGCCATTCATAACCCCCAGTCGCTCAGGCAAGTTTTCTACCCGTTATACTGTTGTTGTGATGTATATATGTATGCATTATCTTGCGATAGATGCATGTTGGTTAATTAGCAAATGTTGCGATATATTGAAGCATGCTGATATGGTATATATATGCATGCAGTTTCGTATTCTTGCCATATATATCTGTTGGTTCAGTTGATAATACCTATGCTAGATAATAGCGGTAATTTGCATATACCCTTAGTATAGGGACCCAAAGGTGAAAACATTTTCTAAAACCGGGAGTCGAGGATCCCGAGTAGATTTTATATATATATATATATATATATATATATATATATTTATATATATATGGTCATAGTTTTCAAAACTATTAATCGAATAAGGTTTATTCGATAACTTTATTTTATTAATGAATATTATCTTGAATATTCATTCGAGGACTTATGACTCCTTTATATTATTTATTGAATATTACTTGGATATTCATTTGAGGATGTATGACTCCTTTATATTATTTATTGAATATTACTTGGATATTCATTTGAGGATGTATGACTCCTTTATTTTATTTAATGAATATTAATTATAATATTCATTCGAGGTATTATGACTCCGCTTATTACTGATATATATTCTTTATTTCATTAAAGAATAAAGTGTTAATAATCAAACTTATTTTCGATTATTCAAATAAAGATAATACTTTCATATAAGTATATCTTTGGTTATTTAATGTTTATTTCAAGTATAAGTTTTAATACTTCTACTTCAATTATTTTTATAAAGATTATTCTTTATGGGAATATTATTTAAATAATAATATTCAGTCATTTTCTAAATATTCTGGGGACTGATTTACTTCATTAAATCAGCTTTACTCCAAACACTCTATAAAGTGTTTTCGAGTCTTCAAAATGATTTTTAAAGTCAGAGCGGATTCCAAAACTCATTTTTATATTTAAGATCTTCCTTTTTAAGGGGATTTAAATACTCGCTCAAAACCTGGGAATCCGGCTCTGTGGTGTATTTTATATTCGCAACGAGGTTGCAGTTTTGGTAAATGAATTGATTACTTGCCCAACGTTCGGGAAGTAAGCCCATCTAATTGAGTCGGCATAAGCGACAGGCCGGGGTACGGTCTATTATTGTGTAAGTGGCTGGGTGGCAGTCCATCAACGCGTGAGGGGCCGGGTAACGGTCTAGCGCGAGGTCCTAATGCGGCCAGGGTGATGACCGGTGAGGAATTCATCCATCTACAGTAGAAAAGGTTACTTATTGGTATCTTTGCCTGATCAGCAAGATATCTGGTTTATGCCAAAATTCTTTTCCTTTCCAAAATTCATTGGATGTTTCAAACTCTGTTCATACTTTACATAACAGAGGTTCCAGGAAATGTTTAAGAGATATATATATGTGGATATATATATATCGGGACTAAATAAAGTATCTCGTAACTTTATTTCATTCAATAATATTTCAAAGATTGAATCTATTCAAATCTTGTCTTGTAATCTCATCTATGTGATGAACTTTTGAAACTGATTATAACTTGAATGGTGGTAGTTGAAGTAGTATTGGGAAAGATATAAGTATATTGGGGTATTTGGTAACCTCATCTTTTAAACTTATATCTAATTAATAATTGTCTTATGAATGACAAAGATTTTCAGAAAAACGTTGAGACAAGGTTAGATATATGAGATCACCTTGCAACGATATTTTTTTATACGGTTATACACTGGGACTTTGTGTATATTATGCATGGAAGAGGACTTCCAATATTTTGAAAAGTATATATGTATATATACTGAATATTTTGCGACTTCATCGCATTAAGATATCAAACTTGGTTCATTTTTTTTGACCAAGACTTTCATGAGTATTATGAGTAGGCTCATATACTATTAATCATTATACATATTATTTTGGTGGGCTTGCTGCTCACCCTTGCTTTCTTCTTTCATCACACAACAACAGATAGAAAAGATGAACAGAACCAAGCTCCCGATTCGCGAGCGATTAGGAGACGTTCCGCAGTTTTCTAGAAGCATTGATGCCGCCGTAGCTGATGTAGGAACTACCAATAGGCTAGGCTTTCAACTTTTGATGTACCAGATTTATTTATATTTATGAATTGTAATAATGGCAAAGAAATGTAAATTTATTCAGAAAACCTTTTAAGGTGTATTGGCAGATAATTGTGGAATAAAATGACTTGTGGTTATTTTTGGATGTTCATCTCTGAGACTATAACGTGTGGTGTGTGTGTTTATTGTGGGGTCACAGTACAGAGTAGTTGAGTAATTATTAAGATTGGGTGTTATTAAGGGAAATGGAACTCGTGACGACCCGGATCCCCGACCCCGGATCTGGGGGTGTTACATAGGTGCATTGGGAGCAGTTACATAATTACCATTTTTATTAACACCTAACTTGCCATTCCTGTTTTTTGTAGGCTTTTTCTCCTTGTTTTTTATGTGTAAATCCTTCAGCTTTTGCTTAAGCTGTTTCTGAGTCTTTAAACCAATATTTACTGATCTTTTGTGAAATTGTTCACTCTTATCAGTAATTAAGTTTGATCTAGGTGCTGAGGTTGAAACTACCTCATTAACTGATTTAATAGCATCAACACTTGGATTAAACTTAATGGGCTTCAACTGAACCTTGTTCAGTTTGACCTTATTATCAGTATTTATTGGTTTAGTTTTCTTAGTTTCTTTTCCAATTTTCTTATCAGAATTAGATCTATTAACATATCCTAATCCTGATCCCCAACAACCATTCTTTAAAATTTCCTGAGTTGTTTTTCCTAAGTTATTCCTTAGCTTAGCAACCTCTCTTTCTCTAGCTAACTCCTTTTCTAGATAAGCATGCATTTTTAAAAAAAAAATCTTTAACATAATTAGCATTATCTCTTTCTTTTTGGATTTCTAGCATGGAAAGCAACTCAATTTCTATATGATCATTCCTTTTCTTTAACTCAGAGTTTTCACTCTTGATTCTATTATAACTAACATGCGGAGATTTAAGAAATAATCTTAACTCATGGATATCATCAATATCAAAAGCAAGGATGATTTGAGGTACCTTTAGTTCAGCATTGCCAGCCTCAGTATCAGTACTTGCCATGAGAGCATAGTTGACACCATCATCTGAATCTGATGAATCATCCCAGTTTTTCTTCTTTCAGATCAAGGCTTGTTTCTTCTCAGCTTTTGTTTTTCTATAGTCAGCTGCAAAGTGTTCAATACCGTCACAGTTGTAGCATCTTTCCTTTGACTTGTCAGATTTTCCATCCTATCAGTATTTCTTCTATCAATCCTCTTATCAGAGTTCGAGGAACTGGAACCTTTTCTGGTAAACATTTTTCCTTTCTTGAAGTTCTTGTAGACCATCTTCTTGAAGCTTTTAACCAATAGAGTAGCCATTTGTTCCATGTCTTTATTGTTGTCATGATCACTGTTAGTATCTGATTCACTATCAGTGTTTGAGTCATCATCAGAGTTTGATGACTCAGTATCAGACTTTGCAATCATAGCTTTTCCTTTAGAGGAACCTTTTCTCCTAGCTTTCTCCTTTGGATTCTCTTCAACTTTAACTGCAACTGGTCTAGTCTTGGATCCTTTTCTCTTTCTTCTTGCTCCATCTCTAGCTCATGAGTCTTCAGTATACCATATATCTCATCTAGAGGTGTTTCATCAAGTTCATAATTATCCCTTATTGTTGTGACCTTATAGTCCCACTTTTCAAGGAGTGCAAGTAGAAACTTCAAATTTGAGTCCTCTATATCATATTCCTTGTAGACAAGAGAGAATTCATTCAACAGCTTCTGAAATCTGTCATAGATCTCAGTTAAGGACTCATTGTTTTAAGTCAAATTGCTCATATTCTTGAGTAAGTACTGACCTCCTGTTCTTCTTGATAGTTGTGGTACCTTGACACTTTACTTGTGATATCCCGTATTTTCAGAATTATTATTATTAATATTTGAATATGCTTATGTGATTTTCTGATTAGGAAAGAATAAAATGGTGGATACTTTATTCTTGTTTGACGAGTTTGTGTTATTAAATAGTAATATGCTAATTGTTGAGTGTTATATCGATCCTTGTTAATATCTGAAAATATTTCCTTAAATGTATTATTTTCAAAAGTTTTTTTGAAAAACGATCATTTTATTGATATCGGTAAATTGAGTTCGTTTAGTAATATTAGGGATTGGATGGATATTCTGTCTGATATGTGTTTTATGTAATATTAACTGTGTGGGACTCAATTGTGATTGAGGATTATTTGTATTATTAATTACTCAGTCATATCATTTTGTTTTTGTCTTTTAAAGTGATTTTATTGAAAAATTAATTCATAAATATTTAAATTATCTTTAAAATTATTTTTATGCCTTTATAATTACAATAATTATTTTTGAGATTTTATAAAATTTGGAAATCAATATTTCATCAATTATTTAGCCCTATATGATTTTTAGATTTCACTTATTTGTAAATTCCGTATTTAATTCCAAAAATTCTTCAAAAATTACGAAACTCATATTTATTGAAGTTTGGAATATTCTGAGAATTTTAAAATTATTTTGAGAATTTTTAGGATTAATTTTACCCGCGCGTTGAATCGTTTAATTGCTAAAAGCGGGTATAAATTGTGTTTCAAAAATTGTTTTAAAATTACGAAATTTATGTTTTTATAAACTTTGGGATATTTGTAACATTTTAAGACTATTTTCGTGATTTTCTGAATTTGTTTCAAGTGCAGCTCGGTTCGTTAATTGTAAAATGCGGGTATAGCGCGCAAGTCAAAAATGCTTTAAAAATTATGAAAATTTTATTTTATTAGTTTTTAATTATTCCGAGAATTTTAAAACTTATTTGGTAATTTTCGGGTTAATTGTACCCGTAAGTCTGCTCATTAAATTCTAAATTTCGGGACAAAATTAGGCTTGTATATTGATAAGTACTGTAAGTAGTACAGTGGCTAAAAGAAAAAAAAAACAAAACAAAAACAAAACAAAAAAAAAAAAAAAGAAACTTGTCAGCCACACCCCCGCCCCACCCACGTAATACCCCTCCCCCTTTTTCTTTTATCCGCCAGGTTCTTCCCCCTCCTTCTCTTTAGTCTCTCTGTCTCTCTCCTGTTTATATACTTTTCAATTTTCAAAAATTCATATCTCTCAAACCGTTCATCCAAATTTCAATTATTATATGTATAAACGATCAGCGCTTCGATACCTACGCATAGGTATATATATTTCAAGGTTTTGAGAAGAAAATTTGTGGGGCATATTTCCGTTATATTTCCGTTTTAATTTATTTTCGGGACATTAAAAAGGAGTATGACGGTGGTGATTACTCCACATGGCATCTCAGCGTGTATATGTCTATGGCCATTAATTTCGAATTTTTCTGGAGATATTTTCGGACATCGGATATTCTCTTCGAGGTGATCAAAATTTATTTTGGGTAACGATTCCGAAATTCCGCCTTCGTACTTTTGTATATTATAGCATGTTAGTGTTTATATATTTATTTCATAATTTTTAGAAATTGTTGGAGAAGTCACTTTTGGTCCGAGTTTTGGTTCAGGTGGTCGTGTTATTCATTTCTGGAGTGTGTATACGCGTAAATATAAAGTATTGTGTTGATTGTTGTAGGTTGTGTCGATATGATATCAACTGGCAGTCCGAGAAATATAGGAGGTGCTGTCCGATTTCCAAGAAAATATTATTTTTTTAGTTCAGAAGATTATTATTTTTATTATTATTCGAAAATAAATCCAAATTATTTAGTTAATGAATTTTAATTGATTATTTAATTCGGGTTAATTATTTCTTATGATTTAAAAATTCCGAAAAATAGTTCGAGCTTTAAAAAATTATTTTAAATTATTTTCCAGGCTCAATAATTCTTATAAAATTATTTTCGGGTGTTCGAGCACTATTATTTAGTTATAAAATGATTCGGAGACCCGTTTTAATTCCGAAAAATGTTCAAAAATTCATATTAAATAAACCGTTCGTCCGTTTAATACGAAACGAACGCGTACAGACTCAGAAAAATATTCCGCTTTCATTAAAAATACTTTTGAGACCCAAATCATTTTGTTTCGAAAGGTTACTTATTTTACAAGTCATTCTAAGTCGATTATTGATCGATAAATCGTATTTTGACCCAATTTCAGTTTTAAATGTACCGAGTCCTGTGTTATATAAATTATGTGATACGTGAGTTATGTGATTGCGTGTTATATGAATTATGTGTGTATGTGGATCAAGAGTCCTGTGATTTTCTGTTATATTTATGTGTGGGCTATCGTATGGGTAGACGATAGGATTTTGACGCGCAGTTCATCGAGTGATTATCGTTTAGACAATTAAAGCTATATCTTTTAATTATAAATGCGGATCTCTCGAGTTGATCGGGACAAGACGTTGGATAAAGAATGAGATGGAATGGTATAGGGTATCTGGCTTCTAGCAATCGCAGGAGCAGCATATCAGTCAAGTGTTGAAAAGAAGGACGGTGATGTCTTGAGACAGAATGTCAGAATAGATGCATCTTTACGAGTGTGACTAACTGCTAAAACCCAAAGGCAGGTATTTCTATCATCACTTATTGTTCAAGTGATATTTATTTTGAATCGTATCATGCAAGTATTGCTTTCCCTATTCTCAGTTTAGAATCGATAAATGTTTTACATATCGCTGAATTAAATAATTCTGTTTATGCAAGTATTCTTTCGCTATTCTATGTTCAGAGTAGCTAAGTGATTTTACTTATCCAAATATCAGATTTATAAATGTTGTGGATTTTGAGAAAGATGACGTTGTTTTAATTTTCTGCCCAAGTGAATGGGCGAATAAAATTTATAAGGGTGTCGAGTATTATGATCCCTTTCAATAAAAATGTTTTAAGATTGGATGTGTAACACCCCCAAATCCGGGGTCGGGGATTCGGGTTGTCACGAGTTCCATTTCCCTTATCAATACTTAATCTTAACAGTCAACCAACTACTGCGTACTGTGACCCCACAATATACACACACCACAAGTTATAGTCTCAGAGATGAATACCAAAAATAACACAAGTCATTTTATTCCACAATTATAAACTGTTACACCTTAAAAGGGTTTCTGAATAGATTTACATTTCCTTGCCATTATTACAATTCATAAATATACATAAGTCTGGTACATCGAAAGTTAAAAGCCTAGCCTATTGGTAGATCCTACCTTGCCTATAACGGCATCAATGCCTACAGGAAACTGCAGAACGTTTCCTAACCGCTTGCGAATCGGGAGCTTGGTCCTGTTCATCTTTTCTAGCTGTTGTTGTGTGATGAAAGAAGAAAGCAAGGGTGAGCAACAAGCCCACCGAAATAATATGTATAATAATTAACAATATATGAGCATTCTCATAGAACTCATGAAAGTCTTGGTCAAGAAGAAATGAACCAAGTTGATATCTTAACGCGACCAAGTCGCAAAATATTCAGTATATATATATACATATATACTTTTCACAATCTTTGAAATCCTCTGACATGTATAATATACACAGAGTTCCATTTTATAACTGTATAAAAATATCGTTGCAAGGTGATCTCATATATCTAACCTTGTCTCAACGTTTTTCTGAAAATCTTTGACATGCATAAGATAATCATTTACTAGATATAAGTTTAAAAGATGAAGTTACAAGATACTCCAATATACTTATATCTTTTCTGAATACTACTTGAACTACCACCGTTCAAGGTATCATCAGTTTCAAAATTTCATCCCACTGATGAGACTACAAGATAAGACTTGAATAGATTCAATCTTTGAAATATCATTGAATGAAATGAAGTTACGAGATACTTCATTAAGTCCTGATATATATATATATATTCATATATATCTCCCATACATTTCCTGAAAACCTCTGTCATGTAAAGTATGAACAGAGTTACAATATCCAATAAATTTGGAAAGAAAATAATTTTGGCATAAACCCGATATCTTGCTGAGATACCAATAAGTAACCTTTTCTACTAGTAGATGGATGAATCCCCCACCGGTCATCACCCTGGCCGCATTAGGACCTTGTGCTGGACCGCCACCCGGCCACTTACGCGTTGATGGACTGCCACCCAGCCACTTACACTTTCATGGACGCCCACTGAGCCCATGTTGCTTATGCCGACTCGATAGATGGACTTACTTCCCGAACGTTGGGTAAGTAATCAATTCATTAACCAAAACCGCAACCTTGTTGCGAATATAAAATACACCACAGAGCCGGATCCCTCTGGTTTTGAGCGAGTATTTAAATCCCCTTTAAAAAGGAAGATCTGAATATTATTATTTAAATAATAATCCCATAAAAAATAATCTTTATACAAATAATTGAAGTAGAAGTTGTAAAACTTATACTTGAAACGAGTATTAAATAACCAAAGATATACTTATATGAAAGTACTATCTTTATTTGAATATTCAAAAATAAGTTTGATTATCGACACCTTATTCTTTAATAAAATAAAGAATATATCTCCGCAAATAATCGGAGTCATAGGTCCTCAAATGAATATTCAAATAATATTTATTAAATAATATAAACTGAGTCATAAGCCCTCGAATGAA
The DNA here is from genome assembly GCF_009905375.1 of Apium graveolens. NCBI lineage: Eukaryota > Viridiplantae > Streptophyta > Magnoliopsida > Apiales > Apiaceae > Apium > Apium graveolens. Next base: position 117,788,972 of record NC_133654.1, read on the forward strand.
TATTCAAATAATATTCAATTAATAAAATAAACTGAGTCATAAGCCCTCGAATGAATATTCAAATTAATATTCAATTAATAAAATATACTGAGTCATAAGCCCTCGAATGAATATTCGAAATAATATTCATTAAATAAAATAAAAGGAGTCATAAGCCCCCGAATGAATATTCGAAATAATATTCATTAAATAAAATAAAAGGAGTCATAAGCCCCCGAATGAATATTCGAAATAATATTCATTAAATAATATAAAGTTATCGAATAAACCTTATTCGATTAATAGTTTTAAAAACTATCCATATATATATATATATATATTATACTCGGGAGTCTCGCCTCCCGGTTTTAGAAAAAGTTCACCTTTTGATCCCCTATACTAAGGGTATACGCAAATACCGCTTATCTCTAGCATAGGTATTATGCAACGAATAAGCATTTGAACTAACAGATATATAAATCAAGAATACAAAACAGGCATGCATATATACCATATCACATGCTACAATATATCGCAAGAATTTGCTAATAACAAATATGCATTTATCACAAGATCATGCATATACACATATACATCATAACAACAGTATAGCGGGTAAAAAACTTGTCTGAGTGCTCCCGGATAGACTTAAGCTTAGAGTGGGTCCGATAACCTATGAACAACAACATAAGTTGAAATTAAACCCCGGTCGCTTAAGAAACTAGACTTTAACCAATTGAACCCTAACGTTCGCTTATGGTCACTCCTACGCTTAATGAATCACCTAAGTCGTTCGAGTACCCTCGGATCCACCATTTTTAATAAATTAACCATTAAGAGTTTTAAGGCGATTCTTTCGCGAGTACCTTACCAACTGCCTAATCCACTTTAAATAATTGTTTCATACTCCAACTAGTCATTTAAGGGTCTTAACCAAGGTTTCAAAGTAAGGCGAGGGGTAATGGTTCGTTCGCGAAACGCCGTTAATTAAAACGGTCGTTTTTCCTAAACCGTACCTCGGATTCAAGCGAACCACATATCAAAACGAAACTCGTAACATGAAATATCTAAACATGGGAATGGTCAGAATCTTACAGTGAGTTCACGGGTCCTAAAGTTAAGAACAAAAACAGTCTAAGGTAAATCGGGCATTACGACGGCTATGTTTACGCGATTACCAATTTTCTCACTACACCAAAACCTCACCAAACAACCCCCAATCATTAACACATCAAAACCTCAACTAAATAATACTATACAAGTCCTTATTCTCCAGATTCTTCATCTCATCCAATCACAATCAAGTTCTATTAACTATAATAAGATTCATTCACCAAATTACTCCAAATTCAAATCAAACTACTAATAATCAAAGTTCATGCTTCTCATTTAGAAAACCAACCATCAAACTCACTAATAATCAAAGTAAAGGCTAGGTTTTGAAGTTTATACCTTCCTTGGGAGGTGTTAAGTAGCTAGGAAGCTTTAGGGAGCCTCCTACAAGCTTGATCTTTCCAAAGAAATCAAGAACACAAAGTTAGGCTTTGAAGTTTCTAAAAGTACGATTTAACGAACTGTAAAAATGAGGGTCTTACCATGCTTATTTGGATGAGACTTGTGAACAAGAGTTGTAGGCCATCTCAATACCTTTCCAACGAGCTATAGAAAACAACATTTGAGTGAGAAATGAAGGAGATACAGCAGTTTTAATGTGCTGGTTCTGTTTTGGCCGAGAGCAATGGAAATGGGGGAGAAAAAAGCTTGCTTGTGTTGACTTATTTTGTGGTGTAAATGGAATGGTAGGTGGATATTTGTTTGGCTAACTCTTGGTTAGTTAGTGGAAAGTGATATAAGCAAGCCTATGTCACCACTTGCATCACTCTTGCCACTTGTCCTCTTCTTATGGTGGAAGCTTTTCATTAAGCTTAATCCTTGTTAATTAGGTGCTTTAATACTTGTATTATCCTTGCTAATCCCCTAGCTACTTGCCCAAGCTTGATCCTTAGTCGTTTAATTGCTTTACGACTCGTTTATTATTCATTCTCGTTGATCGTTTGAGGGATCATATCCGGGATCTTATTACTTGGGTTCCCCTAAACCTTTCTTAATATTTTATATTCCTTTTATAATCCTCTCTTATAACCCTTAAATTTAAATCATTTTAATCATGTTACCTTATACTCAATTCTTTCGGTATCTGGTGGATTTTCGGGAAAAATCAAAGTGTCCGGATCCGAATTCTAATGACCTTTACATACACTCATTTACTTTATGGAATACTAATACGATCTTAGAATTTCCATAACAGTACTCCTATATAACGTGGTCTGATAATTTTCCTTAATCAGCATTGTCAGCAAAAGTTACTATTCATCCGGGTTTCAAAAATTTTCAAAAATTAGGGTTATTACAGTCTCCCCTCCTTAAAAGGATTCCGTCCCGGAATCAGATAGAAAACCGTTGGGGATACTTTCTTAGCATTGCACTTTCTAACTCTCAAGTCAATTTTCCCACATTGTGGTTCTACCACCAACTCTGACTAGTTTGATAACTCTTCTCCTAAGCACTTGTCCCTTTTTGATCTATAACCCTTCCTGGTTGCTCTATATAGGTTACGTCTGGTTGCATGTCTATGCGCTCATATGCCCCTATTTGTCTGGCATCCGGATTACACTTCCTTCACATTGATACGTGGAACACGTTATGAATTTACTACATGTTCGGGGGTAGGGCTAGCTCATATGCTAACTTCCCAATACGTCTTAATATCTCCAAGGGTCCAACACTTCGTGGGCTTAGCTTTCCTTTCTTTCCGAACCTCATCCATCCTTTCCAAGGGAATACCTATAACAGCACTAGGTCCCCTACTTCCTATTCTTTATCCTTTCGTGTCAAATCAACATACTTCTTATGTCCATCTTGGGCTACTACCAGTCGTCCTCTGATTAGATCTATTATATCCTTGGTCCTTTGGACTACTGCAGGTCCGAGCATCTTGCGCTCTACAACTTCATCCTAACATAAGGGAGATCAACATTGTCTTCCCTCAAGAATCTCATAAGGCGATACCTCGATACTTACATACGATCGATTATCATAAGAAAACTCAATCCGCGTTAAGTGATCATTCCAAATTTCTTTCAAGTCTATTGTACAAACTCTCATTATCTCATCTAGATCTACAGCTTTTGCTTCTCAATACCCACTCTTTTCCAGTTCGTAATCGTTATTATCTTTCGTACCAAATTTTATACTGATTACACTTTTGCTCGTTAGCGTTTTATAACCTTTTAATAATCGCGTCAACCTTAGTATCATGAACGCGTTAGAATCGGAATACCACCATACTTGGTACCACTTCATCTCTAGCTGCCTCCATCTTCGAAAGCTTGGTCCTTCAAATAGAAGTTAAAGAATTTATTGAGAGATCACTATGATCATGAACACTTGTTATATTGTATAGTTAGTACGGAAGGTGGCCAGCCTTTAGTACTTGACAAGCAATTAAACAATAGATGGTATCCTACTAGGCTTCTATCACACAGATAGATAGTCATTCGGCAATACCTCCCCTTCTGGAAGGGTTGTTCTTCTCAGCTTATATGAAATGAAAAGGAGAGAAAAGAACGAATTAAAGAGAATTGTATATATATAAAATATACTGCCACAAAATATCTGGCTTGGAATCTACCTCTGAACTATAGAGGTTTGTCATAGGAGAACAAAACATATACGTATATATATCAACATCAAGTATTATAGCATCGTATTTCACGTGTCTGAATATTTACTATTCCGTCCATCATTCTATGGACCCATGCTCTTGCTCGAGCTTATAAACAATCACCTTTGAAACTCCCTCGATATCGAAAATCGAATCTGGGATTTCATTCTAGACGTCATCGTTATTAGAATTCTATGCTTGCATCGCAACTTTCCTCGTATAGTAATACGACTCTCTATTGATAAGAAGGAATAAGTATTCAATAGGTAGATAATTGACTTAATTAGCCTATCAATGATAACTTATACACCACCACGACCCGATTAGTGGTACTCACTCTCAACATCCATTCCAATACAACTCTCACGGTTGTAAGTAATCGGCTCATTACTCGTAGAATCATTCCTGCATTACTATGGTCCACCGTTGACCTACTATAGTCATTCGTTTTCCATGAAGTCTTAATAGCTAACCATACGGAGTCCATACATATCGTATCAAATTCTTCTAAGGAGGTAACATGATCACCGTTCATGATTCATAAAGAACACTCCTGAACTTGACGTACATATGACATGAAGCAGATAAAATTACAGAAGAGTTTCAATGAAAGCAACGATAGCAGGTTAATACCATTATTAACCATATGTCTTTATTAGGAGACATGAAGCTCAAAGGTTAATTTAGTCCTTTCGTAACATGGTCCTGGCTTATCTCAAGATATGACCTTATAAGATAGATAGCCCGCTCACGGCGATTACATAAATTAAATCTTTACCAAACTACTATCACGGTTGAGTATCGCACAATCATCAGAAGGAATGTCAATCTTCCACACCATAATACAACCTTCA